>NW_026652290.1:42044614-42349829 GCF_009828535.3 Hylobates moloch | reverse complement strand
GTATTTTTAATAGAGATGGGTTTTCAGTATGTTGGCCAGGCTGGTCTCGAACTCCTGACCTCGTAATCCGCCCACCTCGGCCTCCCAAAGTGCTGGGATTACAGGTGTGAGCCACTACGCCTTGCCTAGGCTCAAAACTCTTATAATTCAATATGAAAAGTCAAATAACTCAATTTTAAAATGGGCAAAAGTTTGTAAAAGACATTATCCTAAAAAAAGATATTTTTTTTTTTTTTTTTTTTTGAGACGGAGTCTCGCTCTCTCACCCAGGCTGGAGTGCAGTGGTGCGATCTCGGCTCACTGCAAGCTCCACCTCCCGGGTTCACGCCATACTCCTGCCTCAGCCTCTCCGAGTAGCTGGGACTACAGGCACCCGCCACCACGCCCGGCTAATTTTTTGTATTTTTAGTAGAGAAGGGGTTTCACCGTGGTCTCGATCTCCTGACCTCGTGATCCACCCACCTCGGCCTCCCAAAGTGCTGGGATTACAAGCATGAGCCACTGCGCCCGGCCAAAAAAAAAAAGATATTCATATGGCCACTAAGCACATGAAAAGATGCTCAACATCATTATTCAGTGAGGAAATGCAAATCAAAACTATAATGAAATGCCACTTCCCACCCACCAGGACAGCTATACTCAAAAAGATGGACAGTAACAAGTACTGACACAGATGTGGAGAAATTTAAACCCTGATACAATGTTGGTGGGAATGTAAAATGGGGCATTGGCTTTGGGAAATAAAACTCCTCAAAAAGTTACACAGAATTGCCATATGACCCAACAATTCCACTTCTAGGCATATACCGAAAAGAATTAAAAACATGTATTCATATAAAAACTTTTTTTTTTTTTTTGAGACGGAGTCTCACTCTGTCGCCCAGGCTGGACTGCAGTGGTGTGATCTCGGCTCACTGCAACCTCTACCTCCAGGGTTCAAGTGACTCTCCTGCCTCAGCCTCCTGAGTAGCTGGGACTACAGGTACCGGCCACCACGCCCAGCTAATTTTTGTATTTTTAGTAAAATGGGCTTTCACTGTGTTGGCCAGGCTGGTCTTGAACTCCACACCTCAGGTGATCCACCTGCCTCAGCCTCCCAAAGTGCTGGGATTACAGGTGTGAGCCACCATGCCTGGCCTCACACAAAAACTTTTACGCGAATGCTCATAGCAGCATTATTGATAATAGTCAAAAAGTGTAAATAACCCAAATGCCCATCAACTGACGAATGGATAAACAAAACATGGTCTATCCAGACAACGGAATGTCATTTGGCTATAAAAAGAAATGAAGTACTGAAACATGCTGCAGCATGAGTGAACCTCAAAACATTATTTTAAATCAAAGAAGCCAGATACAAAAAGCCACATATGTATGATTCCATTTTACACAGGATAGGCAAATCCACAGAGACAGAAAGTAGAGTAATGGCTGCCGGGGGGAATAATGGCTGCCCTGGGGAAAGAATACGTGGGGAGGTGAGACTGCCAATGGGCACAGGATTTCTTTGGTATTAGAGTGGTGGCTGGGCGTGGTGGCTCACGCCTGTAATCCCAGCACTTTGGGAGGCCGAGGCGGGCGGATCACGAGGTCAGGAGATCGAGACCATCCTGGCTAACATGGTGAAACCCCGTCTCTACTAAAAATACAAAAAATTAGCCGGGCACGGTGGCGGGCGCCTGTAGTCCCAGCTACTCGGGAGGCTGAGGCAGGAGAATGGCATGAACCCGGGAGGCAGAGCTTGCAGTGAGCCGAGATAGTGCCACTGCAGTCTGGCCTGGGCAAAACAGCGAGACTCCGTCTCAAAAAAAAAAAAAAAGAGAGTGGTAATAGTTGCACAACATTGAGAATGCACTAGAAACTACTGAATTGTACTCTCAAAACAGTGTATTTTATGCCACGAGAATTGTATCTCCATAAAGCTGTTATTTTAAAATAAAGCAATACAGACATACCAAAAAAAGTGAAAAACTAGAGAAATGAAATGGCCATCATTTTACTATGTTAGTCAGAGTCCAGGGAGGAAAAAAGAAGATACACTAGGTGTATTTGTCCTTTCTTGCATTGCTATAAAGAAATATCTGAGACTGGATAATTTATAAAGAAAAGAGGTTTAATTGGCTCTTGGGTCTGCAGGCTGTACAGGAAGCACGGCGGCATCTGCTTCTGGGGAGGCCTCAGGAAGCTTCTAATCATGGTGGAAGGCGGGAGATGGAGTGAGTGTCTTACATGGCAAGAACAGGAGCCAGAGAAATAGAGAGGGGAGGGCTACACGCTTTTAAACAACCAGATCTCACAAGAACTCACTATCAAGAGAACAGCATCCAAAGGAATGTTGTTAAACCACCCTTACGATTTAATCACCTTCCACCAGGCCCCACCTCCAACACTGGGGATAAACTCCAAGATTAGTAACTGCAGAAAGCACCTATCATCCTTAGGGCTAGGTAGAACAAAAGGGAAGGGATGGTGTTCCAAGAATCTGGAATGACCTGGAAGTTTGCTTACTGTAGGGTGGGCTCTAAGGAGTATTAGGACAGCCAAGGTGGGGCACTGGGCTGGTCCCACAACCCTGGAGAGGCGCTGCTGGGCATGAGAAAGGATGCTTGGGGCCCTCTCTGTGCTGCTGCTGCTGGAGGGAGGGGTGCTCACAAAATTCAGAAACAGGAAGTGCCTCTCCTCCCCGCCTCCACTGCTCTGTCATCTTGCTTGCCAGAATCAGAACCTCGCAGGAGGCCAGCGAGGAGGGAAGTGGCAATAATTAGTTTGTGGGTCCCAGTCCCCTAGTAAATTTCTGCTGGTTGGAATTAGGGAGGGAGGACAAATGGGTCTATGATTGTCCACCACAAATCTGACACAAGTGAGGTAATGTTTTGTATACTGATTTCATTTGAAGGAGACACTGTTTTAGGTGTTGTAGTAATACTATATTGTATCTCCTACTTATACCTGCTTTTTTCTACTTGATGTTATATAATGACATGGAAAATGCTTATGATAGTCTTGACTATTTTTAAAAGATCAAATAGAATTTCAGTAAAACACCGAAGTAGTATTAAACATAATGTGGTCTAAAGACCACCAATACCTGAATCACCTGAAATAGTTATCCAAGAGGCAGGTTGCTGGGCTGTACCCCAGCAACCCGCAGGACTTGAATTTTTTAACATTTTAAATTTAAAATTTTACATGACCAAGGTTGGTAAACCATCCTTTATACAACTACAAAACCTACATAGTAAATGTTTTTTGTTTGAGACGGAGTCTCGCTCTGTCACCCAGGCTGGAGTGCAGTGGCGCGATCTCGGCTCACTGCAAGCTCCGCCTCCCGGGTTCACGCCATTCTCCTGCCTCAGCCTCTCCGAGTAGCTGGGACTACAGGCGCCCGCCACCACGCCCGGCTAATTTTTTGTATTTTTAGTAGAGACGGGGTTTCACCGTGGTCTCGATCTCCTGACCTCGTGATCCGCCCGTCTTGGCCTCCCAAAGTGCTGGGATTACAAGCGTGAGCCACCGCGCCCAGCCGAGTAAACTGCTCTTAAAATCAAAAGCTGTATTGTATTTTCATTTTGTTTCTTTTCCTAGAAAATTGTTGCTGAATTTCTTTCTTTTATTTATTTATTTTTTTTTTTCGTTTTGAGACAGTCTCACCCTGTTGCCCAAGCTGGAGTGTAGTGTGTGATCTTGGCTCACTGCAATCTCCACCTCCCGGGTTCAAGTGATTCTCCTGCCTCAGACTCCCAAGTAGCTGGGACTACAAGCACGTGCCACCACACCCGGCTAACTTTTGTATTTTTAGTAGAGATGGGGTTTCACTGTGTTGGCCAGGCTGGTCTTGAACTCCTAACCCGGTGATCCACCCACCTCGGCCTCCCAAGGTGCTGGGATTATAGGTGTGAGCCGCCACACCCAGCCAGTGTTGCTGAATTTCAATAGCCAATTAACTTTCTGTGGAAACAGGCTGGGTGTGGTGGCTCATGCCTGTAATCACAGCACTTTGGGAGGCTGAGGCAGGCATATCACTTGAGGAGTTTGAGACCAGCCTGGCCAACATAGTGAAGCCCATCTCTACAAAAAATTAGTTGGGCGTGGTGGCGCATGCCTGTAATCCCAGCTACTGAAGAGGCTGAGGCAAGAGAATCACTTGAACCCAGGAAGTAGAGGTTGCAGTGAGGTGAGATCGTGCCACTGCACTCTAGCCTGGGTGACAGAGCAAGCCTCTGTCTCAAAAAAATAGAAAAATAAAAAACCTTTTCTAGGAAAATAGCTCTGCCCATAATCATGGGTTACCCAAACTTTCCTGTAGATGTTTATTTCAGTGTTTGCCTCACTGGGTTCAACACTCCTAAAAGTTCTACAACCTAGATGTTTTTACTGTAGACACTATTTTAGCATCTAGTTGTACCTTCAGCCATCTCTTAATCATCTTAATTTTCAGCTAATCTGAAAACGGATAGAAGCCAGCAGCCATGAACTCAGCTAAATAACACACCAGCACACACTCTTTCCAATTCCTTTCTTTCTTTTTAATACAACTAAATCAGGGGTGAGAGACAATTTGATGAAAGGAAGGGGAAAGGAGTTTCCTTTTCACTGAAAAGTTTTTCACTGAGAAATTACACACAAGTAAATCTTGGGAAGATGGTTGTCTAAAGATCAAACATAAATCACATTTTAAAAAATGGAATTTCAGTGTATGTGGCAGTAGTCATGGAATCCCACATTTAATGATAGCTCATTGAAATTGCTCTTTTAACCACTGCCACTCAGCTGAATCTTTATATACAGGCCTTTTATCTTAGAAGGAAATGAAATTTTGACATCGCTTATTGTGTTACTCTACTTGCCTGTTCCCCTTAAGGAGCAGAAGGAACTGTGAGCTAATAACATCATTTCTATGTCCAAGATCCCATGAGGGCAAAGACTTACAGTCATCAAACTTCAACACCAGCTGCAGCAGCTTTTCCAACAATTTGCACAAGAGTCATTAATACCAGGTATTTTGAGATGGAGTCTCGCTCTGTCGCCCAGGCTGGAGTGCAGTGGCCCAACCTCGGCTCACTGCAAGCTCCTCCTCCCGGGTTCACGCCATTTTCCTGCCTCAGCCTCTCCGAGTAGCTGGGACTACAGGTGCCCGCCACCACGCCCGGCTAATTTTTTTGTATTTTTAGTAGAGACGGGGTTTCACCATGGTCTCGATCTCCTGACCTCGTGATTCGCCCGCCTCGGCCTCCCAAAGTGCTGGGATTACAAGCGTGAGCCACCGCGCCCAGCCTAATACCAGGTATTTTGCTTAGAAAAATTGCTCTTGTAAAGGAAGGGTAACGTCTTACACAGTTGTACATCGAAGGAGTCCTATGTAAGTCTAGGCATGAGTCACATGACTATGAGTGCTTGAGCTAAGTTGAAACATTTTTCTAGTACTTACTTGCTAAGAAATCCATACATTGTATAGAACTTTAGGATTTGTCTTCCTCTCTGTTTTATTAAACCCATTTATCTTTTGTGAGGGATCATAAACACCTAATCCAGAAAGGACTGGGGAACAAGCAGGCACTGTATGAAGGGCAGACAGGCCAAACCCAGGTCTTCCGTCTCTGCAGTGAGCAAATGTGTGCAAACATATCAAGAAAAGTTGACATTGTTACAGACACTGCTGGAGGTAAGGAGATAAAATCAACATCTGGTAAAAGCCATCCCAAAGCTTTGTACACACATCAAAAAAAAGGTTAATTGGTAGAAATTAGCTGCAAATAATGAAGTGGTCTCCAATTAACTGGAAATCACTATGGCTAAGGGAAAGCTGAATTGAGGGTAGATTTACTGATAAGTAGTTGCGTGGTTTGCAGTTGTCTCCATGCATGATTATTGCTGGCCATCTCAGGGCAGAAATGACTTCCAAGAATACCACTACCAGCCACTCATTCAGTGATATGACATGAAGTTTCAGAGCCAGAGAATATAATGGGATATGAATATAATCTTTGGAGCTCTGTTTCGATGAAGTAGTTGTGTAGTTCCAGAAGAATATTCTAAATATTCACATTCATGCCTAGTTTTTCAGTCCTAATTTTGTATTCTTAAAGAGGGCATTTGTCTTAGTCTGTTAGTGTTGCTGCAAATGAATACCTGAGGCTGAGTAATTTGTAAAAGGAAGAGGTTTACTTGGCTCACAGTTCTGCAGGCTGTACAAGAAGCATGGCACCAGCATTTGCTTCTGGTGAAGCCTCAGGCTGCTTCCACTCATCGTGGAAGGTGAAGGGGAGCTAGTGTGTGCAGAGATCACGTGGTGAGAGCACAGGAGAAAGAGAGAGAGGACGGAGGTGCTAGGCTCTTTTTAACAACCAGCTGTCTTGCAAACTAATGGATGGAGAACTCACTCATTCCCACGAGAACAGCATCAAGCCATTCATGAAGGATCTGCCCTATTACCCAAACATCTCCCATTAGGCCCCATCTCCAACACTGAGGATCAAAATTCAACGTGAGGTTTGGGGGTCAAACATCTGAACTATAGCAGCATTCAGGATTGAAAGTGCTTAAAGTCTATTTGCTCCTAAATAAAAGTTTATCAGAAGAATCTCATTTCTATCTCTGTCCTCACCACTTCATCAGCTCCCTCCTCAAATAGTTAACCATTTCCAAAAATTCCCCATTTCCTCTTCCTATGATACTTTTTATAAAATTAAGCAAATGTGAATATACACAGAATTTTTTTTTTTTTGAGACTGAGTCTCACTCTGTCTCCCAGGCCCAAGTGCAGTGGCACAGTATCGGCTCACTGCAACCTCTACCTCCTGGGTTCAAATGATTCTCCTGCCTCAGCCTCCCCAGTAGCTGGGATCACAGGCATGTGCCACCACGCCAGGCTAATTTTTTGTATTTTTAGTAGAGACAGGGTTTCACCATGTTGGTCAGGCTGGTCTTAACTCCTGACCTCATGTGATCCAGCCTCCTTAGCCTCCCAAAGTGTTGGGATTACAGGCGTGAGCCACTGCCCCCGGCCGACATAAATGTATTTTATTTCACCTTTTATTTTACACAAAAGGCAGCATGCTTATATACATTATTCCTATACAAAAAAACTAAGTAGTAGAATCTATCATTGTGTTAATTTGATTTCTTTTAGACTTTGAGTAATCAAAGTTTTTTTCCATTTTTAGGTTATAAAGAAATTATGCCATGTGTTCTCCTAGTACTTTTAGTTTTTACTTTTTATTCTGATATACACTGTGAAGTATGTATCCAATTTTACCTATTTCCAAATGGTTATCCAATTGTCCCAACACCATTTATTTAAAGTCCATCCCAGCAGATTGAGATGCCGTCTCATCTAAGCATACACTAATGTTTATACATACTGGGCTCTATTTCTGGGATTGTTCTGAACTTGCTATGCTGCTCTCTTGATCTCTTTGTCTATTTATGTACTAACACCACACTGTTTTAAGGTTTAGTAGGGCTAGTTCTCCCTCCTGCCTTGTGCTATTCTTGATAAAAACTTTGGAGTCAAGCTGCCTAGCCTCAAAAAATAATTTGTTGGATTTTTGACATTGTGTTAAATTTTACATATTGACTTGGAGAAAATTGGTATTTCTATGATGTTGAGTCATACTATCCAAAAATAAAGGATGTGTGTCCATTTGTTCTAGTCTACTTTTGTATCTTCAGAAAAGTTTTTAAATTTACTCATGCAGGTTTTGCCTACTTCTTTATTTCAAAGAGCTTTTTGTTTTCTGTTGTTATTGTAATTGGAGTCCATTATATCTTGTAGTTTGTTATTATAAACACGGATGAAGACTATTTTTATGTTAATTTTATATCCTGCTCCTATAGTGAATTCTCATATTGTTAGTATGAATTTAAGACTCAGTTCCGCTGAGTTTTCCAGGTATGCTATATCATCCACAAATAGAAATAGCTTATTTTGCCGGGCGCGGTGGCTCACGCTTGTAATCCCAGCACTTTGGGAGGCCGAGGCGGGCGGATCACGAGGTCAGGAGATCGAGACCACAGTGAAACCCCGTCTCTACTAAAAATACAAAAAAATTAGCCGGGCATGGTGGCGGGTGCCTGTAGTCCCAGCTACTTGGAGAGGCTGAGGCAGGAGAATGGCATGAACCCAGGAGGCGGAGCTTGCAGTGAGCCGAGATTGCGCCACTGCACTCCAGCCTGGGAGACAGAGCGAGACTCCGTCTCAAAAAAAAAAAAAAAAAAAAAAAAGAAATAGCTTATTTTTTCTAATTCGCGTGTCTCTAATCTTTTCTCATAAGCTGTAATTATTTTCTCCACAGCCAAGAAGGATGGAAAGATGGAAGAACTCCCTGAGGGAGGTGAGAGGATCTGGAGCACAGGTGGAAAGAATAACAAAAGAATGATTTTGACAAGTAAGAGGGATAGGGCCAGGTGTGGTGGCTCACGCCTGTAATCCCAGCACTTTGGGAGGCCGAGGATGGCAGATCACGAGGTCAAGAGATCAAGACCATCCTGGCTAACACAGTCTTTACTAAAAATACAAAAAATTAGCCAGATGTGGTGGCAGGTGCCTGTAGTCCCAGCTACTCTGGAGGCTAAGGCAGAAGAAAGGCGTGAACCTGGGAGGTGGAGCTTGCAGTGAGCGGAGATCACGCCACTGCACTCCAGCCTGGGCGACAGAGCGAGACTCTGCCTCAGAAAAGAAATAAATAAATAAGAGGGACACCTTTCAAACTGCTGATAGGGCAGTAGGGTATGGGCGTTTGGTCTGTTAATCCCTGGAGAGGGATTGTTAGCAGAAAGAGGGTCCCAACCCAGACCCCAGGAGAAGGTTCTTGGATCTCCGGCAAGAAAGAATTTGGGACAAGTCCACAGAGTAAAGTGAAAGCAAGCTTATTAAGAAAGCAAAGGAATGAAAGAATGGCTGCTCCATAGACAAAGTAGGGCATTCCAGAAAGCAAGAGGAGGAACGCATCCACCTTAGGTACAATGCTTGTGTAGATATAACAAAGCGAAAATCATGAGCACACGTGCTCTACTACCAAGGCTTGTGACAAACGACTTTGTGTAACTGTTACCAAAACACCACGGGTTAGGTCTAGGTCCTGCTGCTGGCCACAACGAAAGCCAATCACTGAGATGACAAGTATTCCCAAGGAAGAAGCCTTTAATTGGGTGCTGCAGCCGAGAAGACAAGGAGACGAGACAGGAGATCAGTCTCAAATCCATCTCCCCGTCTGACTAAAACTAGGGGTTTATATAGCAGGAAAGAAATGTAACATTGTGTAAGAAGACAAGAACAGGGAGGGGCAAGGAGGCATCTGGTGAGGTGATCTGTTGAGTTTCAGTTCTTTGATACTTTTTCTGAGAGGCCTGAAGGTCCTTTCCTGAGGAAGAAACTCAGATAAAACAGATACAGGTTTCAAGCTTTAACAGCAGAAGGGTCAGTGTCTATGTTTATCCAAAAACAACTGTCTATGGGACTATTGGGCCAGGTTTCATAACTACTGTCTTTCCCAATAATTTATGTTATTGTTTTTTTTTTTTTTTTTTTGAGACGGAGTCTCGCTCTGTCGCCCAGGCTGGAGTGCAGTGGCATGATCTCCGCTCACTGCAAGCCCCGCCTCCCGGGTTCATGCCATTCTCCTGCGTCAGCCTCTCCGAGTAGCTGGGACTACAGGCGCCCGCCACCACGCCCGGCTAATTTTCTGTATTTTTTGTTTGTTTGTTTGTTTGTTTTTTGTTTGTTTTTTGAGACGGAGTCTTGCTCTGTTGCCCAGGCTGGAGTGCAGTGGCGTGATCTCGGCTCACTGCAACCTCCGCCTCCCGGGTTCACGCCATTCTCCTGCCTCAGCCTCTCCGAGTAGCTGGGACTACAGGCGCCCGCCACCACGCCCGGCTAATTTTTTGTATTTTTGGTAGAGACGGGGTTTCACCGTGGTCTCGATCTCCTGACCTCGTGATCCGCCCGCCTCGGCCTCCCAAAGTGCGACCTCGTGATCCGCCCGCCTCGGCCTCCCAAAGTGCTGGGATTACAGGCGTGAGCCACCGCGCCCGGCCTAATTTATGTTATTGTTAAAACAAAACTTTAAGAATGCTTTTGTTCTTGGACGGGCGTGGTAGCTCACACCTGTAATCTCAGCACTCTGGCTCACGCCTGTAATCCCAGCACTTTGGGAGGCGGAGCTCAGGAGATCGAGACCAAATGGCGAAACCCTGTCTCTACTAAAAATACAAAACTTAGTATTGGTGGTGCATGCCTGTAATCCCACGTACTTGGGAGGCTGAGGCAGGAGAATCACTTGAACCCAGGAGGTGGAGGCTGCAGTGAGCTGAGATCTTGCCATTGCACTCCAGGGTGGGGAACAAAGACAGAATCTCTCAAAAAAACAAAACAAGGCCGGGTGCGGTGGCTCACACCTTTAATCCCAGCACTTTGGGAGGCCAAAGCAGGTGGATCACCTGAGGTCAGGAGTTTGAGACTAGCCTGGCTAACATAGTGAAACCCCGTCTCTACTACAAATACAAATACAAAAAAAAAAAAAAAAATTAGCCAGGCATGGTGGCACGCACCTGTAATCCCAGCTATTCGGGAGGCTGAGGCAGGAGAATTGCTTGAACCTAGGAGGTGGAAATTGCAGTGAGCCGAGATCGTGCCATTGCACTCCAGCTTGGGCAACAAGAGTGAAACTCCATCTCAAAAAAAAGAAAGAAAGGCCGGGCGCGGTGGCTCACGCCTGTAATCCCAGCACTTTGGGAGGCCGAGATGGGTGGATCACGAGGTCAGGAGATTGAGACCATCCTGGCTAACACAGTGAAACCCCATCTCTACTAAAAATACAAAAAATTAGCCGGGCGTGGTGGCGGGCGCCTGTAGTCCCGGCTACTTGGGAGGCTGAGGCAGGAGAATGGCGTGAACCCGGGAGGTGGAGCTTGCAGTGAGCCAAGATCGCGCCACTGCATTGCAGCCTGGGTGACAGAGCAAGACTCTGTCTCAAAAAAAAAAAAAGTAAGAAAAAAGAAAGCTTTCAGGACACCAGGACATCTCCTGGGTCTGTTAAGTCTTAGGTCTGTTTGGTAAACATTATTAATTTTTTCCCTTAAGTGTAAATATTCTGTGACTAAGCATGCGTAACCTTCTGGGAATACAGCCCAGTAGGTCTCAGCCTCATTTTCCCCACCCCTATTCAAGATGGAGTCGCTTTGGTTGGAATGCCTCTGACCGGATCATGTGGGGAAGAGCAACTGTAGAATAGCTGAGTCCTAGAAAACAGGCCTCAGGGAACAGCAAAGGCTGGGGATGAGGAAAGGACAAAACACCACCTGCTCTGTTTCTGTGCAGGACTGAGCAAGAAGCACAGGATCAAACTCAAAGTAAGTCCCAGTCCTGACTTTGGTGGTGAGACCCAAGGAAAATTCATTAACAAACATTGTGCTGCCAGATACATTAATAAACAAATCCCTAAAAGGGCCTGTAATTCAGTTGAAATGAGTTAGAAAAATCTTAAGGATCCTTATAAATTAAATAAAAACTCCTTGCTCTCAAGCAATCATTTGATTCATTCTATATCAACGATTGTGCACCTTAGCATCACCTGAGGATCTTTAAGAAAATCTGTGCCAGGCCTCATTTCCAAGGATTTGATTTGTCTAGGGATGAAGCCCCAGGACAGTCGTAGTTTTTGAGGGCTTCCAGGTGATTCTAAAGCATAGCCACGGTTGGAAGCCCTGCGCCTATCTCACAGGTGTGTGGGTCTCCACTATCTGTGTCTGCTTAGTTGCCAGGAGGCAGCAAGTTAGCCCACGTGTGCAAGATGCTTCCTTCCATACCAGGTAGGAATATTGCTCTCTTAAACTCAGAGTGTGCCTGGGCAGAAGCTCTGGAGCCCAATACCTGCATTTTACAAGTCAGATTGCTGCGTTTTGCTCAGTGCCTGTGTGCCTGCATACGTGGGTCTCCTGATACTCAGGCACGGCAGATGACTTTCACCTTTGTTTTAGTGTTTTGCTCACTGCTGCATCTGCAGAGCCTAGAATGGTGCCTGGTACACAGCAGGCTCTCAATGTCTTATTAATGAGTTGCCTTTTCCAATGCTGAAGTGATTATGGGTGAATTCCAGAAGACCCTGCATCATTTTTTTAATTAATTAATTAAATAATTTGAGACGGAGTCTCGCTCTGTCACCTAGGCTGGAGTGCAGTGGAGCGATCTCAGCTCACTGCAACCTCCGCCTCCCGCGTTCAAGCAATTCTCCTGCCTCAGCCTCCAGAGTAGCTGGGATTACAGGCAACGGCCACCACGCCCGGCTAATTTTTTTGTATTTTTACTAGAGACGGGGTTTCACCTGTTGGCCAGGCTGATCTCGAAATCTTGACCTCAATTAATCCGCTCGCCTCAGCCTAGGATTACAGGCGTGTGCCACCGCGCCCGGCCTAGAGGCAATTTTCTATTTCTGACTTGTTAGGCTAGTCAGAGCGAGACGTCTTTACAGGTTTAGACCGGCAGCTGGAAAAGGCACAGGGCCCCGAGCTCCTCCTCCAGCCAGCCCCACCCCTCCTCCGTTGAAGACCAGCCCTAATAAGGCAGTGACCAGAATTAGAACCAGGTGGAGTGCACTCCGGGCAGGACAGTGGGCAGATCCTATCTCGCGCATGCGAACAGCTTCTGTGCCGGTTCCTTGAAGAGCGGGCGCAGACTCAAAGCTGTTGCTTCCGCCCTTACTCCCTTCAGCTCGTCCTGGGCGGGGCGAAGCCAGGCTGGGGGAAGAGGCGTGGCGGCGCTGTGCGCGTGCACAAAAAGGAACTGAGGGGCGGGGGCGTTAGGGCACAGCTGGCTTGAGCAGCTGAACTGGAAACAAGATGCAGGTGAGCTAGGACGGGGCTTGGGTCTGGGGGCTGCGGCCCGTTCGTTTGTTTCGTTGGGCCCAGGCCGGCGGTGGACGCCCGCCCTGTGGGAAGCATCGGCCCCGCAGGCACGAGGGAGGCCCGGCGCGTCCAGGCCCTGCGCAGGCGCAGTGCGGGAGGGCGGGCGTGGTCCCACCAGGACTCGCGGCCTGGGCTACCCGCCTCGGTGTGCCCCGTTCCCCAAACCTCGTCCTCTGGGACTACGTCTCCTCGAGGTCTCTCCCCACCCGGGTCTGTGAAGGTCTTGCCGGATCCCGCCTAACAAAAGTTACCTCCTCTCCTGAACTCCCCTAAGGCACACCTGGGCAGAGGTGTTAGGAAGTAGAGGGTCCGGCCCGGGGTCTTCCGCACGTAAAGCAGCGGCGCAGCCGGTGTTTCTGGCTCCGCTGAGAGCCAAGTGAGGGCTTAGTTACACCCTCTTCACCCGAGCCCTGGGGTCCAGTTGGGGCGCGCTCCCTATCTGACCGCTCGGGTTCCAGAGCTCCCCGCGAGGGTCCTTCTGTTTCGTGTTTTTTTTTGTTTGTTTTTAATTGAATTAGGTAAAATTATTTTTCTGTAGCTGCAATTTACTAGCGGAATTTGGTTAAAGCCTAAAGAGAATGAATGAAAACACCGTGGAAACGGGCACCATTGTGGGCAAAAACCTATGCCAACTAAATTTTGTCACTGTCCAAGGATCTCGGCTGTGGTCAGAAATTCTAATCTCTGCTCAGTGGCGGATGGAGAGGAGATGGTGCGAGTTTTGCTGGGGAGGGACGCATTAGGGGCTGGAGGGGAGGGCGTGTCTGCCAGGAGCCAGACACTTTTTTTTTTTTTTTGGAGACCGGGTCTTGCTCTGTTGCCCAGGCTGGAGTGCAGTGGCTCTATCACAGCTCACTGCAACCTCGACCTCCCGGAGCTAAGCCATCCTCCCTTGTCAGCCTCCGGAGTAGCTGGGACCACAGGCGTGCACCCACCACTCTGGGCTACTTTTTTGTACAGATGGGGTCTCCCTATGTTGCCCAGTCTCAGCCTCCCAAAGTGCTGGGATTACAGGATGAGCCACCATACCTGGCCTAGACACTCTAAATGGTGAAGTGGGAGCTTGAGGGCTGCCCTGGCCTCCTTTGCATCCCCTGTCCTTCAGGTCCCTTGAGGCCTTCCCTGACCACCCTGTAGAAAGGATTCTGCTCTTTTTGTTTGTTTGTTTTTTTTGAGACAGTCTTGCTCTGTCGCCCAGGCTGGAGTGCAGTGGCGCGATCTCAACTCACTGCAAGCTCCGCCTTCCCGGTTCACACCATTCTCCTGCCTCAGCCTCCCGAGTAGCTGGGACTACAGGCGCCCACCACCACGCCCGGCTAATTTTTTGTATTTTTAGTAAAGACGGGGTTTCGCCGTGTTAGCCAGGGTGGTCTCGATCTCCTGACTGTCGTGATCCGCCCACCTCGGCCTCCCAAAGTGCTGGGATTACAGGCATGAGCCACCGTGCCCGGCCTGGAAGATTATTTTTAAGCCCCCAGACTCCTGTCACAGGTTGCTTTCCACCCTCAGACGGAATGTCACCTCCTCTGTAGGGAACATCCCTATCTACTCTGTGGAATGTGGGTCCTGGGTAATTCTCTAAAACGACAGCCTGTTTGTCATTGCACTTGCCACAGTTTTATTTCTCTATGTGCAGTTTGTATATATACTTGGTTGTTGCCTGTCTCTTCCTCTTGACTGTAACACAGGTGACTCTTGCATTCACCACTCTTCCCCATTGCCTACAATAATTTACGTGTGGTAGATACTTAAATTTTATCTGTTGAATGAATCACTCTCAGTCATTATTATTATTATTTTGAGACTGTGTCTTGCTCCGTTGCCCAGGCTGGAGTGCAGTGGCACAATCTCAGCTCACTGCAAGCTCTGCCTCCTGGGTTCACGCCATTCTCCTGCCTCAGCCTCCCAAGTAGCTGGGACTACAGATGCCTGCCACCACGCCCGGCTAATTTTTTGTATTTTTAGTAGAGATGGGGTTTCACCATGTTAGGATGGTCTATATCTCTTGACCTCGTGATCTGTCTGCCTCAGCCTCCCAAAGTGCCGGGATTACAGGCATGAGTCACCGCGCCCGGCACTCAGTCATTATTAAAAATATTGAACACAGGCCAAGTCAGAGCCTTAGTATCCGTATTGATACAGATCTGCACGTCCTATCCTAATTTTTACCCCAAGAATAGCTCCTCCATTCAGGGAGGCGTAACACAGGAAGAACAAAACAGGGGCTGTGGATCTTTTGACACTTTCTCAGAAAGTGTTCACAGACTGGTATGAATTCCTCCCTTCCTGTCACTTTTCCCATTTGGCCCCTTGCTCAATATGGCGCCCTACATACTAGACTTAGCACTCATAGTAACCTTGGTCCTGCTCTTCTAGGACCCCAACGCAGACACTGAGTGGAATGACATCTTACGCAAAAAGGGTATCTTACCCCCCAAGGAAAGTCTGAAAGAATTGGAAGAGGAGGCGGAAGAGGAGCAGCGCATCCTCCAGCAGTCAGTGGGTGAGTTCACTCGCTTTCCTCTGCATCTGTCTGGGTTAGGAGATGGCTCCCTAAGCCTCTGATTGCCAGGAGACAGGTCGGAGTGGCAGCATGGACACTCTGTGTCTGTGGGACCTCAGACAAGACACAGGGCATCTCTCACCTTCACCTTCCTGAGCCATAGACTTAGGGGACTTCAGATATGTCCCACAAGTCCTTGTCCGTGTCACATGAGCACAGAAGAAAATACTTCTTTCTGCTTTCTGGTCTGTGATTCCCATTGATAATGTCATGGAAATTCGTTCAAGGTTTTTATTATTTGTATTTTCCTGAACATATACTTTATTTATTTATTTATTTATTTTTTTGAGACGGAGTCTTTCTCTGTCCCCAAGGCTGGAGTGCAGTGGCGCGATCTCAGCTCATCGCAACCTCCACCTCCTGGGTTCACGCCATTCTCCTGCCTCAGCCTCCCGAATAGCTGGGACTACAGGCGCCTGCCAACATTCCCGGCTAATTTTTTGTATTTTTAGTAGAGACGGGGTTTCACTGTGTTAGCCAGGATGGTCTCGATCTCCTGACCTTGTGATCCGCCCGCCTCGGCCTCCCAAAGTGCTGGGACTACAGGCTTGAGCCACCGCGCCCGGCCTACATATACTTTATTCTCTGTGGTTTCATTGAGGATATTAACTAAAAATAGCTTCATTTGGGGAGGTGTAAGATGTTTGCAATGTGTGGGAGCCAGGGGGCGTTTTCTCAAAGGCAGTCGTACTGTCTGTATTGGAGTCCCTTGGAGTGCTGGTAACCCCACCCACCTAGTGTTTACTGAAGCAGTCTCTGGAATGAGGCCCAGAAATCTGCATTTTAAACAAGTGCCTTAAAGGATTCTGATGCGTGTCATAGTTTGAGAAGCATTGGTCACAGGTACTAGTACTTTTGTTCTCTGTTGACACATTAGCGCTAATTTAGTTAAGGATTTATTAGAAAGTATCCAGTGAGTGCTTACTGCATGATTATCACTGTCAGGTGCTTTTCTGGGGTTGGGGATTTAGCTCTGCATAAGCCAGACACAATTCTCTGCCCTCAGAGAACCAGCATTCGAGTGGGGGAGACAGTAAACAATAAAGAAAATAAGGCAGTAAAAGGGACTAGAAAGGGTTGGAGGAGAAGCCAGGGTCAGAGAGGGCCCCACTGAGATGACATTTGCATGGACCTGAAGGAGGTGAAGTTGGCATTTGGGTAAAGACCTGAAGGAGCTGAAGAACACATTTGAATAGACCTGAGGGAGTTGTTGAGACCTGAAGGAGGTGAAAAAGACATCTGGGTATTCCTGAAGGGGGTGACGTGAGCAAGTGAAATGTGGGCCCTGGCATGGCTGGGAATTCCTGAGGAGCTGGAGGCACTGGGGGAGAGTGAGTTCAGAGCAGCCTCAGCAGACCCAGTAGCTTCTAGTAAGGACCTTGGCCTTTACACCTAATGAGGCAGGAAGCTTTTGGAAGTTTAAACGGAGGAGTGACATTGTCTCTCTTTTTTTGAGATGGAAGTCTTGCTCTCTTACCCAGGCTGGAGTGCAGTGGCACAATCTTGGCTCACTGCAACCTCTGCTTCCCAGGTTCAAGCCTCCCGAGTAGCTGGGATTACAGATATGTGCCACCACGCCTGGCTAATTTTTTGTGGAGATGAGGTTTCACGATGTTGGCCAGGCTGGTCTCAAACTCCTGACCTCAAGTGATCCGCCCACCTCAGCCTCCCAAAGAGCTGGGATTATAGGTGTGAGCCACTGCACCCGGCCAAGGGATGCATTAACTTTGAGATCCCTATTAGACAAATAGCCACATTAAGAGGGCCCTTGGGTATGTTTTTCTCCACGTTAGAGAAGTCTGGGCTGGAGGCCTATACTTTGGGAGTTGTTAGCATATTGATAGCATTGAAAGCCATGAGATTAGATGCAATCACCGAGGGAGTGGGTGTGGGTAAAGCAGGAAAGTAGTCAAAGGTTTGAGCCTGGGGAATTTTAATAAAAAAAGGGTTCAAAAGTAGGGCGGTTGGCTCACTCCTGTAATCCCAGCACTTTGAGATGGGCAGATCACTTGAGGTCAGAAAGTTCAAGACCAGCTTGACCAACATGGTGAAACCCTGTCTCTATTAATGATAGAAAAATTAGCTGGGTGTGGTGGCACACGCCTGTAATCCTAGCTACTCAGGAGGCTGAGGCAGGAGAATTGCTTGAATCTGGGAGGCAGAGGTTCTCAGTGAGTCAAAATCGCACCATTGCACTCCAGCCTGGATGACAAGAGTGAAACTCTCAAAAAAAAAAAAAAAAAAAAGTGGGGCAGGGTGAGGCGGGGTAGGAGAAGAGAGGGGAGGAGGATCTGAGGGCTTGGGGAAAATGCTGTCAGTCAAGAAATTGGGATTACAGGTGTGAGCCACCATGCCCGGCCTCAGCTTCTAATGTAGTTGTGGTGCTGCCTTAAGTAATTTTTGTTTAGATGGGCTAAGGATCTGGTGTTGTGTGCATATCTTTAGGAGAAAAGAGAGAGGAAAAAAGAAAAATGCATGTTTGTTCATCCTTTTAAATTTTTGCTTTTTGCCAATGTAACTAAATTCAGTGAAAACATATGAAGATATGACTTTGGAAGAGCTGGAGGATCATGAAGACGAGTTTAATGAGGAGGATGAACGTGCTATTGAAATGTACAGGTAAGTGCCACCCAGAGGGGCTGTTTGTTTTTTTGTTGTTGTTTTGTTTTGTTTTGGCGTGGCAATAAAATGTGTGGGCTGAGCATGGTGACTCATACCTGTAGTCCCAACACTTTGGGAGGCTGAGGCAGGTGGATCACTTGAGCTCAGAAGTTTGAGACCAGCCTGTGAAACCCCGTCTCTATAAATATACAAAAACTAGCTGGGTGCAGTGGCGAACGCCTATAGTTACAGCTGTTCAGGAGCCCGGGAAGTGGAGGTTGCAGTGAGCTGAGACTATGCCACTGCACTCCAGGCCGGGCGACAGAACCAAACTCTGTCTCAAAAAATAAAATGAAATGTGTGACCTTCAAAAAATTAATTTTCATCTGAGCGACTATAGTTAAATAATAATATTGTGAATTTTAGCAAACTGATCTTAGATTTTTGCCATGAGACCAATAAATAAACCTGGGCTTTTACAAGGATTGCCTTCTAGAAGATGTGTGTGTACACTTGTTTGTGTGTGTGATGTAAGATGTTTCTCTCCGTGTTTTGTGCAGACGGCAGAGACTGGCTGAGTGGAAAGCAACTAAACTGAAGAATAAATTTGGAGAAGTTTTGGAGATCTCAGGGAAGGATTATGTTCAAGAAGTTACCAAAGCTGGCGAGGGCTTGTGGGTCATCTTGCACCTTTACAAACAAGGGTGAGCTGATCTTCCACTCCATCTATCAAATGTTAATTTGAATTTATGTCTTCAGGATCTCAGGCCTTACCTATATCAGAGGATTTAAAAATTTTTTTTTCTGGGCCAGGCGCGGTGGCTCACACCTGTAATCCCAGCACTTTGGGAGGCCGAGGCAGGTGGATCATGAGGTCAGGAGATCGAGACCATCCTGGCTAACACGATGAAACCCTGTCTCTACTAAAAATACAAAAACAAAATTAGCCAGGCGTGGTAGCAAGCACGTGTAGTCCCAGCTACTTGGGAGGCTGAGGTGGGAGAGTGGCATGAACCTGGGAGGCAGAGCTTGCAGCGAGCCAAGATTGCACCACTGCACTCCAGCCTGGGTGACAGAGTGAGACTCTGTCTCAAAAAAAAAAAAAAATTTCTAGTACTGAGTTTTTTGTGTTTTTTTTGCCGGTTTGCCCAAACGTTATTACTTAATTTTTTATCTTAAGACTTTCAATTTAATATCTGTGACTAATACGAATGCCTTTGTTAAAGTATAGCAATGAAGACTATGCTTTTCTGTTTTTAAAAAGGAATTCCTAAGTTATTTATTCCTTTACAGGAACTGTGACATTTCAACATTCTATGTAATGAATTTATCCTCATAGATGGCAAGGTTGGCCTTTACAGTAGTAATTGTCTGAACTGTGTGATACTGAGGGCCTCTGATGTTTCTCAGCTCTCCACTCTTGTCTTAAACTATAGAGTCCAGTGCTTATTTAGGAATTTCTTTTCTTTTTGAGATGGAGTCTCACTCTGTTGACCAGGCTGGAGTGCAGTGGCGTGATCTCGGCTCACTGCAACCTGTCTCTCGGATTCAAGCGATTCTTCTGCCTCCGCCTCCCGAGTAGCTGGTATTACAGGCGACTGCCACCGCACCCAGCTAATTTTTGTATTTTTAGTAGAAACGGGGTTTCACCATCTTGGCCAGGCTGGTCTTGAACTCCTGACCTCGTGATCCACTCTTCTTGGCCTCCCAAAGTGCTGGGATTACAGGCTTGAGTCACTGTGCCCAGCCAAGAATTTCTTTAAAGCAGAAAACATTTTCCGACATTTCACACTTTCTAAACCTTCAGCGTTTTCTCATTCAACTTTATAAGAAACGTATAGCCATTATCTTTTACATTGAAGCTGTTTTTCTGACTTGTTTTGTCAAATAAATTGGACTTTGGATTTGTGTTCTTCACTTTCCCTCAGCATATTAGGAAATTTTTAAGAAATGTTAATTCAGCTGGGCATGGTGGCTTACACCTGTAAACCCAGCACTTTGGGAGGCCATTGCAGCCAGATCTTGAGCTCAAGAGTTCAAGAGCAGCCTGGACAACGTGGTGAAACCCTGTCTTTACAAAAAAAAAGCAAAAAAAAAACCAAAAAATTAGCTGGGCATGGTGGTGTGTGCCTATACCCCCAGCTACTTGGGGGGCTGAGGTGGGAGGATTGCTTGTGAGCCGACATCACACCACTTCACTCCATTTAGCCTGGGTGACAAACAAGACCCTATGTCAAAACCAACAACGTTAATTCATCTTAGCTAGCAGCAGAATTACTTGTGAAACTGTTACAAGGTTTTACGTAGGGTAGAAGGGTCATTGAGCTTTGTTCTGTATAAATGTAGGATCATAATTGCTTCTGTTTTCTATATGTGTTTTATAGAATTCCCCTCTGTGCCCTGATAAATCAGCACCTCAGTGGACTTGCCAGGAAGTTTCCTGATGTCAAATTTATCAAAGCCATTTCAACAACCTGCATACCCAATTATCCTGATAGGAATCTGCCCACGATATTTGTTTACCTGGAAGGAGATATCAAGGCTCAGTTTATTGGTCCTCTGGTGTTTGGCGGCATGAACCTGACAAGAGATGGTAAGGGCTCTGGGAGACAGGTGGGGCCGTGAGAGATGGGAGGTGCATTTCTGTTGGAGAGAGTGTCTGTTTCCTGGACTCCTGTTATGATGGTGGGTCAAGTTCACCTCTGCCTGTGTATGAGTGACTGTTAAGAGGACAGAAGCACATTTAATCTCTCATCTTAGTTGCATTATCAGGAGCAGTTACAACTGGGCTCTACGGATTCTTAGTTCAAGGAAGGCATTGATAGACTTAAATATAAGCATTTTTTCTATTGGTGTGGAATATATTTTGTCTCTACAGTTAGATGTTTTTGTAGCTTGAGATCACAACATTCAGCTTTGCTTTAATTCACATGAACACAGGGAGATGTTAATGTATACATCTGTATTTTTCTATAGAAATATTCTCGGTTGAGTATCTTAGTAGCGTTTACATTTATTTACATATTTATTTATTTATTTATTTATTTATTTATTTATTTATTTATTTATTTTTGAGACAGAGTCTTGCTCTGTCACCTAGGCTGGAGTGCAATGGTACGATCTCGTCTCGCTTCTGCCTCCCGGGTTCAAGTGATTCTCCTGCCTCTGCCTCCCAAGTAGCTGGGATTACTGGCACCTACCACCACGCCCAGCTAATTTTTGTATTTTTAGTGGAGTCGGGGTTTCACCATGTTGGCCAGGCTGGTCTCGAACTCCTGGCCTCAAGTGATCTACCGGCTTCAGCCTCCCAAAGTGCTGGGATTACAGATGTGACCCACTGCGCCCAGCTAGTAGCTTTTATTTATTTTTTTTGAGACGGAATTTCACTCTTGTCATCCAGGCTAGAGTGCGATCACGTGATCTCGGCTCACTGTAACCTCTGCCCCCCAGGTTCAAGCGATTCTCCTGCCTCAGCCTCCCTGGTAGCTGGGATTACAGGCATATGCCAATATGCCCGGCTAATTTTTTTGTATTTTTAGTAGAAACGGGGTTTCTCCATGTGGTCAGGCTGGTCTAGAACTCCTGACCTCAGGTGATCCGCCCGCCTCGGCCTCCCAAAGTGCTGGGATTACAGGCGTGAGCCACTGCGCCTGGCCAGCTTTTAAATTAAATTAAAATTTTATTTAATTCTACCTGTTAGCTTGGAAGGAGGTGGTGTTTGTTTGTTTGTTTTTTGAGATGGAGTTTTGCTCTTTCACTCAGGCTGGAGTGCAGTGGCGTGATCTTGGTTCACTGGAACCTCAGCCTTCTGGTTTCAAGCAATTATGCCTCAGCCTCCCAAGTAGCTGGGGTTACAGGCGTCCACCACCACTCTTGGCTAATTTTTGTATTTTTAGTAGAGACAGGTTTTCACCATGTTGGCCAGGCTGGTCTTGAACTCTTGACCTCGTGATCTGCCCACCACAGCCTCTCAAAGTGCTGAGATAAGAGGCGTGAGCCCCCGTGCCCGGCTGTGTTTTTTAATTCCTTTCTACCTGTTAAACATGGAGGTATCAAAATACATATCCACACAGAATGTGAAAGAGAACCTCAGCCCAGAGGCATTCTTGCCAAGTGAAACTCTTGATCTCTTTATTGAAATAATATTTCCAACTATGCTTTACTAGAAAAACATTTTTAAACATGACTTTATATACTAGACCACTAAGATACTCATCTGGCGGCCAGGTGCAGTGGCTCATGCCTGTAATCCCAGCACTTTGGGAGGCTGAGGCGGGCGGATTGCCTGAAGTCAGGAGTTCGAAGTCAGCCTGGCCAACATAGTGAAACCCTGTCTCTACTGAAAATACAAAAAATTAGCTGGGCATGGTGGCAGGCACCTATAATCCCAGCTACTCGGGGGCTGAGGCAGGAGAATCACTTGAACCCAGGAGGCGGAGGTTGCAGTGAGCCGAGAACGTGCCATTGCGCTCCAGCCTGGGAAACAAGAGTGAAACTCTGTCTCAAAAAAAAAAAAAAAGATACTCAGCTGGGGAAAGTATAAATATACAAACACACACGTATAGGAGATACATCAGTACATATTCCAGTGTTCAAAGGCGTACAGCATTTCAAACTAAATACATGTTTTCATCTTATCTTGACCTTTTTTGAATGTACCATAAGGGGAGAGAGAAGTGTGTAATTGTCTTTATTTCTAAAAAAAAGTCTTGAGGTCTAGTGAACTTACATATAACGATTGCTTTGTGTAAGTGAACAGTAACATTAAATACATTTATGTACATATGTGTGGATATATAAAGATTTATATATATATATTTTTTTTAAATAATTTTTGAGACAAGGTCTTGCTCTGTCACCCAGACTGGAGTGCAGTGGCGCAATCTTGGCTCACTCCAGCCTCTGCCTCCCGGGTTCAAGCGATTCTCGTGCCTCAGCTTCCTGGGTTCAAGTGATTCTTGTGCCTCAGCCTCCTGAGTAGCTGGGACTACAGGCATGCGCCACCATGCCCGGCTAAGTTTCGTATTTTTAGTAGAGATGGGGTTTCACCATGTTGCCCAGGCTGGTTGTGAACTCCTGACCTCAAGTGATAAGCGATCTACCCGCCTCAGCCTCCCAAAGTTCTGGGATTACAGGCGTGAGCCACCACGTCCAGCTGGATATAAATTCTTGAGTAAGGAATTCGAAGTCTTTTTTTTTTTTTTTTTTTTTTTAAAGAAACAGGTTGAATTTGCATAACATTCAACCAAAGTACCTAGAGCTGAAAATACTGGTGTTACTCATCTTCGTGGTGCACTTTTTTTTTTTTAACCCAGCATGACTGAGGTATGATTGACCAAAACAATTGAATATATTTAAGATATACAACATGGAGATTTAATAGCGGTACAATGTGAAGTGATTACCACATCCAACTAATTAACCATCCATCATTTCACATAGCTGCCATGACTGTGGTGAGAATCCTTAAGATCTACTTTCCTAACAAATTTCGGGTATATAATATATTATTATTCACTGTAGTTACCATGTTCTACATTAGGTCTTCAGAACTTACCCATCTTATAACTGAAAGTTTGTATCCTTGGCCAACATCTCCCATTTCCACTCCTGCCCCCAATAACCACCATTCTATTCTGTTTCATGGAACACTTTAAGTTAATAAGACAAGTAAAATTCGACTGAGCACATTGGCTGACGCCTGTAATCCTAGCATGTTGTGAGGCTAAGGCTGGAGGATCGCATGAGGCCAGGAGTTTGAGACCAGCCTGGGCAACATAGCAAGATCCCATCTCTACAAAAAAGAAATTAGCCAGGTGTGGTGGTGCACACTTGTAGTCTCAGCTACTAGGGAGATGGGCGGGAGGATCATTTGAACCCAGGAGTTCAAGGTTACAGTGAGCTATGATTGCACCACAGCACTCTAGCCTGGGTGATGGAGTGAGAGCCTGTCTCCAAAAAAGTAGATTAAGATAAGACTTCAGTAAAATTTGTTTTCAGATTTTTTTTATTTTGAGACAGAGTCTCACTCTGTTGCCCAGGCTGGAGTGCAGTGGCGCGATCTCGGCTCACTGCAAGCTCCGCCTCCCAGGTTCACACCGTTCTCCAGCCTCAGCCTCCCAAGTAGCTGGGACTACAGGCATCTGCCACCATGCCTGGCTAATTTTTTGTATTTTTAGTAGAGATGGGGTTTCACCGTGTTAGCCAGGATGGTCTCGATCTCCTGACTTCATGATCCGCCCGCCTTAGCCTCCCAAAGTGCTGGGATTACAGGCGTCAGCCACCACGCCCAGCCTGGTTTTCAGGTTTTAATCGATGTGTCCAATTAGCAGAACGCTCTGCCTTGATGTTCCTTTAAGCGAAGCCATTTGTTGTAGAATCTCTTAGGTAGTCCTTTGGTTCTGCCGGGACTCTTCTCTGAAGTAGGCAAATACGTCACTTGATTTTGCTTCACTTGGTCTCAGACCGCAGGAATTTTGCTGATTTTAAGAGTGAAGTATTGGAGCTGAGTCTTCAGTTACTAATTCTTTATCTGGTGCTTTACTTTTTTTTATTAGTTGGAACAAATGCGTAAGTTCTAGGGTATCACCACATTCTTTGACCCCAATAGATTGAGATACTGGACATGAGGCTGAAGAGTTTATTAAAATTGGATTTAATGATTAGATTGCCAGCAGGTCTGTGAAAATTATTTCCTTCAAATTTTTCATGCTGATTTCCTTCCTGGGAAATTGTCCAAACTGGGAAATTGTAGTCATCAGAGGATAGGTTTATTCTTTGTATTTTTGAGACAGGGTCTTGCTCTATTGTGTAGGCTGGAGTGCAGTGACATGATCATGGTTCACTGCAGCCTTGAACTCCTGGGCTCAAGCGATCCTGCCACTTCAGCCTCCCAAATAGCTGGGATTATAACACACCACCACTGTACCCAGCGAATTTTTATTTTTATTTTTATTGTTGAGACAGTCTCACTGCTGCCCAGGCTGGAGTGCAGTGGTATGATCTTAAATGTCTGCAACATCTGCCTCCCAGGTTCAGGTGATCCTCCCACCTCAGCCTCCTAAGTAGCTGGGACCACAGGCACATGCCACCATGCCTGGCTAATTTTTCATCATGTTGCCCAGGCTGGTCTGGAACTTCCTGGGCTTAAGCAATCCACCCGCTTTGGTTTCCCCAAAGTGCTGGGATTACAAGCGTGAGCCACAGCACTTGGCGTACCCAGGTAATTTAAAAGTTTTTTGAGACGAGGGTCTCACTATATTGCCCAGGGTGGTCTTCAGCTCCTAGCCTCAGCTGATCCTCCTGCCTCAGCCTCCCAAAGTGTTGGCATTACAGGCATGAGGCATTGTGCTGGGCCAAATTTCAATAATTGTATTTTCTACTTAGAAAAAACTAGCTTGATGGACTTAGGGTGAGGGGACCTTTGCAGCACACTGCCTTAGGTGATTTGCTTTTCCTTTACCATGTAGAGTTGGAATGGAAACTGTCTGAATCTGGAGCAATTATGACGGACCTGGAGGAAAACCCTAAGAAGCCGATTGAAGACGTGTTGCTGTCGTCAGTGCGACGCTCTGTCCTCATGAGGCACAGCGATTCCGAGGGTGACTGAGGCTACAGCTGCTATCACATGCCGAACTTCCTTGTGACAAATTGGCTGGATTTTTTAAAAAAGGAAAAAGCAAGAACGAATCCTTGTGGTTTTTAGTTTTGTATAAATTATGTTTCAAATCTTTACATTTTGGAAATAATCATTGCTGGAGATTCTGTTAAATATTTTGGAACTCTTTTTTTTAAATTATAGTATTTCCTCTAAAAAAATTAAAACCAGCCATTTGTATGGCAAATGTCTGTTTTCCTCATTTATATTTTAAGCCATAAAACCTAGTCACTATTTTTTGACATATAACTATAAAAAGAAATAGTTTTAAATGTGAATAAATTATACAGTGGAAAATTGCAAACTAAGCCTTTAGATACATTGTTTATTTTTATTTTATAAAGAGCAATGAGATTATTAACTCTACAGGAATGGTCTCTAGGGCAAAAGAATCTTAGTATTGAAGAAAGAGACAAATTTTGTGAAACATTCCCTTATCGAAGCAATAACTGAAAGGTTCCAGTTTACTGCCATATTTGGTTAAATGTGTTTTCTTGTTAAAATAGTTTATCTCAGACTGTTAACTAATTTTTTTTTTGAGATGGAGCTTTGCTGTGTTGCTGAGGCTGGAGTGCAGTGGCACAATCTCAGCTCACTGCAACCTCCGCCTCCCGGGTTCAGGCAATTCTCCTGCCTCAGCCTCCTGAGGAGCTGGGATTACAGACCTGCACCACCACGCCCGGCTAATTTTTGTACTTTGAGTAGAGGTAGAGTTTTATCATGTTGGCTGGGCTGGTCTCAAACTCCCAACCTCAAACTCCTGATCCACCCGCCTCAGCTTCACACAGTTTTGGGATTACAGGTGTGAGCTACCGTGCCTGGCCTGTTAACTAATTTTGATTACTATAAGAGGACATTAAATTTATGGAAACACATAAGCATACACATAAATAAACTAAATCAACTCATTTTGTGGTTCATAGGTATCTCGTGTGTGAGATGTGCCCCCCTCAAATATTGTTAGGCTGTTGGCACATTACCCATATGACATGAAAAAAACAACATATCAAGATGTTTTGTCAACCAGATCCTGTTAGTATTTCTCACTTAACAAACAAACATTGATACTGAACAATTAGAGGAAATATTATTTTCTGATATTTGTGTTGAATGATGTACTTAGTGCTGGTTAGGATCTTAAGAATCAGCATGGAGTTCTTTTAGATTATGTTGTAAAATTTATTTTTGCTCTAATTCAAAGAATGACAAGCAACTTGGACCCATTTTATCAGAGGTGTCTGAGATTTGGATTCCACCCCCCCTTTTTTTTTTTTTTTTTTTTTTAAATAGAGACGGAATCTCCCTGTGTTGCCCAGGCTGGTCTTGAGCTCCTGGGCTCAAGCAATCCTGCCATCTCCGCCTCCCAAAATGTTGGGATTACAGGTGTGAGTCACTGCACCCCGCCCACATACACAAGAGCCAGCACTGCCAATAACATATTCACTGGTGGTGTACTTTGAAAGTGTTTCATGGAATTTTAATTGCAGGGTTGGAACAAATTTGGTCAGTCCTCTTACTTGGATGCTGGTTCCGTGGGGTTTGTAGGAGAGCTACCTTCTTAGATTTTGGTCTTGGTAGCTGACATTATTATGAGATCTTGAGGGAAGAACAAAGGTGGAAAGTTCAATGCTACATGTGCCTGAGAGCCTTAATGTGCACATTTACAAAGAAAAAAAGGTGGTGCATGAACGGGGCAGCGTCCACAGTGACAGATAAGAGCTTGAGTCCACTATGAAGCCCACACAGGATCTAATTCTAAATTATTAGTTGTGCCACTGCAAAGTGTGAAAACTGCACCCCATAATTTTGCCTGCACACCAGATGAAGGCATTTAGTTTGAGCACAGCAAAAGCTCAGGTGCCTGTGGCATTGGCAAATGAGCCCTGATTAATTCTCGGAGACTTCCCTGTAATACTATTATCTTTCTAATTCCTTTGACAGAGGTGATAAGACTTGGTGCTTAAGCACTGAGTTCCCCCAGTTCCACAGCAGTGACCAGTGGGGGACACAAGGACACCTGGAAGCTGTCTTCTGTGCTTGGAGGAAAGGGTTGTGGGGAAAGGTTAAGCAGGTACTAGGTAGCCACCCCTACCCCCACTTTTTTTTTTTTTTTTTTTTTTTTTGAGACAGGGTCTCCAGTTGCCCAGGCTGGAATGCAGTGGCATGATCTCATCTCACTGCAGCCTCAACTTCCCAGGCTCAAGCGATTCTCCCACCTCATCTTCCTGAGTAGCTGGGACTACAGGTGAGCACCACCATACCAGACTAATTTTTTTTTTTTTGTATTTTATGTTGAGACAGAGTTTCACCATGTTCCCTGCCTGGTCTCGAACTCCTGGGCTCAAGCGATCCACCTGCCTCAGCCTTCCAAAGTGCTGGGATTACAGTTGTGAGCCACTGTGCTCGGCCTGGGTAGCCCTTTCTTAAGTGATTGGTGGGAAATGGTTCCAGAAAATTGGGATAATAAATGATTGGGAATAGTGAAATTGATAGGATTGTATAATCAAATACTTCCTTCTTTTGTGGAGGAGAGAAAGGATGTGGATAGATGACATACACCTCCTTCATTGCACACCTAACTTCACCTTCTCACACCCTGAGTCATTGCTTCTGCAGAGACCTACAGCGGAGCCGCTTCCTGGTGGTTCAGAAGGACTTCAGAAAGTTGTGCTGGGCTGGGCGAGGTGGCTCATGCCTGTAATCCCAGCACTTTGGGGGGCCAAGATGGGCAGATCACCTGAGGATAGGAGTTTGAGACCAGCCTGGCCAACATGGTGAAACCCCATCTCTACTAAAAATACAAAAAATTAGCAGGGCATGGTGGCACAACGCCTGTAATCCCAGCTACTTGGGAGGCTGAGGCAGGAGAATCACTTGAACCTGTGAGATTCAGTAACTTCATGGGCCCGGCTTTTGGACTTCCGTTTCCAGTACTTGAAGAACACTGAACAACCCACCTGACGACGACTCAAGCTGTTAGATAAAACTTATTTTTTTTAAGTTGCAGTGGAGGTTGCAGTGAGCCAAGCACACCACTGCACTCCAGACTAGGTGACAGAGTGAGACTGTGTCTCAAAAAAAAAAAAATTGTACTGGCTATGAAAGGCATCTATGAGAGAGATGGAAGGGCAATTTAGAGGGGTGTCCCACATCAGGGAGGGCCAAAAGTTGTGGGTTTTTTTTGGCATTTATTACCTCCAGCTTTAAACTCAACCTTCTTATATAATCCCAAATATATCTATATATATATGTATATATATATATATATATATGTATTTTTTTTTTTGAGACGGAGTCTCGCTCTGTCACCCAGGCTGGAGTGCAGTGGCACGATCTCGGCCCACTGCAAGCTCCGCCTCCTGGGTTCACACCATTCTCCTGCCTCAGCCTCCCGAGTAGCTGGGACTACAGGTGCCCGCCACCACGCCCCACTAATTTTTTTTTTTTTTTTGTATTTTTAGTAGAGACGGGGTTTCACCATGTTAGCCAGGATGGTCTTGATCTCCTGACCTTGTGATCTGCCAGTCTCGGCCTCCCAAAGTGCTGGGACTACAGGTGTAAGCCACCGCGCCCAGCCTATAATCCCAAATCTTGACCAACTACTTTTCAGGTATGGCAGGCAACAAGTGTTGTGACTGCAGCACCTGGGTGAGAAACATGCTCCCATGAAAGGGGCTAGGTACAGTGGCTCACGCCCGTAATCCCGGCACTTTGGGAGGCCGAGGCGGGTGGATCACCTGAGGTCAGGAGTTCCAGGCCAGCCTGACCAACATGGTGAAACCCCATCTCTACTGAATACAAAAATTAGCCGGACATCATGGCGCCCTGTAATCCTAGCTACTTGGGAGGCTGAGGCAGGAGAATTGCTTGAACCTGGGAGGCAGAGATTGCAGTGAGCCAAGATAGCGCCATTGCACTCCAGCCTGGGCAACAAGAGTGAAACTTTGTCTCCAAAAAAAAAAAAAAAAGACAGAAAGTGCTTTTGTCCTGCTTACAGAAACCAGCTATTACTCACAGATATAACCTTGGAGACAGGTGGCTCTCAGTGTCAAGTGAAGACGTGCCTATCTCCAAGTCCCCTCCCTCCCTCTCTACCCCATTCTTTGCTCCAGTAATCATCCGTCTTGATTTCTGCTTCTCCCTGGACATGGGGCCTTCAGGTAGTAACAGTGTTAGGGTCCTGTGGCAGAGACTGCTGGTTGCCCACCAGTATCCAGGATTCTCCCCCCCTACTCCAGTGGCAATGGGACCAGCTGAAAGAGTAAACCCTGGCCTCTTTTGAGCTGTGGGTGGTTGGCTGGGAGTTCAGTTCTGGGCAAGCTGCTACAAGGGAGAGACAACTGCCATGTGCCCTTTGTGGACTTAACCCCCTTCTACTTTCTGACAGAAGTGTGGATGCGACTGCAGCCTACGTGGGCCATGAGGTATTTATATATAGAGGCAAAGCAGTAAGGACAATATTCCCGAAGATGCTGTGGAGCCACTATATCCCAGCCCTTGACTGTCCTCTCTGGACTTATGTCATTAGGAAAGACATAACTTCCGTCTTGGTCTCTGTTAGCAGCAGCTGATGCATTTCCTGATAAAACCACCTGTCAAAGAAAACCTCAAACAAAACATTCATTCTAGCTTTCTACTGCCCGATGCTGAATTACTTGACATAACACAAGAGTAGTCTGTATTCCCTGCCACTAGCTGTCATCATTGCCTTTCAGTAACTTCATGGGCCCGGCTTTTGGACTTCCGTTTCCAGTACTTGAAGAACACTGAACAACCCACCTGATGACGACTCAAGCTGTTGGATAAAACTTATTTTTAAATTTTATGTTCTTAACTGTTTCACTGAGTTGGTAAGAAAGGAAAACATTCTGAGAGGCCAAAAACGAAGTGAAAGCAGAACTCCAGGAAGGTAAGGGGGCATTCAACTTTTCTCCCTAGGGACACAAACCAAATCTTAGTGATGCTGTACTTCTATTAGGATGGACTTGTGGGGCCCAGGTGACAGGGGATTAGCCTGAGGAGTGCCTAAGTTGGGGGTCTGATTAGGAAGTCTCCCTGCAAACAGCTGGAATCCCAAAAGATTGCATTCAGTGTTAGGGGAAACTGGCACTAGTTGGGAGAGAACATAGTTGTCTCTGAGATGCCAACTACAAGCCTTCCCTCATGCAGGTTTGTAGTTCTAATTCTCGTGCTACATCAGGTCTAAAATCCTCTCAAACCAGGTTCTCAAAGAGGTCCTAGGCTGGGTGCGGTGGTTCATGCCTGTAATCCTAGCACTTTGGGAGGCCAAGGAGGGTGGATCATCTGAGGTCAGGATTCCAGACCAGCCTGGCCAACATGGTGAAACCCTGTCTCTACTAAAAATATAAAATTAGCTGGGCGTGGTGGTGGGCACCTGTAATCCCAGCTACTTGGGAGGGTGAAGCAGGAGAATCACTTGAACCTGGGAGGCAGAGGTTGCAGTCCAGCCTGGGCAACAAGAGCGAAAGTCTGTCTCGAAAGAAAGAAAGAAAAGAAAAAGAAAGGAAGGGAGGGAGGGAGGAAGGAAGGAAGGAAGGAAGGAGAAAGAAGAAAGAAAGAAAGAAAAAGAAAGAGAAGAAAGAAAGAGAGAGAGAGAGAGAGAGACCCTAAGCTGGTAGTACCTCTGAGTTCACGGCCAAAGCAACTGCATATCTATGCTAGAGCACACCTTTGATTTAACCTCAAACGCTCTCCACAGATAAAGCCCCAGCCAGGTGTGGTGGCTCACGCCTGTAATCCCAGCACTTTGGGAGGCTGAGGTGGACGGATCACGAGGTCAGGAGATCAAGACCATCCTGGCTAACACGGTGAAACCCCGTCGCTACTAAAAAATACAAAAAATTAGCTGGGCGTGGTGGCGGGCACCTGTAATCCCAGCTACTTGGGAGGCTGAGGCAGGAGAATCGCTTGAACCTGGGAGGCAGAGGTTGCAGTGAGCTGAGATCGCGCCATTGTACTCCAGCTTGGGCAACAAGAGCAACTCTGTCCCCCACCCCCCGCCTCCACGCCCCCAAAAAAAGGCCGGGCGCAGTGGCTCACACCTGTAATCCCAGCACTTTGGGAGGCCGAGGCGGGCGGATCACAAGGTCAGGAGATGGAGACCATCCTGGCTAACATGGTGAAACCCTGTCTCTACTAAAAATACAAAAATCAGCCGGGCGTGGTGGCGGGCGCCTATGGTCCCAGCTGCTCCGGAGGCTGAGGCAGGAGAATGGTGTGAACCCGCGAGGCGGAGCTTGCAGTGAGCCGAGACTCCGTCTCAAAAAAAAAAAAAAAAAAAGATGCCCTAAGCTGGTAGTACCTCTGAGCTCACGGCCAAAACAACTGCGTATCTATGCTAGAGCACACCTTTGGTTTAGCCTCAAACTCTCTCCTAGAAGCTCCAAGGAACATGAGCTTCTAGTAAAAATATCACAAACCCACAAAATCACAGGATGCCACAGATAAGGCATCCTGAATGAAAGCCAGCAGAAAACAGACAGCACAGCCAGACCTGCAAAGACAGGAGAGTGGAATTTTCAGGCATAAAATATATGATGAATGTTTTTTATATGTTATATAAAAGTGTAAAAACATATTTAAAAAAGTTTTTTATGTTATATAAAAGTGTAAAAAAAACAGACTACCTTATATAAAAATGAATTCCTTAAAAAAAAAACTAACAGAACAGCGAATTAATGAACTAGAAAGCAGAGCCAATTCCCCCAAAGCACAGGGACAAACGGGTGGGACAAATTTTAAATGTTACATTTAAAATCGTGATCCTGGCTGGGTGTGGTGGCTCATGCCTGTAATCCCAGCACTTTGAGAGGCTGAGGCAGGCAGATCACTTGAGGTAGGAGTTCGAGACCAGCCTGGCCAACATGGTGAAAGCCCGTCTCTACTAAAAATACAAAAATTAGCCAGGTGTGGTGGTGCACACCTGTAGTCTCAGCTACTCTGGAGGCTGAGGTAGGAGAATCACTTGAACCTGGAAGGCGGAGGTTGCAGTGAGCTGAGATAATCGTGCCACTGCACTCCAGCCTGGGCACAGAACGAGATTCCATCTTAAAAAAAAAAAAATGTAGTCTTGTGTTAATTTGCTTAAGAAAATAGATGTGGAAGACTGAGGTGGTCTTGCATGTCTCAAATTTTAGGAGAGAACTGGAAGTATAAAGTATTTGAAAATATAAAGACATTTTCCAGAATTGAGGCAAGACACCGATTCGCAGATTTGGAAACTTACACAAATCCCAAGTGAGTTAAATAAAATAAATCCATACCTCCATATATATTGAAGCTGCAGGATATCAGGCAGCGACAAAAGTCAGACAACCTATGAGATAGTAATGATGAGGCTTACTGACTTCCCAACAGCAGGAAGGAAAGCCAGAAGACAGTGGAATAGTGTCATCAGTGGCTTAAGGGGAAAAGCAACTCTTAACCCACAGTTGTTTACAGCCAGTAAAGCTGTATTGTACGGATGAACTAGAATGAACTAGATGAAATAGACATTTCAGACATAGAATAGATGTGTTTGTCACCAGTGGACACTCACTAAAGGAAAGTTAAGGAATTTGCAGCCAAGAGCGGTGGCTTACACCTGTAATCTCAGCACTTTGGGAGGCCGAGGTGGGTGGATCACCTGAGGTCAGGATTTCGAGACCAGCCTGGCCAACATGGTGAAACCTCATCTCTACTAAAAGTACAAAAATTAACCGAATGTAGTGGCAGGCACCTGTAATCCCAGCTACTTGGGAGACTGAGGCAGGAGAATTGCTTGAACCCGGGAGGCTGAGGTTGCAGTGAGCTGAGATCGCACCACTGCACTCCAGCCTGGGCAAGAATGAAGCTCTGTCCAAAAAAAAAAAAAAAAAAAATGAAATTTGCTTTGTGCAGAAGGATGATGAACTGATGAAAGGTCTAAGGTTCAAGAAAGCATGTTGGCCTAAAAAGGGGGAGTGGAAATCTTAATGAACATTGACTTCACATAGTAATGCAAAGAATGTCTTGTTTGGGACATAAAGAACCAAATACAACTAAAAAAAAGGACAAAAGAGTACACAAGCTGAAGGAGGATAAACTGGAGTTCAAGCATTCTTAGATCTTTACAAAGTATTCAAGAGGTTGGCAAAGTTATGCATGTTAAAAATATTTTATTCAAGGTAACAGTAAAAGAAAAAAAATTGAGTGTATAACTTTTAAAGTAATGGGGGAAAAAATCTCAGTTAATTCAAAAGAAGACCAGATGGAAGAATAAAAAGAAACAGGAAAGCAGGTCTTAGAAAGTCCAAAATAAGATTTTAGAAGGAAATCTAAAACAGTAATCACAGTAAACATAAATAGATAACACTCTTAATAGTCTTACCATATGATCCAGCAATCATGCTCCTAGGTATTTCCCCAACTACTTGAAAACTTATGTTCACATAAAACCTGCACACAAATGTTTAGAGCATCTTTAATCATTATTGCTCAAAACTGGAAACAATCAAAATGTTCATCAATAGATGAATGTGTAAACACACTGTGGTATATCAGGACACAACAAAAGGAAATGCGCTATCAAACCACACACACACACACACACACACACACACACACACAATGTGGATGCTAAGTGAAATGAGCCAGTCTGAAAGGGAATGTGGATATTTATCTCCTCATCCTCATGATGAAACTTGACCCCAATGTTGGAAGTGGGGTCTAATAGGAGGAATTTAAGTCATGAAGGTGGATCCCTCGTGGATAGATTAATACCCTCTGTTATGGTCTGGATCTGTGTCCCCACCCAGATCCCATGATGTTCAATTGTAATCCCCATTGTTGGAAGTGAGGACTGGTAGGAGGTGATTATGTCATGACAGTGGATTTCTCATGAATGGTTTAGCGCTATCCCCCTTGGTACTGTCCTCACAATTGATAGTGAGTGAGTTCTTATAAGATCTGATTGTTTAAAAGTGTGTAGCCCCTCTCCCTTCACTCTCTCTCTTGCTCCTGCTCCCACCATGTGAGGCGCCTCACTCCCGCTTTGCCTTCTGCCATGATCGGAAGCTTCCTAAGGCCTCCCCAGAAGCAGATGCCAGCATCACGTTTCCTGTACAGCCTGCAGAACCGAACTATGAGCCAATTAAACCTCTTTTCTTTATAAATTATCCAATCGCAGGTATTTCTTTATAGCAATGTGAGAACAGACTAACACACCCTCCCTGGAAGGGAAGGGGGTACCCGCAATGGGATGAATACTCACTCTATTAATTTCCGTGACGGCTGGTTGTTAAAAACAGCCTGGCACCTCCCTCCCCTCTCTCTCACCATGTGATCTTTGTACATTGGTTCCTTTCGTCTTTCACCATGAGTGGAAGCAGGCTGAAGCCCTCACCAGAAGCAGATGCTGGTGCCATGCTTCTTGTACAGCCTGTAGAACTGTGGGCCAAATAAGCCTCTTCAGAAATTACCCAGCCTCTGGTATTTCTTTCTAGCAACACTAAATGGACTAAGACATAACATTCTGGAAAAGGCAAAACTGTAGATACATTAAAAAGATCAGTGGTTGCCAGGGGTTCAGGGGAGAGTGGAAGAGTTGAATAGGTAAAGCACATGGCACTTTTAGGGAGTCAAACTATTCTGAATGATACAGCAATGGTGGAGAGATGATAATAGGGGTTCGTCAAAACTCATAGAACTTCATGGCACAAAGAGTGAATCTTAATATATGCAAATTTCAAAAAATCTTTAGAGGGTTGGGGAATGCCTGGATGAAATGCAGAATGGGACAAGACAATCTAACTGCATTACAAATGTATGAAACAACCTCACAGAAAGGGGCTGGGGGAAATGTGCTAACCTAAGCAGCACTGGAAATGAGTGGAGTCCATGAGGGGAAGGGCAAAAGAAGCTGTACACAAGCCCTGTCTCTAGTTGTTAAAGTCATTTATCACATGGGTGTGAATTAACAGTTGTAACACTGCTATACATGTACAGAGAATCAAACAGTTAAATACATAGATGGAAGATGGTGGGAGCCAGGTTTCTCACTGTTAGCGTCAGAGGTTACAGATAAGTGGGGCAAAGGTGAGTGTAAGTGAAAATAATCCATGTGGTAATGGATTAGAGTTGGAGTCATCACCATGAACTCCTGCTTAGGTTTTGTTTTTGTTTTTGTTTTTGTTTTTGAGACACAGTCTTGCTCTGCCGCCCAGGCTGGAATGCAGTGGAGCGATCTCAACTCACTGCAACCTCCGCCTCCTGGTTCAAGCGATTCTCTTGCCTCAGCCTCCCGAGTAGCTGGGATTACAGGTGCCCACCACCACGCCCGGATAATTTTTGTATTTTTAGTAGAGACAGGATTTCACCATGTTGGCTAGGCTGGTCTCGAACCCCTGATTTCAGGTGATCCACCTGCCTCTGCCTCCCAAAATGCTGGGATTATGGGCATGAGCCACCGTGCCTGGCCACTCCTGTTTAGTTTAATATAGATACAGATGCTTATGAACAGAAATATTTAGGTAATGTACATGCATGGGGTAGTATACACACGCATATTTCCTTGCTCTGTCAGTTCAGGGAGGCTTAAAAAGGAATGACACCCCAGTAGCAAAGAACACACCTGACACTTAGATCTTGATTTCTAATCTCATTCTCCAAAAAAGGAACCAATGCTCTTTGAAGAAATGGCTGATTCTAAAACTGGAGCAGGAAATATACAGGATAAGCCTGGAGCGTCTTGTAATTCCAGAATGCAAAAAACTGCTGAACAAACAAACACAAAACCACAATGATGAGAGTATGTCAGAGGTCCAGGAGCCAACTGACAGATCTCCCAATGGCTAAAGCTAGAACAATTTGAGCAATACAATAAATATTGGATTATAACCCAAAATGTAAAGTACATATCTATGAGTTCATACTGATAAAAAAAAAAGATTGAATAAATAAGTTGCCGGGCGCAGTGGCTCACACCTGTAATCCCAACACTTTGGGAGGCTAAGGTGGGCGGATCACCTGAGGTCAGGATTCCACGACCAGCCTGGCCAACATGGTGAAACCTCATCTCTACTAAAAATACAAAAATTAGCCAGGAGTGGTGGCAAGTGCCTGTAATCCCAGCTACTCAGGAGACTGAGGCAGGAGAATTGCTTGAGCCCGGGAGGTGGATGTTGCAGTGAGCCGAGATCACGCCTTTGCACTCCTGCCTGGGTGACAAGAGTGAAACTTCGTCTAAAAAACAAACAAACAAACAAAACACAAAGAAACCCATATATATACGTATATATACACGTGTATATGCATAATATATACGTATATATATATGAATGAAAATAAATAAGTGGAGGAGAAGAGACTGTCACCCAGGCAGCGTTCCAAATAACGTATAGATACTCTACTTAAGATATTCCACTCTTTAAGTGTGGGTTGTCCATAGTAACTTCCTTCCAAAGTGTACAATATGAAAAGGGAGGTGGGAAGAGTACCTTTTTTTTTTTTGAGTTGGAGTCTTGCTCTGTTGCCCAGGCTAGAGTGCAGTGGCTCGATCTCAGCTCACTGCAACCTCCGCCTCCTGGGTTCAAGTGATTCTCCTGCCTCAGCCTCCCCAGTAGCTGGGATTACAGGCACCCAACACCATGCCCAGCTAATTTTTTCTTTAATTTTTAGTAGAGATGGGGTTTCGCCATGTTGACCAGGCTGGTCTGGAACTCCACCTCAGCCTCCCAAAGTTCTGGGATTACAGGCATGAGTCACCGCGCTCGGCTGGGAAGAGTATCTTTGTAGTGTAGAATCCTAACACTATCTCAGCTGGGTGATCAAGGTCAAAATCAACAGTGACGAGTCATATTGGTAGTATGGACCCTGGGGATGATGTAATGAAAATGACCCTTTGCTTCTTTGGTCTTCCTCCAAAAAACCAAACCACAATTAAGACAAAAACATCTGACAAGTCCAAATTGAAGAACATTCTACAGAATAGCTGACCAGAAAAACTATCAAGGTCATCAAAAACAAGGAAAATCTGAGAAACTTTTATAGCCAAGAGGTGCCTAAGAAGACCTGACTAGTAAATGGAATGTGGTGTCCTGGATAAGGTCCTAGAACAGAAAAAGAGCATCAGTCAGAAACAACAGAACTCTGAAAGCAGGTAGACTTTAGTTACTAATTATGTATCAATACCGAATCATTAATTGTAACAGGTGTACCATGCTCATGTAAGATGTTAAGAGGAGAGAAAACTAGTGCAGGATATATGAGCACTCACTGTACTAGCTTCTGAATTTTTCTGCAAATCTAAAACTAAAAAAATTAAATTTATTTTAAAATATGGCAGTTCATGAATCACATCAAAATGGAAATTGTGCCAGACACAGTGGCTCACCCCTGTAATCCCAGCACTTTGGGAGGCTGAGGTAGGTGGATCACTTGAGGTCAGGAGTTCGAGACCAGCCTGGCCAACATGGTGAAACCCTGTCTCTACTAAAAATACAAAACATAGCCAGGTATGGTGGAATACACCTGTAATCCCAGCTACTTGGGAGAATGAGGCAAGATAATTGCTTGAACCCAGGAGGCAGAGGTTGCAATGAAGTGAGATCATACCTCTGCACTCCAGCCTGGCTGACAGAGACTCTGTCTCAAAAAAAAAAAAAAAGAAAAGGAAAAGGAAATCGTAACTCCTGTAAGAAAGGTGGTACTCAGTTCTTGATTGTCATGTGTCTATAGTAAAGTGCCAGAACTAAAGGGACACATAGGTGTTAGTTTGGGTCTGCCCAGATGCAGAGCCTGAGCAGGGACTTGGATATAGTTTGTTTGAGAGGAGATCCAAAGTTGCAGGCATGTGGTTGGGCACGGTGGCTCACGCCTATAATCCTAGCATTTTGAGAGGCTGAGGCAGGCGGATCACCTGAGGTCAGAAGTTCGAGACCAGCCTGTCCAACATATAGCGAAACCCCATCTCTACTAAAAAATACAAAAATTAGCTGGCTATGGTGATGCACGTCCGTACTTTAAGCTACTTGGAAAGCTGAGGCAGGAGAATTCCTTGAACCCAGAAGGTGGAGGTTGCAGTGAACCAAGATTGTGCTACTGCACTCCAGCCTGAGTAACAGAGCAAGACTCCGTCTCTCAAAACAAAACAAAACAAAACAAAACGAAAAAACAAAGATGAAGGCATGAGGGCTTTGAGAGACAGAGGCAGGGAAAGAGAAAAGCTGACAGAAGGATGGGAATGTGAGGTCAGGGCTGGTGGCAGTGGAAACCGAATCCCTTTGAAACCTCTAAGAAGCATGTAGATGACCTTCCAGAGTTGTCCACCCACAGATGGGATCTTGCTTTATCACCAACTCTGGCCTCCACCACTTGAGGGTGCCCCAGGGGAGTGAACTGCCCTGCACTTCGAGGCTGTCCTTATGCAAAGGCTGAGCAAGTGTCTGTGCCTTGGAGAAGGACTTCACAGACGACCCAGTGTGGATGCTTGTGGTGCAGCATGAGTCTGAACTTGCATGGAGCTTGGTTCTATATTTTTTTTCCCAAGCCAAACTGTACGCAGCTTTATTAAAGATACTTTCCATAAACAATCATGGTATTTCAGGCAGGACACGGGCAGACAATCGTTAACAGTACAGAACAACTTTCAAACTCTCTTCTTCGATGGACTACCAGAAATCAGAAAGCCATTATAAAACCCAATGAAGTCTTCGTCTCATGCTCTGAACAGGGGAAGTTTGGAGTGAGGGTTGACATTTCACATTTAGCATGTTGTTTAACAACTTTTCACAAGCCGACCCTGACTTTCCGGAAGTGAAATGAAAATGGTAGAATTTACCTGAAAATGCACAATCTAGAAATGGAACCACTGCTCTTTTGACAGGTGCCATCTCAGTGGCATCACTGGAAAGTCCAGATTGCCTGACACACTGGTAACCAATGATTGAGGGTCAGGTCCCAACAGATGTCTGGGTTTAAGGGAGTTAAGTCTCTGCTGAAAGATGGAAAGGGAGAAGAGGACATAAAAACGAATTTGTTTTCCATACCACAAGGCTTTTGTGCCAAGGTGGTCATGTGTGTCAAAGTCAGGGAATCCCTCCTCCTGGGAGCCAAAAGGAAGTCTCTCAAAACTGGAAGGGAAAGGTGTTTTCCCCACATCGATCCAGCTTCAGAGACATTCTATTAGTGACACATGCCCCGTCTCCCTAAAACAACAATGAAGTGTTCTGTGTGCTAACAACATAGCTTAAAAAAAAAAAAAAGTCAAACAAAATTCTGCATTTTTATAAAACATGGTAAAAAATAGTATTTCAAACTGTACAGTCACCAGAAGTACGTAGTTATCAAAAATGCACACACATGGGCCGGGCACAGTAGCTCACACCTGTAATCCCAGCACTTTGGGAGGCCGAGGCGGGCGGATCACGAGGTCAGGAGATCGAGACCATACTGGTTAACATGGTGAAACCCCGTCTCTACTAAAAATACAAAAGATTAGCCGGGCGTGGTGGCCGGCGCCTGTAGTCTCAGCTACTCGGGAGGCTGAGGCAGAATGGCATGAACCCAGGAGGCGGAGCTTGCAGTGAGCCTAGATCATGCCACTGCACTCCAGCGTGGGCCACAGAGCCAGACTCAGTCTCAAGAAAAAAAAAAAAAATACACACACTTCACTTGGCCTCTCCAGCACCTTCAGCTTTCTGTCCTGCCCTGTCTTGGCATCTCCATTTACTGCAGGGTTATTCCCCTCTTTGGCAGCATCAGCTTTTCCCTTTTTCCCTTGGGTACTTCTCTTCCTTCTTTGCAGAGGCCTTTTTAGGCTTGGGCTCTGGCTTTGGAGGAGCAGGTTTAGCAGACAACCTCGCAGATCTTCTGTGTGGTTCGTCCTTCACCTTGGTTTTATCTCCTTTAGCATCCCCTTCAGCCTTTCTCTTGGGCATGGTGGTGACGGCAGTGACAGTGGCAGGACGTGGGCGCTGGGCATGGGATGCAGCGGCACATGGGCTTGGTTGGTCAGGGGGTCATTCTCGCTTTTTCTTCTTCACACTGCTCCCTTGGTTCTGTTTTATATGTTTAAAAGATCTTGCTTGGACAAAATGGAATGTAGATTTTTGTTACATATCCCTCTTGTGCATACAGTTTTTAAAAGGTAAAATACAGACATAAGAGAGATATTGCAGGCTCAGTTCCAGACTCAATATTGCAATAAAGCAAGTCACACAAAGTTTTAGTTTTCTCAGTATGTATGACAAATATGTTTACATTATATGATTACTGTAGACTATTAAGCGTGTGTAAAAAAAGTTCATACGCTAATTAAAAAACACATTATTGATTAAAAAATGCTAACAATCATCTTGCCTTCAGCAAGTTGTAATATTTTTGCTGGTAGAGGGTCTTGCCTCAATTTGTGTGTATGTGTGGCGTGGTGGGGGGGGGACAGAATCTTGCTCTGTCACCAAGGCTGTAGTTCAGTGGCACAATTTCAGCTCACTGCAACCTCAACTTCCCAGGCTCAAGCGATTCTCCCACCTTATCCTCCCGAGTAGCTGGGACTACAGGTGTGCACCACCATGCCTGGCTAATTTTTTTTTTTTGTATTTTTTGTAGACATGGGGTTTTGCCATTTTGGCCAGGCTGGTCTTGAACTCCTGGCCTCAGGCAATCTGCCCACGTCGGCCTTCCAAAATGCTGGGATTACAGGCATTTAATCCTGTGGGAGCCACTGCACCCAGTCCTTGCCTCACTGTTAATGGCTGCTGACTGATCAGGGTGGTGGTTGCTGGAAGTTGGGGTGGCTGGAGCAATTTCTTAAAATAGATAACAATGAAGTTTTCCTCATTGATTCCTTTCATGATAGATTTCTCTGTAGCATGAAAGGATGTTTGATAGAATTTTATCCACAGTAGAACTTGTTCAAAATTGGAGTCAATCCTCTCAAACCCTGCTGCTGCTTTATCAAGTACATTTATGGAATATTCAACAGTGGAATGTGTCATTTCAACAATGCTCACAGCAATCTTCACCAGGAGTACATTCCGTCTCTCAAGAAACCACTTTCTTGGCTCATCCATAAAAAGCAACTTCCGGTTTGTTAAAGTCTTATCATGAGATTGTAGCAATTCAGTCCCATCTTCAGGCTCCACTTCTAACTCTAGCTCTCTTACTGTTTCCACCACATCTGCAGTGACTTCCTCTACTGAATTCTTGAACCCCTCAAAGTCATCCAGGAGGATTGGTATCAACTTTTTTCAAACTCCTGTTGATGTTTATGTTTTGACCTCCTCCCATCAATCACGAATGTCCTCATGGCATTTAGAATGATGAGTCTGGCTGGGCATGGTGGCTCATGACTGTAATCCCAGCACTTTGGGAGGCCGAGGCAGGCAGATCACTTGAGGTCAGGAGTTTGAGACCAGCTTGGCCAATGTGGTGAAACCCTGTCTCCACTAAAAATACAAAAACTAGCCGGGCGTGGTGGTGTGCACCTGTAATCCCAGCTACACACAAGGCTGAGGCAGGAAAATTGGTTGAACCCCAGAGGTGGAGGCTGCAGTGAGCTGAGATCACACCATTGCACTCCAGCCTGGGTGACAAGGACAGACTCTGTATCCATATATATATATATATATAAAATAATGAATCCTTTCCAGAAAGTTTTCAATTCACTTTACCCAGAAGCATCAGAGGAAACACTATGGCAACTACAGCCATATGAAATAAATGTCTTAAATGATAAGACTTGAAAATCAGAATTGCTCCTTGACCCCTGTGCTGCAGAATGGATGTTGTGTTAGCAGGCATGAAACAACATTCATCTCCTTGTGCATCTCCTTCAGAGCTCTTTGGTAACAAGTGCATTGCAACACGCAGTAATACTTAGAAAGGAATCTTTGTATCCTGAGCATTAGGCCTTCAAATATTTTGTAAACTATGCTGTAAACAGATATGCTATTATCCAAGCTTTGGTTTTCCATTTATAGAGCACAAGCAGAGTACATTTAACCTAATTCTTAAGGGCCCCAGGATTTCTGGAATGGTCAATGAGCATTGGTTTCAACTTAAAGTCAGTAGCTGCATTAGCTCCTAACAAGAGAATTTGTCTCCAAATAAAAGAGTATGTCCTTTGAAGTTCGAAGCAAGGCATTGATCCCCTCTTTAGCTATGCAAGTCCTAGATAGTGTCTTCTTCCTACAGAAGGCTGTTTCATGTACACTGAAAATCTATTGTGTAATGTAACCACCTTCATCAATGACCTTAGCTAGATCTTCTGGATAACTCGCCGGAGCTTCCACATCAGCACTTGCTGCTTTACCTTGCACTTTTGTGTTATGGAGATGGCTTATTTATTTATTTATTCATTTATTTATTTAAGACAGAGTTTCACTCTGTGTCCCAGGCTGGAGTGCAGTGGTATGATCTCGGCTCACTGCAACCTCTGCCTCCTGGGTTCAAGTGATTCTCCTGCCTCAGCCTCCAGAGTAGCTGGGATTACAGGTGCCCGCCGCCACACCCAGCTAATTTTGTATTATTAGTAGAGATGGGGTTTCTCCATGTTGGTCAGGCTGATCTCAAACTCCTGACCTCAAGTGATCCACTCACCTAGGCCTCCCAAAGTGCTGGGATTACCGGTGCAAGCCACCATGCCCAGCCGAGGTGGCTTCTTTCCTTAAACTTCACGAACCAACTTCTGCTAACTTCAAGCATTTCTTTTGCAGCTTTCTCACCTCTCAGACTTCATAGAATTAAAGAGAGTTAGAGCCTTGCTGTGGATTAGGCTTTGATTTAAAGAAATGTTGTGGCTAGTTTGATTTTCTATCCAGACCACTAAAACTTTCTGCATATCAGCAATAAAACTGTTTGCTTTCTTATCCATCATGTGTTCACTGGAGTAGCACTTTTAATTTTCCTTCAATAACTTATCCTTTGCATTTACTACTTGGCTAACTGTTTGGTGCAAGAGGCCTAGCTTTGAGCCTATCTCATCTTTTGTCATGCCTTTCTCACAAAGCTTAATCATTTCTAAATTGTGATTTAAAGTGAGAGATGTCCAATGCTTCCTTTCACTTGAACACTTAGAGGTCATTGTAGAGTTACCAGTTAGCCTAATTTCAATATTGCTGTGTCTCAGGCAATAGAGAGGCTCAAAGAGAGGGAGAGAGATAGGGAAACAGCCCATCTGTGATGCAGCCAGAACACACAACATGTATCGAGCAAGTTTGTTTATCTTGTATAGGTGTGGTTTGTGGCCCCCCAGACAATTGCAACAGTAACATCAAAGATCACTGATCAGATCATCCTAGCAGACATAATAATAATGAAAAAGATGGAAATATTGCAAGAACTATCAAAATGTGACAGAGACATGAAGTGAGCACATGCTGTTGGAAAAATGGCACTGATAGTCTTGCTTGATGCAGGGTTGCTGCAACCCTTCAATTTGTAAAAAACACAGTATATGTAACATGCAATAACATGAGGTCTTCCTGTAAGTTGGTGAAGGTATTCCTAAAAATGTCCTTCCATTGAGAGTCCAGCTCTAGTGTCTTTTCAGCTAGTTTTGATGCTGGTGCTTTCTTGATCCCACCAGAAGGTGGCATGCAGTGACAACTTCTTTTTTCTTTTTTTCTTCTTTTTTTGAGACGGAGTCTCGCTCTGTCGCCAGGCTGGAGTGCTGTGGTACGGTCTCGGCTCACTGCAACCTCCGACTCCTGGTTCAAGCGATTCTCCTACCTCAGCCTTCTGAGTAGCTGGGATTACAGACATGCACCGCCATGCCTGGCTAATTTTTGTATTTTTAGTAGAGACAGAGTTTCATCATATTGGCCAGGATGGTCTCAATCTCCTGACCTCATGATCCACCTGCCTTGGCCTCCCAAAGTGCTGGGATTACAGGTGTGAGCCACTGCGCCCGGCCTGTGACAACTTGATCACAGCTGCCACCTGCCACAGTAACCATAAGATGCACCCTGACCTCAGAGATACTGACAATGAGGGGAGGATGCTTAGAACCCATGAAATGTTGTAGTTTTATCCCACAATGGATGAAGGTATGTTAGGTTATTTTAACTTGACCCTTCTGGCTTTTAATTTTGAAGGCAGATCTTTAACTTTCTGAATCTGTTTATTGACATTTAAAATACTGAATATACCAACTTCCTGAGAAGAAAAAGGCTGTTAATATCCCTGGAATATATATAAAATACAACTTTTTAAAGAAAAGTTAAAAACCAATACTTTTCTTTGGTAAGTAACTCTCTCTGAGATGACAATCAGAACAATTTAAAGAAACATTGCAAAATACATCTACATGTTTTACATGAAAATTATAGTTAATAAAAAGTTGAATAATTAACAAATCAATCCTTTGTCTTTTAGCAAATGTTGCAGAAAAGCATCACAAACTTGCAACTTTTTGTTCTATCTGAGATTTGAGATACCTAAATAAAACAATGTATTACATGCCTGCACCCAGACACACACACACACACACACACACACACACAGTAACTGCAATAACTAGATCTATCATCCCCACATTATCTCTCTGGGCACCAAAGGCTTTCTGACTCTGATTTTGTTTCTCAATCCTATTGGGAACAAAAAAAGTGAGAAGTCCAGTACGCTCGGCAGTTATCTTTTCCTTTCTTTTTTTTTTTTTTTTTTTTGAGACCGAGTCTCGCTCTGTCGCCCAGGCTGGAGTGCAGTGGCGCGATCTTGGCCCACTGCAAGCTCCACCTCCCGGGTTCATGCCATTCTCCTGCCTCAGGCTCCCGAGTAGCTGGGACTACAGGCGCCTGCCACCATGCCCGGCTAATTTTTTGTATTTTTAATAGAGACGGGGTTTCACCGTGTTAGCCAGGATGGTCTCAATCTCCTGAACTTGTGATCCGCCAGCCTCGGCCTCCCAAAGTGCTGGGATTACAGGCGTGAGCCACCGCACCCGGCCGGCAGTTATCTTTCTTAAGTAGCAGTTCTATTTCTTAGTATAAATTAATGCTGCAGTTCCTAAACTATTTGCCGAAGTGCCTCAGACCCCAGTAGCAAGTTCGTGGGCACGAGATAAGTTCTCAAGGGAAGCGCTGCAATACCGAACATTTATTGAATACTTCAGGAACCACTAGCTCCAAACAGTTTGCAGTTCCAATATTAGCTTGTGCTACATTCCTTTGATTTTTCTGAAGTTGGGTTTTTAGCAGTTGCTGTGATAAGAGCAGGTACAGCTCAAATCAATGTGGAGCAGGATACGAGGGAGTGGTATCTCCAATTTCAAGGTTGGAGGACTTATACAGCATCCAACAGGTACTTACTCACATTAATAGGTAATTTTCCTTTCACTTTTCATATATATTTGGTCAAGCATCTAAAAGTTTAAGACATAAAACCTTATTAAATTGTTTGAAAAAATAAAAATAAAAATAAATTGTTTGGCGCTAACTGCTTAATAAAAGTCTTTACAGTCTCACTGAGTGTATGCGGGGAATCGGTGCCAGGACCATCAGCAAATAACCAAATCCGCGTACTCAATCCTGCAGTCAGCCCTGCAGAACCAGCCTATACTAAAAGGTCTTTTTAGGCTGGGCGTGGTGGCTCACGCCTGTAATCCCAGCACTGTGGGCGGCCAAGGTGAGCAGATGACTTGAGGTCAGGAGTTCAAGATCAGCTTGGCCAACGTGAGAAAATCCCATCTCTGCTAAAAATACAAATATTAGCCAGCCGTGGTGGTGCAGGCCTGTAGTCCCAGCTATTTGGGAGGCTGAGGCAGGAAAATTGCTTGAACCTGGGAGGTGGAGGTTGCAGTGAGCAGAAGTCATATCACTGCACTCCAGCCTGGGCAACAGAACAAGACTCCATCTCAAAAATAAATAAATAAATAAAAAGGTTTTGTTTTGTTTTGTTTTGTTTTTTGTTTTTTTGAGACAGAGTCTCGCTCTGTTGCCCAGGATGGAGTGCAGTGGTGTAATCTCGGCTCGCTGCAACCTTCCTCTCCTGGGTTCAAGCAAGTTTCCTGCTTCAGCCTTGCAGGTAGCTGGGATTACAGGTGTGCACCATCACACTCGGCTATTTTTTGTATTTTTAATAGAAATGGGATTTCGCCATGCTGGCCAAGCTGGTCTCAAACTCCTGACCTCAGGTAGTCCACCCATCTTAGCCTCCCAAAGTGCTGACATTACAAGCATGAGTCAATGCACCTGGCCCTAAAAGGTCTTGTAGGCAGTTTTGACATCCAGAGAATACTGTATTTTCTTTTCTTTTCTTTTTTTTCTTTTTTTTTTTTTTTGAGACGGAGTCTCGCTCTGTCACCTAGGCTGGAGTGCAGTGGCGCAATCTCAGCTCACTGCAAGTTCCGTCTCCCGGGTTCACGCCATTCTCCTGCCTCAGCCTCCCAAGTAGCTGGGATTACAGGCGCCCGCCACCACGTCCAGCTAATTTTTTGTATTTTTTTAGTAGATACGGGGTTTCACCGTGTTAGCCAGGGTGGTCTTGATCTCCTGACCTCGTGATCTGCCCACCTTGGCCTCCCAAAGTGCTGGGATTACAGGCGTGAGCCACCGCACCCGGCCTGAATACTGTATTTTCAACTGGCATTTGGTTGAAGAAAAGTCACATGTAAGTGGATCCAGGCAGTTCAAATCCTTGTTGTTCAAGGGTCAACTGTATTTCTTTTGACTTAGGGGCACAATGAAAAAAATACTGAGCCATGAACCAATGGAAGTTTAGGAACCTCTGAATTAAAAATATGGTATTCTGATTTATAATTAAATCTGAACCTATGTTAATTGGTATAATTCTCGAGACTCGATTACCTCTGAATTAACAAAGGAGCTTGTTGAATATGTCAGGCTGAGGACTAGACCCTGAAACCCAGGGTGACTCCAAAGTACCCCAAAAGGACCCACCTTCCTGGAGCAGATGGCTTCATCTTTGTCTTTATCATCACCTACAGCAGAGCTTGGCAGCCTCTCATGGTGCCAAACGAGTGTGTTTAACCTCCCTATGCCTCAGTTTTCTCATCTGTGAAAAGGATCCAACTCCTATGATTGTGTGGGGATTTAATGGGCTAAGATTTCTCAGTACTTAGCTAAGGTTTTGTTTACTTAGAAGAATTTCATTGTTGTTTCTCTTGTAATAATAGTGACCATCATCATCATCACTATCATCAGCAGCAGCATCTTAGTATTTGAAAGCATTGAAGCTTTGACATCATGAAAGATTTGCTAACTCGAGATTAATCGTTTGGTCTAGTACTTGCAGTTACAAACAGGGCCTTACGTGACTCATAACTCTTAAGGTAGGTTTTTAGTACAATTTGGGGAGACTCTTAAATGACATCTTTTAATGCTTTTATTTAGAGAATTTCATACAGTTTTCTTCCCTTTTATGTTTACACCATTACACCATCCTCCTTGTATAATCTATTTTTTCTAATCATACTCTCGTATTTTTCTTAGGATGTTAAAAAACACCCATCTCTACCTCTAGATCATCCTTTACCTTTTTGGTCTCTTAGCCAGAGGTGGGTCTTGCAGTATAAAGCAGAGGAGGGCTTTGTGTTGTCACAGTGGGACATTTATCACTTTCCAAGACAACTCTCCTCCACCTGCATTACATTCTGGGTCCTTTGACTTTTTAAAATCTACAACCTCTACTGCATCACACTCAACTGGGTTATCCCAGAGTATTCATAAGCTCGTGTAATGGACCCACCCTCTAAGTTACAGGCAGAGCATCAACATGGAAAGAGGTGGTTGGAGCCATGTTAGCCCACTTGCTGAGCTCTGTTGCATCTGGGTTACTCTTTTTATCCTCGGGGATTCCAAGAGGTGAATTATTTTAGAATAATGTCCAGCCCATAGAGGCACGTGACCACATTCAAAGAGAGTGGATGAAGGTCACTGGAGTTCAAGGTACATTTTCCACTTTTCTTGGTGTTAGAATGAGTATGAGAAAAATAGAACCAGAGAGGTGCAGGCCATGAAGCAGAATGGAAGTCTCTGAACTTGAGGACTCCCTACCACGCTCCTTGCTTCCCCTTCCCTAACTTGCCTCAGCAGATCCAGTGGCTTATATTCTGCCGAACATAATCTGGGCAGTGAGAAGTTTCGGGAGAATTAACTTTGTGTTAGTGGATATGATTTTATGCTTCAATCGGCAAGCAATACATGGGGAGGGAATCTCTTCAAAATGAATTCTGAGTCATACAGGATGGGCTTGAGATGATTTGTAAACCTGTGGCTTCTATCAAATGGATGCAATTTCCTCCCAGAACTTTCCCAGTGTTCTCCTGTATTTGTGACTTCTCATAGTTCTTACCCTAAAACTGGTAAGCACATAATTTAAAGAAAGAAAGGGGCAGGGAAGGAAGGGAGGGATGGAAGGAAGGAAGAACTGGTGATGTTTGAAAGCCCTCTCTTGGCAATTATGTTTAAATTAATGTTTGTATCTTTTGTTCTGCAAGTAGAATAGTAGGTGGGTAAGAAGCGACATCATTTTTTTTTTTTTTTTTTGAGACAGAGTCTTGCTCTGTTGCCCAGGCTGGAGTGCACTGCAAGCTCTTGCCTGCTGGGTTCACGCCATTCTCCTGCCTCAGCCTCCCGAGTAGCTGGGACTACAGGCGCCCGCCACAAGTCCGGCTAATTTTTTGTATTTTTAGTAGAGACAGGGTTTCACCGTGTTGGCCAGGATGGTCTCGATCTCCTGACCTCGTGATCCACCAGCCTCGGCCTCCCAAAGTGCTGGGATTACAGGCATGAGCCACCGCGCCTGGCGGAAGTGACATCATTTATATTCAGACTTTTATTTGTTTAAAAAAGATCAACTGGGCCTGGCATAATGGCTCATACCTGTAATCTCAGCACTTTGTGAGGCCGAGGCAGACAGATTTCTTAAGCTCAAGAGTTTGAGACCAACCTGGGCAGCATGGTGAAACCCTGTCTCTACAAAAAGATACAAAAATTATCCAGCATGGTGGTACGTGCCTATAGTCCCTGCTACTCAGGAAGCTGAGGTAGGAGGATCACCTGAGCCTGGGGAGGTTGAGGCTGCAGTGAGCTGTGATCCCTCCGCTGCACTTCAGTCTGGGCAATAGAGTGAAAGCCCATCTCAAAAATAAATAAATAAAAATAAAAATAAAGACCAACCAGGCCAGGTGCGGTGGCTCATGCCTGTAATCCCAGAACTTTGGGAGGCCGAGACTGGTGGATCACGAGGTCAGGAGATCGAGACCATCCTGGCTAACACGGTGAAACCCCCTCTCTACCAAAAATACAAAAAATTAGCTGGGCGTAGGTGGGTTCCTGTAGTCCCAGCTACTTGAGAGGCTGAGGCAGGAGAATGGCGTGAACCTGGGAGGTGGAGCTTGCAGTGAGCTGAATTCACGCCACTGCACTCCAGCCTGGGCGACAGAGCGATACTCCGTCTCAAAAAAAAATAAATAAATAAATATCAACCAAAGGGAAGGATTTTTTTTTTTTTTTTTTTTGGTGACAAAGTCTCCCTCTGTCGCCAGGCTGGAGTGCAGTGGTGCAATCTTGGCTCACTGCAACCTCTACCTCCCGGGTTCAAGCAACTCCTCTGCCTCAGCCTCCAGAGTAGCTGGGACTACAGGCGTCCACCACCATGCCCAGCTAATTTTCTGTTTTTTAGTAGAGACGGGGTTTCACCATGTTGGCCGGGATGGTCTCGATCTCTTGACCTCATGATCTGCCCACCTTGTCCTCCCAAAGTGTTAGAATTACAGGCATGAGCCACCGCACCCGGTGGGAAGGATTTTTAAGTATATAGAGTGGAGGAGACTTTTGTAAGTGATTTGTACATGATCTAATGGCACTCCAAGCAGGATCTGACCCCATGGCTCCAGGAAAAACTTTTAAATGGTGGAAGTAGAGTTAGGAAAAAGAGTTTCTGCTAGAAGGCCACAAAGCATTATACTTTATTGATTAGGATGTGCTAGTGGGTGTGTATAAATGTTTGTAGAAGCAGACACATCCAACCCCTAAGAGCTCCTGAAGGCTCTTGAAGGCCACTATCATGCAGTGTCCTCTTTTGGAGACAGCAGGCCTGCTGAGTGAGCTCACAAAATCTTGGGAACTCAATGTGTACCCAAAGAAAATGACTGCTAAATGGGAGCTTGCGGCTGAAGAAGCAATCTCTGGCTGCATGCGTGGCTGCAAAGATGTAAATTAGCCCCTGCCTGGGGCCTCCAAGAAATCAGGTCAGGACCAGAAGTCATCAAGAGGCTGGTCTGAAAGACGCATAATGAACTTGCCCTTTCCTAGGGAGATGGTACCTTTTTATTAGATTTTTTCTCAAGATATGCAAAATAGATGGGTTTCCCTGGAGTCCCCAATCACTTCCTATCAAGGCAAGGCAGGAAGAAACAAAGAATGCTGGGTGGTTACCAGAGGCTGTAGGTGGAGTCAATGCATAAAGATTTGAGCAGAAGCAAAGTACTTGCCAAGGGGTTTAAGGGCATGCATTCGGCCGGGCTCGGTGGCTCATGCCTGTAATCCCAGCATTTTGGGAGGCTGAGGGTGGGCAGATCCCCTGAGGGCAGGAGTTTGAGACCAGCCTGGCCAACACGGTGAGACCCCCCCCTCTACTAAAAAATACAAAAAAAAAAAAAAAAAAAAAAAAAATTAGCCAGGTGTGGTGACGGGCACCTGTAGTCCCAGCTACTCAAGAGGCTGAGATGGAGAATTGCTTGAACCCAGGAGGCAGAGGTTGCAGTGCCAAGATTGCGCCACTGCACTCCAGCCTGGGGGACAGAGCAATGCTCTGTCAAAAAAAAGAAAAAAAAAAAAAGCATGCATTCTGTGGCCTCAGTTTGAATGCTGCCTTTCCAACTTGGTAGCTGTGTAACTTTGGGCAAGTTACCTTACTTTTCTGAGTTTCAATGTCTTCACCTGTAAAATATAGGCAGTAATAGTATTGACCTCACAGACCTGTTATAGAGATGAATTTTAATCATAACACAAATTAATATTTGCATTTTGCTTAGGACAGGGTCTTGTACACAGCAAGCTAAATAAGTGTTTATTATGTAAACTCTTTTTTTTTTTTTTTTTGAGACCGAGTCTTGCACTGTCCCCCAGGCTGGAGTGCAATCTCGGTGCACTGCAAGCTTGGCCTCCCAGGTTCACACCATTCTCCTGCCTCAGCCTCCCGAGTAGCTGGGACTACAGGCACCCGCCACCATGCCCAGCTAATTTTTTGTATTTTTAGTAGAGATGGGGTTTCACCGTGTTAGCCAGGGTGGTCTCCATCTCCTGACCTTGTGATCCGCCCGCCTCAGCCTCCCTAAGTGCTGGAATTACAGGCGTGAGCCACCGCGCCCCGCCTGCGGAAACTCTTAGATCAGACCTGGAGTTCCCGTTGCTTTTGCTACCCAGCAACCCATCACAAACCTAGCGGCATGAACAACTACCCTTTGGGACATGCTCCTAAATTCCATGGATCAAGACCCATGTGGTCAGGGCTTGCGTTTGTTCCACAATGTCTGGGGCCTTGACAAGGGAGGCTCAAAACACTGGGAGAGGGCTGGGCAGGGTGGTTCACGCCTGTAATCCCAGCACTTTGGGAGGCTGAGGTGGGTGGATTACCTGAGGCCAGGAGTTGGAGACCAGTGTGGCCAATATGGTGAAACCCCATCTCTACTAAGAATACAAAAAAAAAATCTGCAGGGCATAGTGGTACATGCCTGTAATCCCAGCTTCTCAGGAGGCTAAAGCAGGAGAATCGCTTGAATCTGGGAGGTAGAGGTTGCAGTGAGCCGAGATCACACCACTGCACTCCAGCCAGGATGACAGAGGGAGACCCTGTCTCAAAAAAAAAAAAAGCAAAAAACCCCCAAAAAACAAAACCCAAAATAAACAAAGAGACAAAATACTGGGAGATACTCAAGTGGCTGAGGCTGGGTCATCCCCGCTGTGTCTGGGGCCAGGCTGAGGTGGCTGGAAGGTTGAGCTCAGCTGGGACTGTTGGCTGGAGCACCGGTACACCCCTTGCTCATGGCTCTGGCTCTGCATGTCACAGGAGCTAGGTTCCAAGAGGGAGTGTCCCAAGAGCAAGCAAGTGAAGAGCTCAAGAAGGTATGTAGCCTTTTGTGACCTAGCCTGGGACATCACAAAGCATCACACTCACTACATTATAGAAGTTGAAGCTGGCGCAAGTTGGCTGAGACTCGGGGGGAGAGGACATAGAGACCACTTCTCCATGACATTTGCTCTGACGGGGGGGTCCCAACTGCCCCAGTAGCTTTGGACATCCCATGTGCATTGCTTGAATGAGCAGGACCCCAGGGTTCTTCCAGAGGAGCAGAAGTCTCAGGTTGATTTTGTTCACTCTGCTGGGTAGACCCTAACTGAAAGGACTCTAAGAACCCATGCCTCTTTCATAGGGACTGCAGCTCAGGACTTTGAAGTGACTTGCAAAGGCCACACTGCCAGGACCAGAGCCTGCTTCTCCATCCCTTCCTCCTGGCACAGCCGCTGATAAATCCCATTACCTGAATTCCATGCTGAGTTGCTATTCTTATCCCACGGAGGCTGCCTGTGCGCCATTGTTTTAATTACAGGCTGTTATTTCATTTGAAAAGTCAGCGATAGGATTAAGGGTACTGTCATTTTAAAAGCCAGATTCCTGGCCTAAAACCGCTCAGTGAATCAGAGGACAAATGTTCCCATTGTGCTGGTTAAAAATAGGAGCAATGGAAAAAGTGACAGAATGCGATGAATACCATTAAAGTGTAATTACATTTACTGTAGATATGAGCCTCAGGAAGAGTCTATCCCAGGCAGGGAAGCTTGGTCAGAGCCTATGACATGAAGAACCCAAAGCCTCTGTGGACGGCCCCTTTCAGGTTTTGAGTGTTTATACTGTATATTGTTACAGATCGTTCTTAGGAGCCATCCACCTTATTAGGGGTACTTGAAAGAACTGTGTCTTTCCAAAGGAAAATAAGAACAACGTAGCTCACCTTGATTCTCAGAATGTAGCTTTCCTGTATTTCTCATGAGGAACGTTATACAGTTTCTGTATTTTTTTGCCTCAATAGTCAAATGTAGTAGCTGAGTTGGACATATCTGAAAGGCAGGGCTAATTTTTTTCTTTTAATGAAAACAGTTCGTGTTTTTCTAATTTTAAAACAACACATTCTTGCCATATAAATTTTTTTAAAATGTACGAAGAAAGTAAACGTTAGTCTAAATCCAGCCACCCACAGATAAAGCACTACTAACATTTTGGTGAATATCCTTTCAAACTACAATCTTTATGCGGATTTATAGACAGTGCTTTTTTGTTGCTGTTGTCAAAGCTCAGCAATATATTCAGAACCTACTTTTTATGATAATAAATGTAGAGTTACATTACTATGTCTAATGACTATCTGGTATTCTGTAGGATTAGCCTGTCAGAATTTATTAATCATAACATGATTGATCAAGTATAATTTTGGCTCACATCTAAAAATTATTCTTTTTCTCTAATGAATGACAAATTATTTCTAGTATCTATATATATAAAGATGTGTGTGTGTATATATATGTATACATATATATACACACACACCATGCTTTGATGAACATATATCCGAATGCACTTGGCAAATTATTTTCTTAGAGAAGTATATTTCTAGAATATATATTTCTAGAAATGGACTTGCTGGGTAAAAGACATTTGCATCTCCTTTTTTTTTTTGCGATGGAGGCTCACTCTGTTGCCCAGGCTGGAGTGCAGTGGTGCAATCTTGGTTCACGCAAACCCTCCCACCCCCCCAGGTTCATGTGATTCTCCTGCCTCAGCCTCCTGAGTAGCTGAGATCACAGGTGCCCGCCACCACACCCAGCTAATTTTTGTATTTTAATTTTTTTTTTGTTTGAGATGGAGTCTCACTCTGTCACCCAGGCTGGAGTGCAGTGGTGCAATCTTGGCTCACTGCAAGCTCCGCCTCCCGGGTTTATGCCATTCTCCTGCCTCAGCCTCCTGAGCAGCTGAGACCACAGGCACCCGCCACCATGCCCAGCTAATTTTTTGTATTTTTAGTAGAGATAGGGTTTCACCATGCTAACCAGGATGGTCTTGATCTCCTGACCTCGTGATCCACCCGCCTTGGCCTCCCAAAGTGCTGGGATTACAGGCGTGAGCCACTGCGCCCAGCCAAATTTTTGTATTTTTGGTAGGGACGGGTTTTACCATGTTGGCCAGCCTGGTCTTGAACTCCTGACCTCAGGTGATCCTCCCTCCTCAGCCTCCCAAAGTGTTGGGATTACAGGCGTGAGCCACCATGCCCAGCCTGCATTTGCTATTTTGATATCTATTACGAAATTTTTCTTTGGAAATGTGCCAGTTTACACTCCCACAAATACTTTTGTCAGCATTAGTTAAGTATTACATGTTTTTAAATCCTCATTAATTCAGCAATTTTATTTCAATTGTCATATAGCTTGCTATGCGTATGTCTCCTGAAGAATTACCTGTTCTTTACCCACTTTTATTGAGTCTTTATTTTTTATTGACTTGTAACTGTTCATTGCATCTTAAAAATAGTAGCACTTTGTTGTGTGTTTACTGTTGTTTTCCCTCCGTTTTTCTTGGTTTTGAACTAGTTTATTTTTGTTTTTGTTTTTTGCCATATAGAAGGGTTACAAAGTTAAATGTTTCCATGTTTTCCATTATAGCTTCTGGTAGTAACTAGAATTTACCTAAGCCCAGAAGAAAAAAAAAGTCACCTGTGTTTTATTCTGGCTTTACACTGTTTTCATTTGTTCTGTTATAATTTTAGTATAAGAAATCTAGGAATCTATTTTGCTTCTCAAACGGCTGTCCAATCAGGATTTACTTTTTACCGCTTGGTTGGAGAGGTAGGGGAAGAAGAGACTGGAAGAAATAGAAGCTGAAGACAGAACTAGATGTGTCTCCCTCCCCAGCCTCCTTTCTCTGCAGAGGTGGAGGAATCCCAGAAGCTATCGTGGCTTTAGGTGTTGACTTTTGTCAATGTTTGCTGAAGCCAGGAGTGAAATTGAGACAATATTCCGATTCTTGGAACCTGAGTTAGCGTTAGAGGGGATGACAAACAGGCTGTTGTCAGGAGGTAGTTCCAGGTAATAGGAAGAGTTTCCACCTTCCTCAGAGGCTGCCTTTCTCGTTTCTCCAAATGATTTCACGGTTGGCCTAAGTTTCCTTTCCTTCTCCCTACGATGGTGTAACATTACGTTGAATGCTGACGCTATGTGGTGGTGAGCGGCAGTGGGTGTATCTTGCCCATAAACCCTTGGAGGACAGTGGAGGACAGGGACTGACCAACTCACCCAAGGGTACTCTGCACGCACATGGCCCCTGCACATGGCACATAGTTGGTGCTCGGAAGGCCTTTGCTGGAATCAGGGGAAACACAAGCACCCACAGCAGTGATGGCTGATTTTGTCGGGTCTGCAATGGAGATTAGTCACCACTAGGTGTCATGGTGAGTCAAGTAAAATTTTGGCTCATGGTTACAAATTATGCGTTTACTGTATTCATCTTCGTGAATGCACACATGCAATGTTTTAAAAAGCATCTGTTGAGTGTCTACGGCACAACACACACGTTCTGGTGCTGGAGATCCTGCCCTGGCTGAGCTTCTGGACCTGGTGGGGAGAAATCCACAATGAGTATTGAGATGAGGGGCAAAAGCCCGGTGAAGGCACCCAGGAGGAGGGCCTGCTTACCCTGGAGGAGTCGGGAGCAGCTTCCAGAGCCAGGAGCCTTCTAAGGTAAGTTTTGAAGAGTGAGGATAGGTAAAACAAACCAACCAACCAAACCAGGTTATACTTTCTCCCAGGAAATTCAGCACAAAATGGCAGCCTGAAGGCTGGCCCAGATTTTGTTCTTGTTGAGGACGGAGCTTTTACATCTTGTCCAGTGGCTTTGGCAGAGGTTTGTGTGTTTTTGAAGAATTACCTGTTCTTTATCCGTTTTTAAAAATTGAGGCATTCCTCCATATTAAAGACACTGAACACTTTGCTGTGTGTTTACTGTTATTTTTCCTTCATTCATCTTTGTTTTGAACTTGTTTTTGTTTTGTTATTTTATTTTCCTGAGTTTCTGACGTTTATTTCATTTGCCTAAGTTTCCTTGACTTCTCCCTACAATGCTACAATATTAATGCTAGTGCTGACTCTATGGTTTCTTTTTATCGTCTGGATATTTGTTGCAGTTTAAAGTTCATATTTCTTTTTCTTTTTATTTCTTCGAGATGAATTTTGCTCTTGTTGCCCAGGCTGGAGTTCAACGGCACGATCTTGGCTCATCACAACCTCCGCTTCCCGGGTTCAAGCGATTATCCTGCCTCAACCTCCCGAGTAGCTGGGATTACAGGCATGCTTCACCACACCCAGCTAATTTTGTATTTTTAGTAGACACAGGGTTTCTCCATGTTGCTCAAGCTGGTCTCGTACTCCTGACCTCAAGTGATCCACCCACCTTGGCCTCCCAAAGTGCTGGGATTACAGGTGTGAGCCACCACACCCAGCCTAAAGTTCAGATTTCTAAGTTCATACTATCAGTATGACTACAGTAATTACCTTGTTTGTCCTGGCCACTGTTAGGAAACAGCGGAGGTGGGCTAAAAGCAGGTTTGAGGCAGGGATGCAGTTGGCCTGTTCAGGTAGAGCCTGGAAGACAGCGTTGGGTTGGACCAGAGTCCTGGTCAGGAGCTGAGACCAGATAACCCCCAGTGGGAGTGGGACTTACCCAGGGGCCTGGTCTGTGCCCTGACTGATAGAACTCTCACACAGGTCCTTTGGGACCCTGTTGATCAGGGCAAAGCTGTGGGAGGCAGGCTGTGGCTGGAGGTGGCAGGTATGGGGGTCCCAATGTACATGGTGTCAGACTGGCCCATCTCACTGCCCCTATGCCATTAGGACTGGCAGCCAGACCACCCTCAGCTTGACCTTTAGCTCCTGCCACCTGGCTTTGAGCACCAAGCTCTCAAGAGGCACATATTTACTGTCGCTTCTTAACTTTAGTAGTTATTGCAAAAATACTAAATTATTCCTGTGATTATTTTTGAATTTTCAATTAAAAAATACCCTCATTCATAGTTAATATCCAGGATTCATAGCCCAGTGGGTCTTGAGTGAATGGTAACGGTATGATTCACTACAAAAGGTTGAATTCTAGGGACACCCGCAGGTGGCCCAGCCAGGCTCAGCTTCCATCATCTTCTGAAACATGTTTTTGTCAATCTTACTTCCGATGGCGGAGGAAGTTTCCCAAACAAACTTCTCTCAAGAAAGTCAGGAAGATAGGACAGAATTTCCTCTCATTTTGCTTGAGATAATGGGGCTTTGAGGTCACTAACTCTTGAAATCTTCTTCCACCCAGAATTTTTGTTCTTTGTCAGCATAAGTACCTGGGATCTTACATGTAGCCCCTGCATCATTTCAGAAATGATCTCCAGTGCCCAGGCTCTGATGCCCAACAGACCCAAACTTACATCCCAACCTGAACCAGCAGCTTTTGCTCTCCAGGCCTTCATTGCCCCACAGTGGGAACAATAATAATATGCACCTTCTAGGTACCCACAAGCACAAGAGACAGTGAATAGAAAGTGCTTGGGAGCCCCGTGCCCAGGTGGTGCTGGCCCCAGCTGGACTGCGGGGATAGATGTTGAGTGTCCAGGTTCTAGCATCATGGAACAGAATCTGGCCTGTTGGGAAATCCTGCCTACAAGTATACCTCCATTAATTAGTGTCTTCCGTGAACATTTTTATTAAAAAAAGAAGAAAAGCTTCTCAACCCAAGGGCATGTTCAGATTTGTTGAAAGTAGTTGTAAGGCCATTTCATTATTCACTCTACTTTTTCATATGTTGGAAATGTTTTGTAAAAATAAATACAATAATATCAGGCTGTGTGCAGTGGCTCATGCCTGTAATCCCAGCACTTTGGGATGCTGAGGCAGGCTGGCCAACATCATGAAAGCCTGTCTTTACTAAAAATACAAAAAATTAACTGGCATCGTGGTGCACGCCTGTAATCCCAGCTACTCGGGAGGCTGAGGCACAAGAATTGCTTGAGCTGGGGAGGCGGAGGTTGCAGTGAGCTGAGATTGTATCACTGCACTCCATCCAGGCTGAGCGACAGAGTGAGACCTTGTCTCAAAGAAAAAAAAAAAAAGAAACACAATGATATCAGCTTAAAACAAAATAATTCATTTGAAATTTGCCAGTCTTTTAAATTTTGTTTTCTTTTTTTAAAAATATTTGTTTTTGAGAGTCTCACTATGTTGCCCAGGCTGTTCTCAAACTCCTGGGCTCAGGTTCCTCCCATCTCAGCCTGTGGAATATCTGGGATTACAGGCACATCCCACTGCACCCAGCTTCCTTTCCTTATAAGTTCAATGAAACCGAATTGTATGCTTTTGCTTTTTAAAAAGCTGTGCACAAAAATGTCATTTTATATATTAATAATTATTTCCGGCCGGGTGCGGTGGCTCACGCTTGTAATCCCAGCACTTTGGGAGGCCGAGGCGGGCGGATCACGAGGTCAGGAGATCGAGACCACGGTGAAACCCCGTCTCTACTAAAAATACAAAAAAATTAGCCGGGCGTGGTGGCGGGCGCCTGTAGTCCCAGCTACTCGGAGAGGCTGAGGCAGGAGAATGGCGTGAACCCGGGAGGCGGAGCTTGCAGTGAGCCGAGATTGCACCACTGCACTCCAGCCTGGGTGACAGAGCGAGACTCCGTCTCAAAAAAAAAACATAAATAAAAATAAAAATAATTATTTCCCTAAATCTATTCTTTTGCATATAGGTTTGGAGAACCTCTGGAATGATACCCCCAAAATAATATTTTTAAGAGATTATTTTTGGGTGGTGGCCTATTGGGTAAATTTTTCCTGAACTTTCTATTTTGTATTCTTTTCATTATTTGGATAATTTTACAGAAACAAAAGTTGTATTCTGTGAACACAGAGGGAGAAAGAGAAATAATAAAATTCTTTCACCTTCCACTGAGCTGTATGCAGCAAGAGTTTGGGGGCAGTGAGGTCCCGGGGTCGGTGGAAGGTGGGGACAGGGAGCCACAGGGTGGGTGCTGAGGTGGACACGGCCTTGGGGAGCACATTGCCTACCCAGTCCATGCCCCCGTCACACCCTTTGCCCGCAACGCACCTCCAGCTCTGGAACTCATCCGCCACTAACCCGGCACCCGCGGGCCGAGCTGTCACGCAAGGAAGCGGCCACGCGAGGGCGCGATCTACCAGGGATCCGTGCCTGGGTCTGTGCATCCTTCCTTCTGCAGCCAGAAGAAACCCCTTTGAAGAAGCGGGTGGATAACGAGAGCTTGCAATACACCAGGGAGGGGAGCAGCGTCCCCAGAGGCTTTTCCATGCACCCTCTTTCTGAGCAGCTCTGGATACCCTGGGCCAGCTCCCACACAAATTGCTCATAACTCATTAGTCACCCTTAAACTTAATCTCTCCAACAATGACATCCTGTACTCAGGCGGTGTCTTAACCCCCTGAAAATGCCTTCGTGGCAACATCCCTGTGGCGTAAGCATGCCCCATTTTGCAAGGGAGAGAATTAAATTTCAGAGAAGTTAAGCGATCCTGGGAATTTCAATAGCAGAAATAAGTCTAGAACGGAGACTACCCAACTTGACTCAAACAAATGGCAAAACGTTTGTCATGGGGAATTTAATTCTTTAAACCTTTTCGTTGCTTTATCTCCTTGCTTGGAATACTCACCATCCATGTGCCCACTAAATCCTGACTGCTCTAGGACCACGTTCTTTATGCCAGTCTTATCTCCCGTGCCTCCTGGGCTTAGGAATCTGATGAGCCTGATTGTGGATCTGGGTCCTGCCCCCTGACTGTGTGGGGTTACTTGGATTCCCTGAACTTCGGTCTCCCCTCACGGAAAATGGGGATGGTAAGCCTTCCTATGTGGAGGTGATCTCAATATAGTTACCAGCTGGCGACTATACAGGCAGTTGTCAATCAGCCTGTGGGACACACGGGTGGCTGGATCAGGCTGGCAGGAGCAGGTGGAGAGAATTACCAGGTGATGTGCTGACCCCACGAGGACCAAGGACCGCACTGCTCAAGCCTTCACCTGCCACTTGGCATTAAAGCCTCTTTACCCTTGTCTCCCCAACTGGACATACATTCCTAGGTGCCAGGGCCTCTGCCTTTCACCGCTGCTGTCTTGGAGCTGGGCAATGTAATTTCATGTATCAGATGATGGCTGTCAAGCACTAAGTTTTGTTTGCTCCTTCTCCTGTCTCCTAAGTTCACAAATAAGCAACAGCCCTGAGAATCCTCATGGCGGCTTTGGAACCTCGAGCATCATAAAGTATATTCGGGAGTCCGGAGGGCCTTGGCTCCCTTGTGCTCGTGGGGCAGAATGAAGCTGGGGGCATTGTGTGTGCCCTGCCAGCACAAGCGCTAGCATCCATCTCAATGCTGGGGATTCCTGGAGCACCCACTGTTCTCTGGATGTCCCCTTTACCATGGCAACATCTCTGGGCCATCGTGTATGTGGAGGACTTTTTTTGGACCACGACAGCTAATTCTGAGTCTTGTTACTTCCATGCATGGAGGAAGGCACAGGTCCACCTGTATGGACGGCAGCCCCCTCTGCCCCAAGGTGGGGAGCCCAAGCTGAAAGTTCACACTGCCAAGGTGAGGGTCTTGTTTAGAAAGTAAGAAAAGTGGCCAGGCCCGGTGGCTGATGCCTGCAATCCCAGAACTTTGGGACGCCAAGGCAAATGGATCACCTGAGATCAGGAGTTCGAGACCAGTTTGGCCAACATGCTGAAACCCTGTCTCTATTAAAAATACAAAAATTAGCTGGGTGTGGTGACTCATGCCTGTAATCCCAACTACCTGGGAGGCTGAGGCAGGAGAATCGCTTGAACCTGGGAGGCAGAGGTTGCAGTGAGCTGAGATCGTGCCACTGCACTCCAGCCTGGGTGACAGAGTGAGACGCCGTCTTAAAAAAAAAAAAAAAAAGAAAGAAAAGAAAGGAAGAAAAAAGAAAAGCCCATGGGCTTTGGACACAGGGCCTGGGGAATGCCCGTTTCGTCTCCACGGCAGCTCGTAGAAGATGGAAACACTTGATGAGGCAGGGAAGGTGGCCGAGGCGTGGGATCTGCCCATTCTACAGGCATTTAGAGGGCACCGAGCCACCCTTCTGGGCCTGTGCCCTCGTGAGGGCTGTGCTGGGAGGGAGGCTGGGGCTGGAAGCCGGGGCTCCCCACCTGGCAATGGGAAGGTCTGGCTGAAGCCAAGACCCATTGAGCCTGTAGGGTACTGTGTGCCGGATGGTTGGGAAAGGGTTGAGGCCGGTTAGGGGAGGAGGCCTTCACCCCACAGCCAGGAAGCTCTGTGCTGGAGGACACAGATGTAGATGTGAGAGCCTGTGAATGCTGTGGCCTGGGCTCCCCTGGACTCTGAATATCCACCTGCTGCAGGCCCAGGGGACCAGGACAATCTTCCCTCCTGCATGGGTTGAGGACAGAGGCTCAGAAAGGTGCAGTGGCTTGCCCAAGGTTGCACAGGGTTACCAGCACTGGAAACCAAGTCTCCTCACCACCTTCCCAGCCACTCCCCTTTCTACCACAGCTTGGTGCCCACTGCTCCCTACCCTGCCCCCTTTCCCGCCCTCCTCATACCCCATGGCCTCTGTGGGTACAGCACTTTCTAGCCTGGTGCCAGATGGCTGCAAGGCAGGCAGTGGGTGTGGGGGCTGAGGCCTGAGGTGCTGGGCCTGCCAGCCCTGGGGGAAATCCTGGGACGGCCTTCCTGCAGGAAGCGCACTGCTTCTCCTGGTGGTCTTAGAATCAAACTTTCTATAGAGGGACTTGGGAAGCCATTTTGTGCAAACTCCCTCTCAACACATGGTAAAAAGCCATACGTGGCCAGGCACGGTGGCTCACGCCTCTAATCCCAGCACTTTGGGAGAATCACCTGAGGTCAGGAGTTCGAGACCAGCCTGACCAACATGATGAAACCCCGTCTCTACTAAAAATACAAAAATTAGCCGGGCATGGTGGCAGGTGCCTGTAATCCCAGCTACTTAGGAGGTTAAGGCAGGATAATTGCTTGAACCTGGGAGGTGGAGGTTACAGTGAGTAGAGATCTCACCGATGCACTCCAGCCTGGGCAACAAGAGTGAAACTTCGTCTCAAAAAAAAAAAAAAAAAAAAAAAAAATTTGCACGTGATCAGAGCCCAGAAGATCCATTCTGAGCACTTCCAGCAACAAGGGGACCAGGTAAGCACACCCAAACCAGAGCCTTCGCTTGTGAGAAACTCCTTAGGTGGAGCCTATCCCTCAATCCCTCCCCACCCCTTCCCACCCCTCTGCCTCTCTGTGCCTTCCCAGGAGGGGCCACATTTTCCTGATGGCCCAGGAGTCTGAGTCCTGTCCTGGGGCTGAGATCTCAGGCACATCTCCCAGCATCCTTGGCTCCTCGCCAGCCCCACACCTCCAAACCCACTCCATCCTCAGTTCTTCCTGCTTTAATGCTGGTTTTCTTTCTTTCTCTTTCTTTCTTTCTTTCTTTCTTTCTTTCTTTCTTTCTTTCTTTCTTTCTTCTTTCTTTCTTTCTTCTTTCTTTCTTCTTTCTTTCCCTTCTTTTCTTTCTTTCTTTTTCTTTTTCTTTCATTCATTCATTCTTTCTTTGTTTCTTTCCTTCCTTCCCCTTTCTCCCTTCTTCCTTCCTTCCTTTTTCCCTTCCTTCCTTTCTTCCCCTTCCTCCCTCCCTCCCTCCTTTCCTCTTTTCTTCCTTCCTTCCTTCCTTCCTTCTTTCCTTCCTTCCTTCCCCTTCCTCTCTTTCTCTTTCTTTCTTTCTTTCTTTCTTTCTTTCTTTCTTTCTTTCTTTCTTTTTCTTTCTCTTTCTTTCTTTCATCTTTTCTTTCTTTTCTCTCTCTCTCCCCCCTCCCTCCCTCCTTCCCTCCTTCCTTCCTTCCTTTTGATGGAATCTCACTCTGTCGCCCAGGCTGGAGTGCAGTGGTGCAATCTTGGCTCACTGCAGCCTCCACCCCCCAGGTTCAAGCGATACTCCTGCCTCAGCCTCCCGAGTAGATGGGACTACAGGCTAATCCAGCTAATTTTTGTATTTTTAGTAGAGACGAGGTTTTGCCATGTTGGCCAGGCTGTTCTCAAACTCCTGACCTCAGGTGATCCTCCCACCCCGGTCTCCCAAAGTGCTGGGATTACAGGCGTGAGCCACCGAGCCTGGCCTACTGCTGGTTTTCTAATTGCCTTCCTGCTTCCAGTTTTGTCCCCTTGCAATAGATTCTCGGCAGGCCACACAGTGATGGCTCTGAGGTACAAACCCAATTGCATCACACTCGTGTTCCTTTTGGCCTTGGGCCCCGGGGCCTGTTCTCTGGAAAGTTCCTGCCCCTGCGCTTAGCGCTCCTGGCCTGCACTGGTTGCATGTGTCACAGGGCTTGGTCCTGGCCTGCGTGCTGCTCTGTCCCACCCCAGCAGGGAGGCCCTGGAGGGCAGGAGTCCTCCTCGTTGTGTGCAGAGTAGGTGCTCAACAATGTTACCCAGAGGAGGGCGGGATGAGCATGAGGACTAGGGGCGAGCTCGTCCGTGCAATCCCAGCCTGGTTCCGGGTGCCTCGACACATGTGAGACTTCTCTGGCCATTTGATGTGGCGTCCGTGCCTCTTCCCCTCAACGTGCCCTCAGTGGAGCAGGCTGTCCTGCCACTGTCTCAGGTACACATTGTGTACTTCGGGCACATGAGAGGGAGTGAAGAGGGGACAAAGAACTTCCAAGCTCTGGCTTTCCAGTCCCTGAGGATTTCCCATCGTCAGGAGAGTCCGGGTCCTCACGGCCTCAGATGGCTTTCGGGAGCCCCTGGCAACTTTTGCCTTTATGGGCCCTTCCTCCATAAAACATGATTAAAAATTCCACTTTATGGCAGAGCGGGTACAGAGATGAATATAATCATCTTTATTAATAAAATACAATTTATTATTTTGTATTCATTATTGTGATGCTCGTTTTTTATTCTTAATTGAAGCAAATTAAAATGAAAACATTTCTGTGAGCCCCTCATAGCACTGTAGTCCCCAGGCTCTGTGCCTCCAGAGGTCTTGGGAGTGGCATCTTCTGAGCATCTTCAGAGCTGCCCCTTCATGGAGGGGATCACCTTTCCCTGGAAGTGGAAGGCCGGGCAGGAGCCCTCCTGTGGCTCAGAGCACAGAGTCAGAGGAAGCAAAGGCAGGCTTTGCAGGATGTGTGTGGGTACATAATGGCAACCTGAAAGCACAGAGGCACGCAGGTATCCTGAGACCTCCCCCACACCTCCCCAGGAGCCTGTGCATGGTATGTTCATGTTTCTGTCCTCTACCTGGAGAGTGATCACTCCATCTCTCTCTCTGTCCTTCAGGCGGTCATCCATGCCGGGGCAGCAAACATTGCCCTGCGTCTTCTGCTGATGCTCTCAAAAGCAGCGTGTGACAAGCCATGACTCACTTATCGGCACCAGTCATGTAGATCCAGTCACAATTATGGAAAGGAGCTAAGGGTGACAGCTGCTTTAAATACCCTCTGGAATAAAGCAGGATGTGGGGTTGGGGGACAAGATTATAGCGAAGGGTGTACAGACAGCGATTGGTTAGTTCTTAGAATCCCTTTGACTAAGTTAAAAAGGCTTCGTAGAGAAGAAACTGCTTTTCGAAAGGGACATTTGGAATGAAATAAAAGCAGGTGTCAACTTTGTGTACTCCAGAGTTACAGCCATAATCGTGCAGTGTTCTGGCTTTTCTCCCTGGGCAGGGGAGGAGCCTGCCATCATCTACCCATCACATCTCTTCTGAGCACAAATGATGTGTGCAGGGCACGGGGCCATGTCCCTGGTGGAGATGGACAGCCTGGAAGTCAGAATCCTGGTGAGCTCCTTGCTTTGTCAATGGTTAAGCTGTGACACTCTGGCAACCTCACCGCCCTCAACCCCCACCCCATTTCAAATGCAGACTAACACTGGTATAAAGAGAACTTCCCAGGCCCAGTGCAGTGTCTCACGCCTGTAATTCCAGCACTTTGGGAGGCCGAGGCAGGTGGATCATTTGAAGTCAGGAGTTCGAGATCAGCCTGGTCAACAAGGTGCAACCCCATCTCTACTAAGAATACAAAAAAAAAAAAAATTAGTTGGGTGTGGTGACACATGCCTGTAGTCCCAGCTACTCGGGAGGCTGAGGCAGGGGAACTGCTTGAACCCAGGAGGTCGAGGTTACAGTGAGCCAAGATCACTCCACTGCACTCCAGCCTGGGCGACAGAGTAAGACTTGATCTCTCTCTCTCTCTCTCTCTCTCTCACACACACACACACACACACACACACACACACACACACACACACAAGGGAGAACTTCCTGAGAGATAAAAGAAGAAAGAAATTACTGGGGAAAATCCCAAATTGTATCATCTTTTGGTTTCCATGAATATCTGTGAGACCCAAACTGGCAGCGTTTTACCCGTGAGTTTGGCAAATCCAAAAGATTGGCTTTCCACCAAGAATGATGGAACCCAATTCTGCATCCATGTTCATTTTTGAAACATTTCCTAGGAGTGAGAATAGTTTCTATTGTTTTCTGCTATCTGAGGCCCCCTTACGGTGGAATCTCCTCTGTGGAGACCGCACACTGAGGTGACTGTCACAAGGTCCTTCTCACCATGCCCAAGCCCAGGGGTGCAGAGCATCCCATCCCCACATCAGGTTGTCCTTCTGTAATAGTCACATGAAAAGCTCACGTGGTCCTAAAGTGGCTTCGACGCATCACACAAGTTCGTGTTGGAACCAGGGCTTGTTGCAGAAGATGATCCTGTTGACCTTCCATGCAGCCTAGTGGAGAAGCTGCTCAGAGCCTCACATTGCCCTGGAACAAAAGCAGCTTCTAGTAGACTGAGCTGAGAATCTGATGGGCCTGGCTTGGTGCCTGGTCCTGCCTCTGAGGGTGGTCAACCTTGGCAAGTTCTTATAGACAAATGCAGATGACCACATTCCTGCATGGTCATTTATGAGGGCCTTTCAGACCACAGAGCCAACAGAGACCAAGTCCAGTTGGGAGGGAATTGAACTCGACTGTTGACACTGCCCCAGCCAAAAGCTTAGGTCCTGGTCAGAAATGAAGAGACTCAAGGCAAAAAATTCACAGAATTTCTGAGAACCTCATTCCAAAGTTGGCATGTTGACAAGCTGTGGATGAGGTTTTTTACTTTTGTTTGCATTAGTATAGGTGTTTGAAAGATGAGATCTCAAGTTGCATTATAAATTCCACTGTGATTCTTTGCAAACTTTGAAATGCATCTCACTGTAGCTGAGCTGGGTCCAGCCATCAGATCAAAGGGGTGCTTGTTCCTGTTGAAGTTTTTTTTTTTTTTTTTTTTTTTGGGACGGAGTCTCACTCTGTCGCCCAGGCTGGAGTGCAGTGGCGCGGTCTCGGCTCACTGCAACCTCCGCCTCCCGGGTTCACACCATTCTCCTGCCTCAGCCTCATGAGCAGCTGGGACTACAGGTGCCCGCCACCCTGCCTGGCTATTTTTTTTGTATTTTTAGTAGAGACAGGGTTTCACCATGTTAGCCAGGATGGTCTCGATCTCCTGACCTCATGATCCGCCCACCTCGGCCTTCCAAAGTGCTGGGATTACAGGCTTGAGCCACCGCGCCCGGCCACCTGTTGAAGTTTTATTGGCCTAAGATGGAATCTAATTTTTTCTAATTAGTCATCTGTATCCATGTTCTCTGATGCCCAAGGACAAGGTAACCTGACCACAGTCATCTGCCAGCATTTTCAAGGAGAGACCAGGCCATTGAAGGCAGTTTATTATGAACATTGCCACTGGTCTTACTTGGATAAAATCATTTTCTTTCTTTCTTCCTTCCTTCCTTCCTTCCTTCCTTCCTTCCTTCCTTCCTTTTCTTTCTGAATCCGCTAAAATGTTAACTGTTTATTTAGGATGTTGAGATTATAGCTGCTATATGTTTATTTATTTGGCATCTCTTAGCTTACTTTTCTTTCTCTTTTTTTTCACTCTTGTTGCCTAGGCTGAAGTGCAATGGCATGATCTCGGCTCACTGAAACCTCCACCTTGCAGGTTCAAGCGATTCTCATGCCTCAGCCTCCCGAGTAGCTGGGATTACAGGCTCCTGCCACCAGGCCCATCTAAGATTTTGTATTTTTAGTGGAGGCGGGGTTTCACCATGTTGGCCAGGCTGGTCTTGAAATCCTGACCTCAGGTGATCCACCTGTCTTGGCCTCCCAAAGTGCTGGGTTTACAGGCATGAGCCACCGTGCCTGAGCTTCTTTTTTTTTATTTTAATTTTTCCATAAGTTGTTGGGGTACAGATGGTATTTGGCTAGATGAGTAAGTTTTTTAGTGGTGATTTGTGAGATTTTGGTGCACCCATTACCAGAGCAGTATACATTGCACCCTACTTGTAATCTTTTATCTCTTGCTCCCCCCCACACTTCCCCACAAGTCTCCAAAGTCCATTGTATCATTCTTATGCCTTTGCATCCTCATGGCTTAGCTCCCATATATCAGTGAGAAGATACAATGTTTGGTTTTCCATTCCTGAGTTACTTCACTTAGAATAATAGTTTCCAATCTCAGCCAGGTCACCACAAATGTCATTAATTCATTCCTTTTTATGGCTGCGTAGTATTCCATTATGTATACCACAGTTTCTTTATCCACTCGTTGATTGATGAGCATTTGATTTGTTCCGTGATTTTGCAGTTGTAAATTGTGCTGCTATAAACATGCGTGTGCAAGTATCTTTTATGTATAATGACTTCTTTTCCTCTGGGTAGATACCCAGTAGTGGGATTGCTGGTTCAAATGGTAGTTCTACTTTTAGTTCTTTAAGGAATCTCCACACGGTTTTCTGTAGTGGCTGTACCAGTTTACATTCCCACCAGCAGTGTAAAGTGTTCCCTGATTACCACATCCACACCAACATTTACTGTGTTTTGAGTTTTTGATTATGGCCATTCGTGCAGGAGTAAGGTAGCATCACACTGTGGTTTTGATTTGCATTTCCCTGATCATTAGTGATGTTGGGCATTTTTTCATATGTTTGTTGGCCATTTGTATATAGTCTTTTGAGAATTGTCTATTCATGTCCTTAGCCTACTTTTTGATGGGATTTTTGCCTCCAGAATCCAAAGCATGATAAGTCATTCACTTGATTCTATGATTTTCCAGGTTAGGCCACATGTCCACTGGAGCCTGAGTCATCAGGTCCACCTGAATCAGATGAGTTGAGGAAGGGAAAGAGAGGGTGCATCAGTGAAAATCCAGGTACCATTGTGAAAAGAAGGCAGAGCAGATGCTGGTCAGGCAACACGAGCAGGTGCCCATGGAGGGTAGTGAGAGCCAGGCTGGGGTTGCTCCCTGTGCCGTACTCCTAACCTCAGCCTGCAGAGCCTCCCAGGTGGACACTGTGATGCCAGAGTAGGAAGACTCATGCCTTGTTCACTCACTCATTCATTCAACAGCCATTCATTGAGAACTGACGCTGGACAAGGTCCTGTGCTAAACACTGCCCAGGATGCAAAAGATGTAAGATGTGTTCCTGGTTCTTAAAGATCTCAGCTTTCTGGGTGGCTCATACTTACGTTATGTGTGATTGTTGAAAAAATGATGCCTTCTTTCTTGCTGGAGTTTCCTCATTTCCTCCTTCTAGCAAAGAGATATAAAGAAACCTGTGCAATTTTCCAGGAGGTGTCTGACGTTCACTGAGATAATAGACTGCTCTTGTGACTGGCATGGAAAGTCCGTTTCAATGACAGAGTTCACTGTGGCCATGATAAGTGGGATTGGGAGCAGGGTGGCAGCCCACAGAGCCACCCACGTGCTCATCAGGTCTCACGGTTTTCTCTGTATCCAGAGAGGCCCCTGCCCCACTGCAGCCAAAGAACCAGCCATGGCCGTGGGGTCTGGCCAAACGATGGCTGGGAGCTTGCTAGGCCACAACTGGGGTTTCCCTGACTTCATCAGTTTTTATTTCCCATCATGCCAACTATGTTTCAAATTTCAAAAAAAGAAGAATAAAAATCAATGTGTTTTTTTTTTTTTCTTGCAATGAACTTATTCTTTCAACTTGAAGATGGAAAAATCAAAGTCAGAGTCCACAAGTTTCTTAGGAGCTCTTGACCTACTTTTGGGGAAACCAGTTCTTGTTGGAACCACAAACCAGGGCACGGCTTCCAATGGCTTCATGCGATGTGCTGTCAGAAGCATATGTGAAGCTGGGTGCCAGGGGGGCCCCATCAGAAAACCCATGGGTGAGTGATGATGACCTGATGCTTTGCTGGGTTTTATCCACACAAAGTGTCCAGATTGACACTGTAGATCTCACAGGGAACCTACCAGGTCACCCTCCCTCTAGCCCTGTCCCCACACCTCCTGCTGACCTGCACCTGCAATGCAGCCTGTGGCTCTCACTGGCCTGAGTCAGGGAACACTTGAGGAGCTCCCAGCTTAGAGGCTGGGGACTCAGTGTCCCACACATCCTGCCCTGCCCTGTGGCTCAGTCATGCAACTGGGCTCCCGCCTTTCTCCCACCAAGTTCTCATATTGCTGGCAACTCCCCCATCTGTGCCTCCTTCCCCAGGTCCCAGGACCCAGACCCACTTCTGCGCCTCTGCATCAGGGCCTTGCCCATGGCCCTGACACCACGCTGACTCTCTGACACCTCTCAGACACCTGTGGGGCACGCTGCAATTCTCACAGCTCCTTCCTGATCTCCAAGGCCAGTGCTAGCACAGACTCCTTCTTGCATATTACACCATTCCTATGAGTCATAAACCCCAAAGCTATTCTCCTGGAGGGAAAAATTAATTTTCGCATTTTATGATTTCCTTTGATAGACCTTAGTGTTCATGTCACACACACACACACACACACACACACACACACACACACACACAATCTCTCTCTCTCTATCTCTATCTCTCACACACAGGAAACAAACTGCCCAGAAAGGCTCATACTCAGGACTCACAGTCCCAAAGGCCACCCTGTCTCCCCCATAGCTGCCTGCCCTTGGGGGACTTTGTCTCACTTCATACTCAGAGAGGTTTACTTTGCTGCCCTGAGTCAGAGCACTTTCCGGATGTTGAGCATCATCATGCAATTAGGAAGAATGAACACGGCCGTCCTCCTGCCTCCCCAGGTTCGGTCCCCGAGCTGTCTGTCTCTAGCTCAGTCCCATGGCTGGAGAGTAGGAGTTCCTTGTCAGTGTTCCCAGCCAGGGGAGCTAGAAATAGTTCAGGCAATTCTTATTCTTGTCCAAAGCAAGGATCAATGCAGCTGACCACAGTGGCCCTGTGTGGGCGCCACATGTCTGTGAATGTTGACTGACAGCAGAGGCAACTATTCCTGCATAGGCTGTCATGCAGCTAAGCTGGAGCAATGCCTTGCACTTATGAAAACAAAAAGCTCCTGGCAACTCCATCGTTCTGCAGTCCACGTGCTGTCGCTCCGGGGCAGGCTTCTCCCAGCTGCCCTCTGCCTGTGGCATTCCTCCTCCTTCCAGTAACCAGGCACAGGGGAGGGGCACATCCCAGGGTGACGGCTGTGGAGGCTGTGTGCTCTACAGTGACCACAGACTCCCAGATGTTCTGGAAATGCACTAATCAAAGTGTCAATGGAATAGCAGAAAAACTCAGAAAAGAAGACACAAAGAAACACCACCATCAAATTAGAAAGGGTTGGTGTGTCCATCTTCTACACATGTATTTCTGGATATGGAAAAGCCAACCAGCATGGTCATAGCCATTCCTGTTCTTCTTCTTCTTTTTTTTTTTTTTTTTTGAGACAGGGTCTCACTCTGTTGCCCAGGCTGGAGTGCAATTGGTGTGATCTAGGCTCACTGCAACCTCTGCCTCTGGTTCAAGCGATTCTCCTGCCTCGGCCTCCTGAGTAGCTGGGATTACAGGCGCCCACCACCATGCCCAGCTAATTTTTGTATTTTTCGTAGAGATGGGGTCTCACCATGTTGCCCAGCTGGTCTCAAACTCCTGGCCTCGGCCTCTCAAAGTGCTAGGATTACAGGCGTGAGCCACCGTGTCCGGCCATTCCTGTCCTTTTGACACAAGATTCTAATCACTCTTATTGAGAACTCTCTGAACAATATACACTGTTTTAGTCATGATAAATAATTCTTATAACCAGCAATACCATCTATGATTTCATATGTGATATGGTTTGGCTCTGTCTCCCTACTCAAATCTCATATTGAAGTGTAAGCTGCAGTGTTGGAAGTGGGACCTGGTGAGAAGTGATTGGATCATGGGGGTGGAATTCTCATGAATGGCTTAGCACCATCCTGTTGGTGCTGTCTTTGCGATAGTGAGGGAGTTCTCACAAGATCTGGTCATTTAAAAGTGTGTAGCACCTCTCCCACCCCTCTTGCTCCTGCTCTGGCCATGTGACATGCCTACTCCCCCTTCACCTTCCGCTGTGATTGGAAGCTCCCTGAGGCCTCCCAGAAGCTGAGCAGATGTTAGCACCATGCCTCCTGTACAGCCTGCAGAGCCATGAGCCAATTAAACCTCTTTTCTTTATCAATTACCCAGTCTCAGATGTTTCTTTATAGCAATGCAAGAACGGGCTAACACAGTGTGCTTTTCCATTTTGTATGGCCAGTCAATTCCAGATTACCTGGACGATGGCCCTGCATGGTGGGCTGGATTATAGAAAACTCCACAGCATGCAAACCTCGTTGCTACATAGCTTCGAAATATGCCATGTAATTTTTTACACAAGCATTTCCTTCCCAATTACATGATGATGTTTTATTATTTTCTGCATCAGTGCTATTAGCGACCACATATACAGTGTGGACTCTATGACCTTTGTGTTTACTCACTCGTCGAATGCTCTCAACACCTCCTGTGAGGTCGAGTTTTAGTGAGGATAACAATAACTGCTTTAAGAAAGTGACTCAACAGTGCAGTGGCTCTAAGCAGATTGAAGATTACTTTTATATGATGATCTCATTGTCCCAAGTTGGAAGGCGACAGGGTTAGGCTGATGACCATTGTTTATAGGTGGCTTGCAAAGCCACCCTGGTCACTGCTGCTCAAGCCATCAGAAACAGAGAACAAGGGTGTTGAGGTAGCATGACAGCTCTTTTGAGGCCCAGCCTGGTCATGGCACAAGTCACTTGCACTCACGTTCCATGGGAGAGGACATAGCCACATGGCCGCACTTCAGGGGGTGCTGGGAAACCCTGGCGTAGCCAGCCAGCACCTGCCAGGCCAGAACTCTGCTATTACAGAGAAGGGATAGCTGCTCACAACCTCCACCACTGAGAGTTGCTATCTGTCTTAGCTTAGGTAGCTTGAAAAATCAGAAATTTGGCTGGGCACGGTGGCTCACGTCTGTAATCCCAGCACTCTGGGAGGCCGAGATGGGCGGATCATGAGGTCAGGAGTTCAAGACAAGCCTGGCCAACATGGCGAAACCCCGTCTCTGCTAAAAATACAAAAATTAGCTGGGCGTGGTGGTGGATGTCTGTAATCCCAGCTACATGGAGGGCTGAGACAGGAGAATTGCTTGAACCCGGGAGGCGGAGGTTGCAGGGAGCTGAAATTGTGACATTGCACTCCAGCCTGGGCAATAAGAGCAAGACTTCATCTCAAAAAAAAAAAAAATCAGAAATTTATTGCTCACAGTTCTGGAGGTGGGAAGTCTAAGATCAAGGTGTCAGCAGATTCAGTGTCTCATGAGGGCCCAATTCCTGGTTCAGAGATAGTGCCTTCTAGCCATAACCTCACAAGGTGGTAGATAAGGCAGGGGCCTCTCTGGAGTCTCTTTCATAAGGACACTGATCCCATTCATGAAGACTCTGTCCTCATGACTTATCACTTCCCCAAAACCACACCTCCTAACACCATCACACCGGGGATTAGGTTTCAATATAGGAATTTGGGGAGGACAGAAACATTCAGATCACAGCATTATCTTATTGACATTTTATAGGTGAAGGAACTCAAGCACAGATCAATTTAAAAATTCCTCTGAGAGCACAGATAATCAGAGTGGAGATAGGATTCTTACTCAGGCTACCTGACTTTAAGTCCGTGCCTTTGATCACTATGCTACGTTAGATTTCTAACACAATATTAACTTTAATATATAATCAATACACATCTTCACATTTGACTGCCTACTGTATCTTTCTGCCCCAAAGCCTCAAAGTCACTCATTTGTCAAGAAATTTCCTTGAGATATTCGATGGTGGGCTGGAGAATTAGATGCCACCCATATTCTTAAGTCCGGGGTGAAAGCCAGAACTCAGCTGTGGTCAGGCCCCTGAGTAGCTGGCAGGGAGTGGACGGGCAGGGCATCCTGCTAGACCGGCCAGTGGATATGACCTGCTCCTCAAGGGCCAGTTGGGGGATCTGTGGCTCAAGGCTTTGTATGGAACATTGCCTCCTTTTCCCCCAACTCCAGGCAGTGATATTCCTTCCTGCTGCTTTGAGAGACCCCAGGGCTACAGCAAGAACTTGTGGTGCATGCAGAAGAGCCAGACAGCAGCCCAAACATCACAGTTCACAATCCTTCTGCAATGGCGAGGGGCTGGGAGGCATCTGCTCTGGTCGGAAGAATTTTAAGAGACTTTTTGCATCTTAAAGAGCTGATTGCTACTGTCATCAACTTCATCTCATTGTGGCCTCATTTTATATTTTTCCTTCATCCCTTTGTACCCCATCATTAGTATGGGATTAAGAGACAGAGCAATTGGGAAGTCAGAAAAACAAAACAGCAAGTTCCACTTTAGGGCAATTTGCTGTTATAAAGGCATGTCCCACGTGCTACCTGGAGGTAGCCAGATCTCCTTGGGCCCGTGGTCAGAAGGGGCATGGAGGCCGGCAGTGATCTGCAGGCTGCTGTAGATCATTAGGAGGTAGGAGCAGGTCTCCCCATCCAGGCTCTGACACCTTCACCCAGAACACACTGCTGCAAAGCCTCTGAACGGACAGCAGCTTTCTCCTTAATTAGATGGTTTTCCTGGCTAGGGGTTGGCAGGGCCAGCATAGCAGCTAGCCTGGGTTAATTTAAGTGAGTATCCTGATCCAGTGATCTATAACTTTCAGAAGGGTGAAAATCAGTGTTCCCCAGAACCAGGCACTCCCATATTCAAGCACCTAGGCAGCCTCGCTTACACTTTGGAGACTCCGGGTACCCTGAAACCCTTCCTTGGGCTCCCTACATAAGGATCTGGACTTCTCAATTCCTTCACTTTATTTGTTAATCACCGTAATGAAAATAGATCAACACAATTTTGTATCATTAAAGAGTAAATAAATTATAGTAAATCCATAGAAAACTATGCAACAGTTATAAAGAGATGGATATCATATAACAAAATAAAAAAATCTAAATGACAGTTGTTTGAAAAATAAAATAAGAATTAATTCATGTAATTAACAAATGTGCATGCGTGTGTGTGTGTGTGTGTGTAAAGACAGCATGAGAGAGAGAAAATATGAGTCTGCTACCCACTGGGGATACAGCAATGAACAAAACAGTCTCTTCCCTGGGAGTCAGTGCTGCTGGAGCCACACCAGGAAACAGGGCCAAGGATGGAATTGGTGGTCCACGCAGGACCACTGGGTTTTATTCTGTGAAGACAGGGAGCTGTTGGAGGGCTTGGAGCAGGGGCATGACATCCCTGCTTTGATTTTTAAAAGCTCAGTCTGTCTATTCCAAAAAGCATTGCTTCTGGGTGGTTTGAAGCAGGGAGAGCTGTCCAGTGGTCATTGCAGTGGTTTGGGGGAAGTGGAGTTGTGTTTGAACCATTGTAGTAGGGGTGGGATGGTGAGAAGCCAGCAGGCTCTGGGTGGACTTTGAGGACGGAGTCCCCAGGATTTGCTGGTGTTTCAGATGGCGGCAACAAAAGAGAGGAACCACAGAGGATTCCCAGTATTTGGCCAGTAAATGGTGCTGACTTTACTAAGCGGAACTGGGAGAGGAGCAGGCTTGGCAGAGGCAAAGTCAAGGGTTCTGCTCTGAACCAGTTTGCACGGCTGATTCAGACTGAGGTGTCAGGTGGGCAGTTGGTGGTCCAGCTTCAGGCTGGAGGAACATATTTGAGAGTCATCTTCTTTTTTTAAAAAAATAATTTCAGCTTTTATTTTAGATTCAGGGAGTATGTGTGAAGGTTTGTTAAAAGGGTTTATTGCATGATGCCGAGGTTTGGGGTACAAATGATCGCATCACTCAGGTGGTGAGCATAGCACCCAAGAGGTGGTTTTCAGCCCTTCCCCACCTCCCCTCTCTAGGAGTCCCCCGTGTCTACTGTTCCTGTCTGTATGTCCATGTGTACCCAATGCTTAGCTCCCTCTTACAACTGAGAAGAGAGCCGTCTTCTTCTAAACATTATGTAGAGTTGTGGGGCTAGAGGAATCAATGAGGGGAGAGCTGTGATTATCCCCTCCTTTAGAGGTCACTTATATGAGGAGGACCCAGCTTGGCAGGTGGAGGAGGACCACGGGGTGAGGCAGGAGAGCCTGAAGAGGTGGAGGTAGAAGCTGGAACCCAAGGGCAGAGAGAGCTTTGGGGAAGAGGGAGTGATCCTTGCTAATAACTGCTACAGATACCACTCATGGAGGCAGTAGGTATCCACATGGGTGACAGAGACAGACGGACTCAGCAGCAGACATGGGAGGCATGGAGGGCTCTGGAGGAACACACACCTAAAGAGCTACGGATTGGGATTGGACAGGGAGGGGTAAAGGAAGCATGCTCTTTGCACTCCTGTATCAGGGGTCTGTGCATTACTCGGGAAATTAAAAAAGAACAATATGTTAAAGGTGGAATTAACTGCAGTGCAGAGAAGGTCTCTCCCTACTTGGGCTCCTGCCTTTTACATCCTTCTACAGGGGCTGCTCAGGGTGACCCACCTCTCCTTCTCCTTCCACCCTGTAGAAAGGGCTTCCTTCCATCCACAGGCACCTGCCTCTCCCTCCTCCCCGACCCAGGGCCCACTCCATATTCCAATCCTTTTAGCACGTCCTTACTTCCCTGGCAGATGTGTTTTTCCTCCAAACCCATGAACACAGGCAGGAGGAAGCAATTCCATAATTGGTTGCAGTTCTCTGTGCAGGTAGAAATAATATGCAATGCTGTGATATTTGCAACTGACTGCCGTGTTGATTTGGTTTTGTTGTGATTGCTGCTTTATCAACGAGCTTTTCCCTGAGCTGTTTCAGGCTCTGTTTTGTGCAGATGATTGAAGACATTCTGAAAATTTCTTTATTTCTGAACAATCCATTCAATCCATACTTTCCTAACCCTTTGAGGGAAAACAAATACAACACTCCATACACACACACACACAAGTGCACACACACACACTTTTTCAGTCTCTATCAAGCTGAGAGTCTCCCGGTAAATGAGCCAATTTGTTTTTATTTAAATATGAAAATGGGATAAGGAGAAGAAGTATACCTCATGAACATGCATGAGAGAGTACAGAGCCGTAAGCTGGGGAAAAATAAAGATAAATTTGTCACATCTCTCACGATGAATGATGTGTGTGCAATTAAACAGAGCCAGCCTGGCGGCTGTGAGCACCTTGGTGTGTTATATTTTTATCTGCAGGGCCGTTACTCTCATGTTTCCTGTCACAGAATCTAAACATCACAGATCTGCAGAGGATGGGCGAGGATGCTGAGTGATGCCAAGCAGTTCTGAAAGTAGGTCAGTGGGTCACCATGCGGACCTGAACAGAAAGGACATGGACCTGACCCCTGAGAGGCCAAGGCTCCCACAGCCAGGGCAGTGGCTGGTGGAAACCCTGGATGAGGAAGCTGGAGTCAAGGCAGCTGCATCCCAGGGAGCAGGATTGCCCTGGTACACACCTGAGGAAAGCCAGGCTTTAAAGTGGGGCTGCAGGAAGAGCGAAAGATGGGGCTGGTAGGGTCCCTCTGGAGTTATGCAGCTGCAGACACCTTTGGCACTGAACAAGAGAAGAGTGCATGTGTGTTTGGGTGCCCACATTTGGAGGAAAGATACAGGGTCTATGCACATTGTGTGGAGCTTACCGAAGGACAAGCAGGTAAAACACCACTTAATGCAGCCTTTCAGAGTACGGAGGGAGCTTGGAGGCTTATTCAGCTCAACCTCTTGCTCAGAGCAGGAATCCCTGCCCCGAATCCCCAACCAAGAGCCTGAATGCCCAGCTCCGCCAAATTCAAGGTGGGAAGGGTGCCTCGGGGTGTTCAGGTGGGTCCCTTCCCATCTATCGTGCTGGAGCTTCGAGGCGGGCTGGGGCCTGCAGGTTCTGTCCACCCCCAGAGTGGATTCGGCTCAGCTGCTGGATGGAGCTGTACCCCTTTCCACTCTCACGTTTCCTGCACGAGTCTTCCCAGCCTGGCATTGCGCCTGCACAGCCTTCCCACATCGAGGCTGCGGGAACCTGCCCACAGGCTCAAGGTCCCCTTAGGTGGTGCCAACATCTATTCCTCACCCCTCAGTGGCCACCTGTAGGCCCTGCTCCGGCCCTTGGAGGTGCACGCAGGCACCCACCAGCTCTGAGGCCGCCAGCCACATGCCAGGTCCTCAGTCTTCTCACTGCCTGGCTCCACCAGCCATCTCTCCTGTAGCATGGTCTCTGGCGCTGTCCCTATCCCAGCCACTTCAGGTGCCTCCTTTTAATTCCTCAACTGTGCCATGTGCAGCAGGAGGATTTTTTACATTTTATTTTAAACAAACCAAGAACATTTTAAGGAAGAATGGGGTTTGGACTGAAACAAGGTAAGCAGTTTTGGTGATGTTTGCAGGACAGGTTGAGGAAGACTCACAGTGTTCCAGGAGTTAGACAGCAGGACACTTGGAGGAGGGTCGTCTCCTGGGCTCAGTCCCCAACAGAGAGGGGAGGGGGGCTGGCGACACTTGGCTCCAGTGGCTGTTCAGGGTGGGGAGGCCCTGCCTTACCTGAGTCCGAGCTGTTGCCCTAACTCTACTTTGATGCTGCTGGGATGACTTTTTGATCAGCAGAGGAGTCTCTAGACCTGGCGACTTTGGCTAAAGGGAAAAAGGGAGCTGCTGTCCACCAGAAGTCTCCCTGCAAACCTGCAGAAGATGATCTGGGTCTCCAACCCAGTGCCTTGGGAGAAGAGTACAGTCCCTGGGATGGTGAATTTCCACCTGGGGCAGGAGGGGACACAGGCCCACCTCCTGCATGCTCCTGACTCAGAGAGGAGAGCCCTGAGGGTCACAGCTGGCTTGGCTCTGAGCCCACTCGACCCCACCCCCTGCACTGAAGCCTCCTCTGGGCACGCAGGGAAACCCCCAACTCGGCCTGCAGGGCCTGCGCTCTGGGCAGGTCTCTGGCCCACAGCAGTAGCCTCTGATTCCTTCCTTCCTTCTTTCCCTCCCTCCCACCCTTCCTTCCTTCTTTCCTTCCTTCTTTTTTCTCTTCTTTCTTTTGCTTTCTTTTTTGGAACAAGACCTCTCCCTGTCACCCAGGCTGGAGTGCAGTGGTGCAATCCTAGCTCACTGTGGCCTCGAGCGATCCTCCCCCATCAGCCTCCGGAGTAGCTGACTCCTCCTGTCTTGACTTCTGTGTTTCTTTGGCAGATGTCTTGCAGATTTGCTGGGTAATTATCCTGATTCTTATTCTCAGCCCCTTTCTAGATTTCAGGTTGCAAAACATAAGCTGCAATTTCCTCATGACTGTTTTCCCTGCAGTTTCTGCCCATGGCCCCGGGGATGGGAGGACTTCATGGAGGTCTCAGATTCCCCTCTCCACCACCTACCAGGCTTCCTGTACAAACGACATTAGTCAAGAAAGCAAACAAATGGCATGCCTTTCTACTCCGTTATTACTCCTTCTGAAAAAGAACTCGCTATTACTATATGTGGACAAAATGTCCTAGAACTTCCAATAGACAATTCTAAGAATTTTCACCTCATATTTTAAGGTGTGATTTATTTTCTATCCCCATGTATTTCTCTGTGCAAAGGACACTGAATAGCTGTTGGGCACTAGCACTAAACACACCAGGTTCTGCCAAGTTTCAGGGTCACAGAGAGATTTTTATCTGAGAAGCAGTTTGGACCACAGGACAAATGAGTCTGTGGAAGGCACATTTCTGTGTCACAGCACCCCACAAAGCTGACTCAAAGCAAGCAGGAAAATGATACTTTGAGCTACAAGATTCAATTGCTCTGCCTCCCAGACACCCCCTGGTGCAGGAAATGGGGATTCTTCCTTGAGATAAGAAACAGCAACCGAAATCGCATTGTTCTCACACCAGCAATGGTGAGCAATAAGCAAGCTCCTTGTATTTGTGCACGAAGTTGGGGGTGTGATAATGATGGTTCCTCAACAAATCCCTCTCCTGGGACCACATCTGTCATGGGGTCTAGGGGAGAAAAACATCCTAGAGAAGAGCTCCTTCTGCAGCTTTGCAAACAGCCAAGTGCAATGCTGAACCAGCGATGAGACGAACAGAGGGAGGTGAATGGAGGGAGGTGAACGGAGGCCCTCATTGTGCTCAGCCGGCACTGCATGTGTCCCTGGCCAGGGCAGAAGCTGGTCACATTGTGAATGAAACCTGCCCCAGGCATGGGTGAAAGGCACTGCAACGACTAGCAGGCATCTGTTGGTGGCTCGCTGTCTACAGCCTCCTGAGTGAGGCCCAGATTTTCTCTTCTGCAGTGCCCAATGAGCCCTCTGCACACATGTCTATCACCCTCATTGGACTGAGAGCAGCTGAAGAAGAGGCTCCATGCCTTAGTCATCTTTTTTATCCTTGCTCAAATGATGGTAGCCAGTATTTATGAAGCACTTACTATATGCCAGGCTGTGTGCTAGGTAGGTCACATGAATTGCCTTTTATTCCCCACGCCAGCCCTGAGTGGTTGATACTATTTTCCTAATTTTAAAGATGAGGAATTAGCCCAAGTTTAGCTGCTGGTGAGTAGGGAAGCCAGGACTTGAATTACACAGGCTGACTTGGCCAGGAGGCTTTTTTCTTACTTTTTTTTTTTTTTTTTTTTTTTTTTGAGACAGAGTCTGGCTCTCACCCAGGCTGGAGGGCAGTGGTGTGATCTCAGCTCACTGCAATCTCCGCCTCCCGGGTTCAAGTGATTCTCCTGCCTCAGCCTCCCAAGTAGCTGGGATTACAGGTGACCAGCACCACGCCTGGCTATTTTTTTGTATTTTTAGTAGAGACAGAGTTTCACCATGTTGGCCGGGCTGGTCTCGAATTCCTGACCTCAAGTGATCCGCCTGCCTCGGCCTCCAAACTGCTGGGATTACAGGCGTGAGCCCCCGCACCCAGCCCACCAGCAGGCTTGTAACCATTGTAGCCCACAGTTCTTTCTATAAACCTTCTGTACAGAGTTGAGTGGCACCCCTAGGTGGTGGGTGCCAGCCAGGAAGTCAACTCTCCCAGGGTCCTAAGATGCCATATCAGTACCCACTAACAGCTCATTCCAAAGCCAGTCTTCTGCTATAGAATTGGCACAAAGATCTTCCCTGTGCCATTGTCAGCTGCCTGAGAACAGGCACCATGATTCATCTGTGTTTCTCCTAGAAACCCCTGTTTAGTGCCTTGTAGATAGAAAATGCTCAACATTTGGTTAACTGAATTGAATGCATTCATTTTTCATCTAGAGTTATAGATTAACACAATATAGGGCCCTTTAAGACTAAACAACATTGATCATTTATCACATTGTAGCCGCAATGAGCTTAATGATCAGCTGAAAGATGAACACGAGAAAGAAGCACACGCCCTGCAGAAGTTGGATTGCGAGGCTGTGTCACACCCAGCGATTTTTCGAGGACACATGGCAAGTGGCTCTCTGGTGGTTGCCATGAGAACGATCACTTGGGACTCCTGTATTAAGAATGCAGTGTTTGCAGTTGTGCGTGTGATGTGTATGTGTGTGATATGCCAACGGTCTTCTCAGGGAAGATCGTCCTGGGGAAAGCTCAGAAGCAGACAACTGAAACCCTCCCAGGTATCCGTTGATGAAGATCCTGATCATTCATGCCTACTCCATCAGGTGACATCACCAACCCTAGTGTGGGAATTCTCAGCCTTCACCGAGAATCTGTGATGTGAGGAGCTCTGTGCTAGGTGTTGTGTGAGAAATCAGAAGCCAAAGCAGATCTCTTGGACCTTGAGAGAATATGAGTCCTGCTGAGGACTCTGATCCCCTATACACTTTGCCCAGCTTCCCCAGTGGTAACATTTTGTTTTTTTGTTTTGTTTTTTGAGATGGAGTCCTCTCTGTCGCCCAGGCTGTTGTGCACTGGCATGATCTCGGTTCACTGCAACCTTTGACTCCCAGGTTCAAGCAATTCTCTTGCCTCAGCCTCCCAAGTAGCTGGAATTACAGGCATGTGGCACCATGTCCGGCTAATTTTTGTATTTTTAGTAGAGACGGGGAGACGGGGTTTCACCATGTTGGCCAGGCTGGTTTTGAATGCCTGACATCAAGTGATCTGCCTACCTCGGCCTTCCGAAGTGCTGGGGTTACATGTGTAAGGCACTGTGCCCTGCCCCCAGTGGTAAGATTTTGTAAAACTGTGTATAACATCATAACCATGTCATCAACATTGATACAATTCACTGATTTATTCAAATATCCCGTTTCCCTTGTACTGGTGCATGTGTGTTTGTGTGTATATTAGGTTCTGTATAATTTTATCACCTAAGTAGGTTCATGTCTCCACCGTAGTCAAGATACTAAATCCCTTTAACATCCTAAGAACCCCTCATGTTGCTCTTAACTCTCCTTAACCCCTATCCTTAACCTCTGGCAGCCACTAATTTGCCCATCATTTTAAATATTTTTTCATTTCAAAAATGTTATAGAGAAAAAATCATACAGTATAGAAGCTTTTGAGATTGGCTTTTTTTTTTTCCCCACTCAACACAAATTGCTGGAGATTCATTCACCTAAGTTGTGTGTATTAAGAGTTTGTTCTTATTTATCACTGAGTAGTGTTCCACGGCATGTATGAAACACAGTTTGTTTAACCATACACCTATTGAAGGACATCTGGGCAAATTCCTAGACTATAACGAATAAAGTTACCATGGACATTCATGTATAACATGTACAGGTTTTTGTGTGGATGTAAGTTTTCATTTCTCTGGGATAAAAAAGAGAGTTCAGTTGCTGAGTCATACAGCAGTTGCATGTTGCATGTTGACTTTAGTTTTTAGAGACAGGGTCTTGCTCTGTCACCTAGGCTTGAGTGCAGTGGTCCAATCACAGCGCACTGCAGCACTGAACTCATGGATTCAAGTGATCCTCCTGCCCCATCCTCCTGAGTAGCTAGGACTTCAGGCATGCACCACCACATCTATCTAATTTTTAATTTTTTTTTTTTTTCAGAGATAGGGTCTTGTTATGTTGCCCAGGCTGGTCTTGAACTCCTGGCCTCAAGTGATCCTCCTATGTCAGCTTCCCAAAGTGATGAGATTACAGGCATGAATCACCAAGCCTGGCCTGCAGGTTTAGTTTTATAAGAGATTTCCAAATTGTTTTCCAGAGTGCCATTTTACATTCTCACCAACAGTGTATGAATGATCCAGATTATCCTCATCCTTGCCAGCTTTTTGTATTGTTGCTATTTTTTATTTAAGTCATTGTGATAAGTGTGTAGTGATATCTCATTGTGTTTTTTTCTTTTTTGGGGGGGGTGGGGTGGGGCAGTCTCACCCTGTTGCCCAGGCTGCAGTGCAGTGACACAATCTTGGCTCACTGCAACCTCCGCCTCCTGGGTTCAAGTGATTCTCATGCCTCAGCCACCCGGGTAGCTGGGATTACAGGCACATGCCACCATGCTGAGCTAATTTTTGTATTTTAGTAGAGATGAGGTTTCACCATGTTGGCCAGGCTGGTCTTGAACTCCTGACCTCAAGTGATCTGCCCACCTTGGCCTTCCAAAGTGCTGGGATTACAGACATGAGCCACTGCTCCCAGCCTCATTGTGATTTTAATTTGAAATTCTTTAATGGCTAACAATGTTGAATATCTTTCCACGTGCTTATTTGCCATCTGTATATCCTCTTTGGTAAAATGTCTGTGTATGTCTTTTGCCTATTTTTAAATGGGATTGTTTGGTATTTACTGTTGAGTTTTGAGCATTCTTTATATATTCTAGATACTAGTCCTTTGTTGAATATGTGGTTTGCAAATATTTTCTCCCAGTCTATAGCTTGTCTTTTCATCCTCTTAACATGAGCTTTCACAGAGCAAAAGTTTTTAGCTTTGGTGAGGTCCAATTTGTCAATTTTTTCCTTTTATAGATCATGCTTTTGGTGTCAAGTCTAAGAACTTTTTGCATAGTCCTACTTTTTAAAGACTTTCGCCCATATGTTTTTCTAACAGTTTTATAGTTTTACATTTTTCATTTAAGTCTATGATCCAAATTGAGTTAATTTTGTATAAAGTGTGAAGTTTAGGTCATAATTCACTTGTTTGGCCTACAAGAGTCCCATTGCTCCAGCATTATCTGTTGAAAAGGCAATCCATCCTTTATTGAATTGCCTTTGTACCTTGTTAAAAATCAGATGGGCATGTATTTGTGTGGGTTTGTTTTTGAGTTTATTATTCCATTGATCTATGGTCCATCCCTCTGTAATACAATGCTATCTTGATTACTATAGTTACATAGAGGTCTTAATAATGGGCAGAATGAGTCCTCTCACTTTATTTTTATTTGTCAGAATTGTTTTAACTATTCTAGAGCCTGTACTTTACCATACATACTTTAGACTAAATTTGTCAAGATCTACAGAAAACTTTCCTGGAATTTTGATAGCAATTGCTTTAAACCTATAGATCAATTTAGGGAAAATTGACATATTTATTATGTTGAGTTTTCCAATCTGTGAACACAGTAAGTATGCTTCTCCATTTATTTAGGCTTTTAAAAATTTCTTCCATCAACATTTTATAATTTCCAGTATAAACATCTTGTACATGTTTTGTTAAGAGGACACCTAACTATTCATCTTCTCAGGAGTGATTGTAAATAGTATTGTATTTTTTATTGCAGTTTTCACATTTTTACAGTTAGTATATAGAAATGGAATTCATTTTTGTTAATCTTGTATCCTGTGACATTGCTGAACTCACTTGTTAGTTCTAAACATTTTTTCATAGATTCCCGGGGATTTTCTACAGAGACAATCATATCACCTATGAATATAGTTTTCGTTCTATGTTTTCTATGTGTATGTATTTTATGTCTTATCTTTACTGAAACTTCATTGGTTATAACTTCCAGTACTATGTTGAATAAGGGTGGTAAGAATGAGCATAACCTTGTTCTTGATCTTAGGAGGAAAACATTCAGTCCTTCCCTGTTAAGTAGGATTTTGTGGATTTTTTTTTGTAGGTACCCTTTATCAGTTGAGGAAATTCCCCTCCATTCCTAACTTGGTGAAGTTTTCATTATGAATAAAATTAGATTTTTGTCAATTGCTTTTTTTGTGTCAATTGATATGATATGATATTTCTACTTTAGCTTATTGATGTGATGCCTAACTTTCAATTATTTTTTGAATGTCGAAATAGCCTTGCATATCTGATAGAAATCACACTTGTTTATGGTATATAATTCTTTTTATACATTATTGGATGAAGTTTGTGGATATCTTGTTGAGAATTTAACATCTAACTTCCTGTGACTTGTTGGTTTGTAATCTTCTTTGTACTGTCTTTTCCTGGTGTTTGTATTAGGGTAATACTGACCACATAAAACGAGTTTTTAAATGTTCTCTCCTGTTTTACTTACTGGAGGAGATTGTGTAAAATTGATGTTAATTCTTCTTTAAATGTTTGGTAGAATTCCCCAGTGAAACCATGTGAGCCTAGAGATTTCTATCTTAAAAGCTTTTCATTTACTAATTTAATTTTCTTCATGGTTATAGGGTTATTCTGACTGTCAATTTCGTCTTGGTTGACTCGGTAGTTTGTAGTTTCAAGGAATTAGTCCACTTCTTTTAAGTTGTCAAATATGTGAGTTTAATGTTAGGCATAGTATTCCCTTGTTAACTTTGAAATGGTTGCCCAATCTATAGTGATATATCCCGTTTCATTCCCGACGTTGGTGATTTGTGTCTCCTCTCATTATATTTTTGTCAGTCTTGTTAGAGGTTTATCAATTTTATTGATCGATTCTAAAGAACCAGTTTCTGTTATCAATTTTCTCTATTCTTTTCTTTTTCTATTCTCAATTTCATCGATTTCTACTCATTTATTTTCTTTCTTTTGCTTGTGTTGGCTTTATTTTGCTCTTCTCTTTCTAGTTTCTTGAAGTAGGAACTTAGATTATTAATTTCAGATATTCTTCTTGTGTAATATAACATTATTGCCAAAAATTTCCTCACAGTACTGCTTTAACTGCATTCCACAAATTTTCATATGTTGTATTTTCATTTCATTCAGTTCTGTGTATCTTTAAAATTTTCCTTGTAGGCTTTCTTTCAACCCACAGATTATTTATAAGTATGTTGTTCAATTACTCCTTGCTTGTTATTTTCCTGTTGTTTTTCTATTATTGATTTCTTGTTTGATGCCATTATGGCTGGGTATCACACTATATGATTTCAATTCTTTAAAATTGTTTGAGGGGCTGGGCACAGTGGCTCACGTCTGGAACTCCAATGATAGGAATGTTGGGTCTTCTCTTATTGTCTCAAAGGTCTCTGAGTCTCTGGTCTTTTTTTCAGTCAATTTTCTCACTGTTTTTCAGATTGAGTGAATTCTATTTTTTTGTCTTCAAGTTCACGTATATCCTCTCTCATCTTCAGTCTACTATTGAGTTCATACAGTAAGTTTAAAAATCTCTGTTATTGTATTTTTTCAGTTCTTCATTTTCATCCAGTACTTTTTTATAACTTCTATTTTTTTCTCAGATTTTTAATTTTCATTTTAAGAGAATTTATAACTTGAAGCATTTTATGATGCTACTTTAAAATCCTTGTCAGATAATCTCAACATCTGATTCATCTTGGTGTTGGTGTCAGCTGCCTGTCTTTGCTCCTTTGAGTTGAGATTTTTTATTTTGGTTCTTGGCATAAATGGTGAGTTTTTAATTATATCTTGGATATCTTGTCTGTTATGTCAGGAGAGTCTGGGTCCTATATAAATATTTCATATTAGCAGTCAGTTACCCTATTTAGGTTTAGCACATGCATCTCGCCTTACCTTATGGACTCTGGTTCTAATGTTAGTTTGATTTTCAGAGCCTTTGGTCTGCTAGGTTTCTCTGGTGCTTCTGGATATCCCATTGGTCCCTGACGCTGCTGCCTGAGTGGGTAGAAGGGCTTTCCCTTGTCATGGAAATTCAGTTTCTTTCAGTGGGTGGTGTCCCCCGACCTGCATTCCCCCTATTCCTTTCCTCGGTATTTCTGGGTAGGGAAGGCAATTCTCTTAAAGAGCAAGAAAGTGGTGAGAAGAGAAGATCTAGGAGCAAGCCTTAGGAACCTCAACATTTAAACACTGTAGTGGAGGAGCTGCTGGCAATAGAAAAGGAGGGACAGGATAGCAGAAGTGCTGGGAGTGAGTATTTCAGAAGCAAGAGAGGAGAGTATTTCAAGAAGGAGAGCACGGACAGCTATGCCAAAGGCTGTTGAAAAGTCACGTAGGATGAACACTGAAAGGTTTCCGCTGGATCAGGCTACATAGTGGTCATCTGCTAGAGGAATTTTGATGGAGAAGTAAGGGTGGAGGCCAGAGTGAAACAGTTTGAATGTTGAGATGCCCCCTCTAGTTAAGGCTACCTAGGTTTCCAGCACGGAAAGTGAGAGGGGAATGACGCCTAGAAATCAAAGGCATCTCTGCCTGAACTAAGGAGGAACTAATGCAACTGTAGGAGAGGAGCAGGAGGAAGCTGCCACCGTTTGCATTAAAGTCAACAGACGTGAGCTTCTCTGGACCCCAGAGGCACCAGCACCATCCTCCCAGGCTCTGCCCCATTCTACTCTCCAATTCTCAGGGTCCACCACTGTTCGCTGCTGCCCACACAGATCCAGCATCCCTGCAGCCCTCCCCTCTCTGCCAAGGGGTTACCATGCCATCACTGATTATTTCATTCTCTGGCTCGTCTTCCCCAGCACTGTCAAGGTTCCCATTTCACCAACCAATGAATGCAAATGTTTAAAGAATATAACAGCTACTTTTAGAAGGGAATCATCTCTAGAATGATTTTAAAAGTCACTGCCTGTTATAGGAACATTCGTTGAGAGAGAAAGAAATCACCAATTTAGTCTCCCTGGACTGGACAGCAATTCTGAGACATTGGCTATCTAAATCATTTCCCCAAACCCACTAAATAAACACAAAGAAGGAAAAGTAATGATTGTTTTTACATGTTTAGTTGGTGAGTTTTATCACAAGCACATTAATTTTAGCTAGGTTAGGTTAACACAGATAGAGTAGAATTCTATCTATGCAATAGGAAGACTTCATAGCCATTGCAGCTACCTTGCAGGCAGTGTGCAAATACCCTTCTCAAGGACCTTTGAAAAGTGAGGTGAAACGGAAGGTGTTGAGATTATTTGCAAATGTGGGTTCTATTCTCAAACTGGCACCAATAAGGTGGGTTACTATAAATATTTGACATAATTATCTGGATCTTGTTTATCGTTTGAAAAAGTGCATTAAATCATCCCTAAGGTGCATTTTAGCTCTAATATTACAAGAGTTTACAAACACTTTTACTATTTAAAATGATTAAAGATTCATGGGTTGTAACCACTTGCTGTTACCTTTTTTTGTTGTTTTTAAATTTGAGACAGCGTCTCACTCTTTTGCCCAGGCTGGAGTGCAGTAGTACAATCTCAGCTCACTGCAACCTCCACCTCCCAGGTTCAAACGATTCTCCTGCCTCAGCCTTCCGAGTAGCTGGGATCACAGGCGTGTGCCTGCCACCACGACCGGCTAATTTTTTGTTGTTGTTGTTGTCTTTTGTATTTTTAGTAGAGACAGAGTTTTGCCATGTTGGCCAGTTTGGTCTCGAACTCCTGACCTCAGGTGATCTGCACGCCTCAGCCTCCTAAAGTGCTGGGATTATAGGTGTGAGCCACCATGCCCGGCTTAGCTGTTAACCTTTTCCAAAGCTTACTTTTTGATCAGAGCCCCACTCATAATTGTTAAATGCTTTCTATCGGGAATTGTGTTGTATGGAAGTTTCCAGAAAAGCAGGGACACTGCTTTCTCAGTCAACTGGCACAGAGATGGCCTACTACAGTTATGCTCCCAGTAGGAGCACCTGGCTGTCAGATGAAGGAGGTGTGAGACAATGCAGGATACTTTCCAGGGAAGCCTAACCTAGGCAAGGAATGACTAGTAGAGCTGAATGCTAGTCTGGCTTCCTCTCTCACCGCGTGCCTCTCTTTTCCTTCCTTTCTTTGTGAAAGGGAGCAAAACAACACTGCGTGAGATAATGCCTGTAAACCTGTAAACCCTGGGCAGTATCGTGATAGCCCAGCATGGAGAAGCCCAGCGTGGTGACCCCCGGGGGGCAAGAGCAGCCAGCACAGCAGCCTCAGCCCATGGAGCATATTCCCACGGGGCAGCCTGGGAACCAGGACCCGCCTCACGCCCAGACTCCCATGGGTGGGCCCAATCCTCACTGCCTTCCCCCTTCTGTCAACTGCCACCTAGAGGCCTTTTCCCCCGCGGAGCCTAGGATGCATCCAGCCCACTTCAAGCCAGTCGCTTTGGCACTGCACATTTTATTCCCCCTAAATATATTCATGGCAGCAACAAAGCTTTCAGCACAGAGCAGATGCAGGTCAGAGCAGAGTGAGCTGGAATGTGTTTTTTTCTAGAGCCCGGACTTTCTGAGGCTCTCCTGGACATCATCTGCCCTGCAGCCTTGCTCCAAACCTGGGTGGCACATAGGGCCCAGGGGCCCGGTGGTCAGACACACAGTTTTCTCTCTCATTCTTTCTGTTCCTTTACGGAGATTTCTCAGGATTCTCTTGCTCCTGTTCCACTGACGATCCTCAAGGTGGCCTACATTGTGTAGAACCTGGATTGAGAGGCTGCTCACCCCACTGGGCAGAATTATCATTTCAAAATGGAATTCCAAGGTCACGTGGTTAGCGTATGAAAGGCTCAGGCATGGGCATTCATTGATAAGTCAGCTGTGACAGCAGCCGTCCCTGCACAAAACATTTTCCCCTTGAAAAATCTCATGCAAGTTCAAAATAGCTTTACACAATACTTGTGCTTCTCCCAGAGATGATTTTTTTTTCTTTTTTAATCCTTGACCTACTTTTTCTCTATGTGCAATATACCTAATGAGTAATAACGCTTCAGAGAGGGCAGCACCAGGGGAAACAAAACTGAATGAATGCCTTGAGAGAATGACTCGGGAGCCCTCAGACTCGACAGACTTTCTTCTCAGGGCAGAAACGAGGGCGTTCGTCTGAACTGTAGGTTTGCTGAAGATTCCTATGGCTGGACGATGCCCTGGCGAAATAGTCAGGATATCACAGAGGTGGCTAGCAGTGGAGCCAGACAGAGGGGCTGACACACACGTGCACACACTTGCACACACTCACACTCTCACGCACACATGTGTTCACAAACCCACCCTGTCCCCACCCAAGCTAGACGGTGCTGTAAAGAGAATGCTTTGGGGTCTGGAACGTTCGCTGCCATCTAAAAATGTTCTTCTAAAACAGACTCTGTCAATGACAGGATCCGCACAGAAAGGGAACACGCTTCTCCGCCTCTGGAGTCATAAACCCAAACCCAAACCCCAGAAGGCTCGGGGGAGGAGAGAAGTGGCCACAGACTTCACTCACACATCGCTCTCCAGTCTGTGCACAGCAAAAACAGCTGCTGCCTCAGCCCCTCAGTGTATGTCAGTCCCTTCGAATGGGAAATCAGAAAAGATGTCCTTCTAAGCCGGAGATAGGATTCTTGAGAATTACATGAATAAGCGTCTCTTCTCTCCAAACCATCGGCCACTTTTCTTCAGCAAGATTTTTCCCCTAAGCAGGCCTTTGTGATGGAGGAAACACGCAGAGCTGCACTCGCTGAGTCTCTGTCAGGAGCAGGCACTGGGCTGGGGTGATTTCGAACCTCACAGATGAGTTCAAATCCCACCTCCAGCAGCTATGGGCTATGAAGTCTTGGGCAAGTCACCTTCTTGAGCCTTAATTTCCATGCCTGTTACAAGATGATAATAACATCTGACTTCAGTGTGGTGAGGGTTAATGATAACTGATATGAAGCCACTTCACACAGAGAATGCTCTCAATAAACGGTAGCTATGGTGATAAGCAAGACATGGTCCCTGCATTCGGGGAGATGCCATTCGGTGGCCTTGAGGTCAACTACAAGCCTGCTGGGATTGAGCTGGACCCTGAGGCTTCCTCAGCCCATGACTAGGACCAGGAAGCAAAGCTGTGTGTAGCAGGTGTGGCGGAATGATCGCATTTCAGCTCCGATTTCTCATACCCAATTTTTCAGCAGGCAGCTTGCATGACTTTACCCTGCTCCCCCACCGGCTTTTGTTTGTCTGGAACCCTAAGCTTCTCAAAGGAGAAAGAGAGAGTGAGAGAGAGAGAGAGAGCACGTAGTTCTGGAAAAGAATAGGTTAGAGGCTCTCATGAGGATAGACCCTCAGAGGAGAAACACTGTGTGTCCTTCAGGGGCTTGACCCCAGCCCTTGTGGCTGCCAGCACCATCTGAGGGCCCTGGTCCCCTGTGGCCTGGAAGCAGCAGAATCCCCCCTGTAAAGGACCCCGTGCATGGGGATGAGCTCTTCAGAGGCAACTCCATGACCTGAAGGGCTGTGGCCTCACCCCTATTTCCTGCCACTTCAAAAGCTGCCTGGTTCTTGTGCCACCCTGGGGGATGGAGGTTGGGGGGTTTGAATAGGGATGGAAAGTAAATATTAGGCCTCTAAGTCAGATTCAACTTGCTTATTCCCAAACCTATGCTCACCTCTGGGAGACACCAGGTTCTCTTCCTGACTGAGGGAGCTGAGTCCTCTGAGGGTTCCTGCCTCCTCCAGAGGGCTGTGAGGCATATGGGAACCTGGGCTCCCCAAGCTGGGCCAAGGAAAATGACCTCTTTCCACACTTCAACGTCCTGGAAGCTCAGGGAAGTCAGGGCCTGTCTCCTGGCTCAGCAAACACAGCAGGTCTCATTCAAATAGAGCGAGACTACCCCTGCCGGCCGCCTGCCCACAGTGCTCCTGTGGTAGGTACAAGGCTGCACTGACTCCAGCTTTGTCCTCTCCCCACCGCTGTGCCCATCCCTGACCCTCCAGGGCCAACTTCAGGTCCCTGGGGCCAGGGGTACCCAGAGCACACCCCAGCTGACCCCTGCCTCAGTGTTGGTGCCACTGCAGAGCCAGCAGGCAGGAGGAGCCAACCGGTAAGGGAATAGTAGGGCACAGGAGGGAAGAGGAGCTGGAACATTTGCCCTGGGGCCAGAGGTCTCCACGCAGACAAGTACAGCTGGACTAGTTTGCTAGGGCTGCCATGACAGGGTGCCAGGCAGGGCAGCTTGAACAACATTTATTTCTCCCACAATTCTGGAGGCTGGAAGTTCAACATCAAGGTGTCAGCAGGAGTGGTTTCTTCTGAGGCCCCTCTCCTTGGCTTGTCAGTGGCCATCTTCATGTTCTAATAAGAAGACCACTCATACTGGATTAGGGCCCACCCTTGTGACCTCATTTTACCTTAACCACCTCTTTCAGGACCCAATCTCCAAATACTGTCACAACCTGTGGGTACTGCGGGTTAGGACTTCGCCATGTGAATTTGTTGGGGGACTACATTCAGCCCATAACAGGATCACTGACTGAAACCCTAAGGGGCTGCATGATTTTATTTTCCTCAAGGAGAAAAAATCCAGGCCTTCTAGAAAGCTTGACCTTGTTTCTTTCCTTTTTGGTTTGCTCTGTTGTGTAATTAGGGAAAATACTAGAAAAAAAGGAAGGAGTCATATATATATATGTATATGTATATACACAACACACACATACACGCATGTGTTATCATTTTCATTCAATAAAAATACATTTTTTATTATTTTTTATTTTATTTATTTTTTGAGAGAGGGTCTGGCTCTGTCACCCAGGCTGGAGTGCAGTGGTGTGATCATGACTCACTGCATTCTCAGTCTCCTGAGCGACTGGAACCACAGGCATGTACCACCACACTCAGCTCTTTTTTTTTTTTTTGGCGGGTGGGGGGAGGAGAGATAAGCTCTCACTATGTTGCCTAGGCTGGTCTTGAACTCCTGGGCTCAAGTGATACTCCTGCCACGGCCTCCCAAAGTGCTGGGATTCCAGGCATGAATCACCGTGCCTGGTCTCTATGTGTTTTTAGCTGACTTAGAAGAGACCAAATAGCACCAACCAGGCTGTTTTCCAGCTACAAATGAGGATAGGCTCCTGCTGACTGACTCTCCTAGAGGTATCTTTTTTTTTTTTTGGCCCACAGATCAGTGTCTTAAGCCCACCCCCTCTGAGATCACCATTCCTTTCATAGGTTTAGCATTAGACCACCCACCGCACCTGCTCCCTTCCTCTCCTCCGTCCCTTCAGGAGGGGAGACCCCATCCCACCCTGGGAGTTGGCCCATGTAAGGATAGCTGATCGCACCCCCAAGTGGGGTTAGACCATCACTTTGCTACCTCTTATCTCAGCATCAGATCAGTGCTTTCATCAGAATAGGGCCCTACTGTGTGCTCCATTTCCAAAACCGTCTCAGATACGTTTGATCTTTGCACGTTTGATCTTTGTGTCTGCGGGAGGAGGAAGGAAATGAACTTTTACTGAGCTTGCTCCACATTTTAGGCTTATTGTTAGTGGTTTTTGCATCTGTGGTTTCTTTAATCATCATGTCAACCTATGGCATGATTGTGTATCAGAAAAAAAAAGTTATTATTCTGTGTAACCCTCAACTCAACCCCACCCCACTGATGTGCTGCAGAGGGTAGGGTGCAGTACCAGAGACGTCTGAATATTAATCTATAGAACACATTGATCTACAAGTTGTGTTGATCTACAGAACAAAGGGCATGGAGAGCTCAGGAAGAAGAAAATATTTGAGAGTGTGGTGGGGGATGGTGGGGAGTGGAGAGAGAGCTGGTATCCTATGGAATACAACTTTGAGGAGAGTTTTAGAAAGCCTTGCTGGGGATGACTGGTGCATTTCCCTCCTTGCTTTGTTATAAAAGAGGATTTCTGACTTGCCTATTTGTGTTTCCTTGGGGGGTATCAGAGTTCAGGCATTGGGCTTGTTACATTCAGGTACAGTTGCTATGAGCACCGTTTTATAAATGAGGAAACTGAGGCTCAGAGAGATGAAGTCATTGTTGGTCAGTGAAAGACCCACAGATTAACTTCCAGTTTGTCTAACTGCAGTCACCTGACTGGTTCTTCCTGCCCACGGCACAGGCAAAATCAGCTCACTGAGGCCGCGGCATTGCAATAGAGAAAGAGTTTAACTGACGTGAGGCTGACCCATGTGGGAGAACTGGAGTTATTGCTCAAATTAGTCTCTCCAAAGGCTTGGATATTAGGGTTTTTGGGATAGTTTTGTGGGCAGGGGGCTAGGGAATGGCTGCTGCTGATTGGTTGGGGATGAAATACAAGGGTGTGGAAAATGGTCCTTGTGCACTGAGTCTGCCTCTGCGTGGGGGCCACAAGACCTGTTGAGCCATGAGTCATGAGTCCTGGTGGGGTCAGTCTGAACGACATCTCAAAAACCAATCTTAAGTTCTACAATAGCAATGTTATTTATAGGAGCAATTGGAAAAGTCACAAATCTTGTGACCTCTGGCCACATGACCCCTGAGCAGTAAGGGACTCCAGAAACTATGCCTGTCTTGTCAGAATTTGGGCCCCTCTCATAATCTTAACTTTGCAGCCTTTCATTAGTTTTACAAAGGTGGTTTAGTTTGGGGACGGGCTATTATCACCTTTGCTTTAAATGTAAACTATAAACTAAATTCCTCCGAAAGTTAGCTTGTCCTATGCCCAGGAATGACCAAGGACAGCTTGGAGATCAGAAGCAAGATGAAGTCAACTATATCAGATTTCTAACTGTCATAACTTTTGCAAAGGCAATTTCCTAACCACAAAGGCCGTTTTGCAATGTAGTACATAGTCGACACTTTGTTAATATTTATTTGAGCCCATTTACTTTTTCATATTTTGGCCAGTTAGGAAACAGAGGCATTACTGAGTGTTTGGCACTCCCCAGGCCAACCAGCCTTCTGAAGTCCTTAGAGGTGAGATGACCACCTCCTACTCTTGGCACTAACTGTGCTGTGCTTTGCACACAGATTTTCATCAATTCCTGGCATCTCCATCCAACTCCCTCTTCTTAACTTGGACTAGACTTTCTTAAGTCTCAGGAAGGATGTCATCCATTGATTTTATACTGCAGAATGCACACACAGTTACTCTGTGATTTTTCACATTTTTAAGTATTTCCCACTTGCTTTTTATCAACAATGATGTAATAAGGCACACTTCTGTAAGTTCTGTTTCCAGGGAGAAGAATGGAAGCTTTGATTTCCTCTCTCAGCTTGACCAGAAAAAAACAGGTCCTAAAAGCCGGCATTCTTTAACTCCAATGCTAATAATTCCCACTCCTTATTGTGTTTTTAAACGAAAGGGTCAGGTGAAAAAGTAAAGCAAAAAATGCCCCAGAAACCCAAAGAGGGCGGATCTCACATTCAGAGGCCTGCAGGGAACAAAGCACTGCAGGGATAGACGATGAGGCCTCCCGCACTGAAGGATGCCAGCTGGAGTAAATGCGGCTGAGTGCTGCACTTACCTCCCAAGGAACAGTGCTCTCCTGACCTTCAGCTCCTCCTTCCTCCCACAGGGGATGCCTGAGGGAAGAGGGAGAAAGAAAACTGCCCAAGCAGAGCTCAGATTCTGTTACCTTCTAGCAGAGCTGACTTAGGAAACAGCGAATTGTGAGCTATAATTTCAGGGATGCTTGGAAGACACGCTCCCTCAAGCTAAATTATTTCTAGAATTTCCACTATCAACGTTTATTTCTTGGGTAGATGGATTATCTCTATCAAAGTGCAAATGTACCTTGAAAGGTATCACTTGTGCACAGGGAGAACTAATGGGTAGATGGCAGATTTTGGAACTAGACTTGTGTTCTTCCATCTCTTACCTGTGTGACCTTGTACCAGTACCTGACCTCTCTGAGCATGGGCGTGCTCACGTGACCCTGCCTCATAGAGGTAATGGACTTAAAACCACTTAGACATAATGCATGCTGGATAAACACTGGCTGCATCCCATCCAATTTAATATGTTGTGTTATCATTTTCATTCAATTCCATGTAGTTTTAAATTTCTTTTGAGAACATTGTAATTCAGAGCCTAAACTCTGAGAGTTAGACTGTCAGGATTTAAATGCCACCACCTCTGCCACTTGCTGGCTGCAAGACCTTGGGCAAGTGAATTAATGGTTCTGTGCCTCAGTTTTCTTATATGTAAAATGGAATCAAAATTGTACCTCCCTCATAAGATTGTGGAGACCAATGACTTGACATAGACAAAGCACTTGGAACAGCGTGTGGCACTTACTACATGAGTATATATTATCTTTAAGCCGTCAGTCATTGCCTCTTTCATGTGAATTACCTCAAGCGCACATTTCCATTTTGATAGTTAAGCTAAGTGTTTTAAAGAAAACTACATTTTTTTTAGCATAAATGTTAAGTGGATAAATATTCCCTTTTCTCTTTTGGATTATTTCCCCTTAGATGTCTTTGGTACATACATTGTCCCTCTCTCTTCCAATCCCCCAGCCTCCAAACCAAAAAACTCCACTGTTGTTTACCTGTTAAAATGACTTACCCTATTAAGTTATAGAACTCAGCAGACATTCCCAAGACAAGATCAAGGTAGCTGGAAGACTACCTCAGAGACAAGCCAGCTACATGGTATGTCCTGTACATCTTTAACTTAGCAATCCTAGAGGGTCAGAGCAGCAAATACTGCCCTCACTGGCCAGATGATGTTGAAGTGTCTATGGGACTTGGGATCACTTCCATGTGTTCTTACCACTGTCCCCAAAGACGTGTCTGACTTGTGAAAAATGAAAAAAGTGGCCTGGCTACAAGCTTAGGGGGTCGGATTTCACCTAGTGTTATTTTTTTCAAACAGTGCCCCTTGGCTCTCTGGGGTTCGTGGGATGAACTCTAAGGATTCTCGAAAATAAAGCCTAATTATTGAAAATAAAGTTCTATGACAGAACTCAGTGTCTCATTTCATTTTACCAGACCCTCCCCCAGCAGCCAATCTATAAGACAGAGAAAATTTCTTACTGGCACAGTCATACCCCCTCTTTTTCATCCCCCTGATGTGGGCAGGACAAGTCTTGTAGTGCTTGCCACTCCCATAGTCCTTTTCCCATGAGTTCCTCCCACTGTGGGCAGCCATGTTGGAACCATGATCATGTGACCACATAGCCACAGCTGATTGGACAGTGGATAGACAGCATGGCCAGTGCCTATTCTGCAGACTCACTCGTTGGACAGTATGAATATGAAACAGAGAGAGGCAATTGAGTGCTTGGTCATGGGAAAAGAAACTCAACCTCCATCAGAGAGAAGTAATACTCAGAAACTATGAGTTGGAGGATCTGTGAATAGGCACAGGCTGTAACTAGCAGAGGCCAGGATGTAGAGGAAAGAGAGAGAGTAGGTTGTAAGCAGTCATAGTGACAGGGACAGGAGGCAGGGAAATTCTGGGCAGAAGAGGGTGGGTCCCCAGTTAGGGTCCCACCTTCAAGCCTGGAACCATAGCCCAAAGTGAGAACATGCATTCCTGTTTTCCTGCTCAAATGTTGCACTTTCCAAAACCACCCATGGCCTGTGCTGTCTCTCATCTTCTGTCCATAAAAACCCTAGGCTGCACTGGCAGAGAGGAGAAGAGGAGAAGTGCAGGACATCAGAGACTACATTTGGATGTCAGGGAGAGGCAGTTTGACTTCAGAGGGATGGCTTGAGGGCGTTGCTTTGGACAGGAGTCTGGCTGGGGATGACTGGACTCCAGGGGAAGATCACCTTCCTGCTCCATCCCCTTTCCAGCTCCCCTTCCTGCTGAGAGCCACTTTCATTGACAATAAAATCTTTTGCATTCACCACCCTTTAATTCATTTGTACGATCCGATTTTTTCTGGACAGTTAACCAAAGCTCAGGTACCATAGGTGCAGATGCAAAAGACTGTCACACTGACCCTCTGCCCTCACTGGCTGAAAGCAGCCATCTCACGTGAAAAGGCAGAGGGCTCACTGAGCTGTTAACGCTTAAACTGTCCATGGACGGCAAAGCTAAAAGAGTGCTGACTGTAACACTCCTTGTGGGGCTTCGGGAGTCATGGGTATTCCCTGCTAGATGCTGCTGCAAGGCCTACATGGAGTTTTGCTTCTGCTGGTGCCCAAAAGCAATCACCCTGGCTCCCACACCCACTCACCTGCATGCTACCTCCCATGAGGAGTTGAGTACAATGGGTTCAAGTGAGTGGAGTTTGCCCCCATTGTCACCAAAGCATCTGGCTAGCTCCAGTGCCCGCACTCTGGTTCCCACCCTTGAAGGGATCAGGGAAAATTTCCTGCTTCTATAGGGACAATGGAAGACAGACCCTTAAGAGCTGAGTAAAGGTAAAGGCTAAGGGTGTCAGAGGGCTCCTACTGCTGAGGTGGTGATCACCCTAAGACCACCCTTCCTGGACCACTTTCCTATTCCCATGAGGCCTGGCTGTAAAAATATTTCTGCGGTCCCTTTGAAGCTTGTGCAGCGGCCTCTACCTGTCAGAACCGGGTTGCCAGGCAAAGTAGAGGAGGCCCAGTTATATTTGAATTTCAGCTAAGTAAGCAACAATTTTTAGTATAAGTATGTCCCCAATATTTCAGGGGACATATTTATACTAGAGATTTTTTTCTTGTTTATCTACAATCCACATTTAACTGGGCATCCTGTGTTTTTCTGGCAACCCCATCTCAGAGGGCTTGCTTCTTCCTGCAACAGCAGTTTTAACCAGCTGAGCACTTTATTTCATTTTTGCCATGGAAGAATTGATTGTCTTTTCCTCTGCTCAGGGTGGGGCAGTGGGGCACTGGTGCATTTTAAGAATTGAAAATGCTTCAGCGCTTGCAACTTTCCCAAGCTGGTCTTCCCAGCCTCAGAATTATTACTGTTACTTTTCTGCTTGGTTTAGGCTCTGAGTCCAGATTTGCCACGTTCTATCCCTTAGGCATTGCGAACTTACGAACTTACGTTTGCTTGCATCGGGGTTGTGTTCAGGGACCTCTCCTGGGTTAACTGGTGTCCAGGGTCAGAGTGAGGTGGATGAGGAGAAACGCATCAGCCCTCGGCCCCTGGATACTCCGCCAGTGGCTTCACACCTGGGAGTCACAGACCCTGCTGAGTGAAGGTCAGCCACGCTGGACAGTCCTTTTGAGAATGGGCGTTTTAACCAGCAGAGAGAGAGTGGTCACCAATAGAACACCAGGCCTTGACGATTGGAGGACTTAGCACAAAAGAAGGTGGGAGGGAGGACAGAGGACAGGGAAGCCTGCTTGGTCTCCTGTGGTGGTCCAGCAGAAGGACAGAAGTGTCCAGAGCGCTCCCAAACGGAGTCAAGCTGCATCTGCTCCAGGAAGCCTTTCTTGATAGAAAAAGAGGGGGCAGCATCCCCTCATTTATCCCCCACCTCTCCCAAGGGCATGCCTGGGCCAAGGCTCACCTGGCTTCATGTGTGATCTGTATCTGTGTTCATCCTACATCAGCTCAGTTCAACACATCTTTCTGAGCACCTGCTATGTGCTAAGCACAATACAAGGCTCACATTACAAAGAAAGATACAGTCCCTTTCTTCATGGAAACCATGTTCTCTTGTGGGAGGGAGATCCACAAAGAGAACAGTTCAGTCCGTGAGCTATGAGCGTGCTACGGGCAGGGCCCCACGCAAGCCCAGACTGCAGGTTCAGGGACCTGCACCAGGGCCCTCCTGCCTGCCTGTGGTGAGATCTTCCCTCACACAGACACCAGGAAGCAGTCATACCTGTCATTTCAAATCATGTATCTTAGTTTGAGTTGCTATAACAGAGCACCACAGTGGCTTATAAACAACAGAAATTTATTCCTCTGGAGGCTGGAAGTCCAAGATCAGGGTGGCAGATGGTTCGGTTCTGGTGGGAGCCCTCTTCTGGGTTGCAGACTGACAGCTTCTCTCTCTCTCTCTCTCTCTCTCTTTTTTTTTTTTTTTTTTTGAGAGGGAGTTTTGCTCTTGTTGCCCTGGCTGCAGTGCAATGGCGCGATCTCGGCTCACCACAACCTTCGCCTCCCAGGTTCAAGCAGTTCTCCTGCCTCAGCCTCCTGAGTAGCTGGGATTACAGGCATGTGCCACCACGCCCGGCTAATTTTGTATTTTTAGTAGAGACGGAGTTTCACCATGTTGGTCAGGCCAGTCTCGAACTCCTGACCTCAGGTGATCCACCTGCCTCGGCCTCCCAAAGTGCTGGGATTAAAAGGGTGAGCCACCGTGCCTGGCTCCTGTTTTTGTTTTTTTTTTTTTAATTTGAGAGGGAGTCTTGCTCCGTCGCCAAGGCTTGAGTGCAGTGGCACCAGCTCAGCTCACTGCAACCTCTGCCTCCTAGGTTCAAGCGATTCTCCTGCCTCAGCCTCCGGAGTAGCTGGGATTACAGGCACGTGCCACCATGCCTGGCTAATTTTTGTATTTTTAGTAGAGACGAGGTTTCACCATGTTGGCCAGGCTGGTCTTGAACCCCTGACCTCAGGGGATCCACCCATCTCGGCCTCTCAAAGTGCTGGGATTACAGGTGTGAGCCACTGCATCCAGCCACAGCTTCTTTGTGCCTTTACGTGATGTGAAGAGAGCAAGAGAGCTCTCTGCAGTCTCTTTGCTAAGGACACTAATCCCATTCATGAGGGCTTCATCCTCACGACCTAATTGCCTCCCAAAGCCCCACCTCCGAACACCATCACCTTGGGGGTGAGGATTTCCACACAGGAGTTTGCGGGGGAGGGCACACACATTCAGACCGTAACACCATTAGATTGAGGAAACAAATTTTTTTTAACGCTCACTTCTTCAGGAAATAACTTGGCACAGCTTACTCAGGGACACCTTTTGCCCACAGAAATCCAGCAAACGAAATTGTTCAAAAGCACACAAGCACCTACCACATCCCTGGGCACCCTTTCCTCATCCATCTCTTCCTCTCTCCGCCCGCAAACTGTCTTCCTGGGCTAGTTTGGGCTAATTACTGAGCAATAAAGTGTCTGATTTTTATATAGTGGCTCTGTTCAGAGCTGCCAAAAACATTAAAAGTAGGGCCAGGGTAGGAGAGATAAACATATTTTTTCATTATTTCACCTAAAAGATTCATTTGAGGGGGAGAAATAGGCTCCCTGCCCTAACCAGAGAGTTGGATGAGAACAAATTCCTCATTAATTTTAAATATGTCAACTGGAGAAGGAGATTAAAGTGAGGACGACTGATGAGTGGTGCTTCTGGGAACAGACAAAAGGGGATGGGGTCCCCAGTAGGCCCTCAGCAGAAACAGAGCTACCCTCACTAGCTCTGCAGGGACAGCAGCTCCGGAGGGCGCCCCTTGGAACAGGGGCACCATGCACCGGACACCCCCTCCTACGGCAGGGGCTGGCACTGCCCACTCGGCTGGCAAGACTATAGAGCGATGAGGACTTGGCTCTGATGAAGTCGGAGCTGGAGATGAAATACTGAGGGCTCTTGGCATCCTCCTCAGTGGCCTGGCAAGGTGTAGATAACAATAAGGAAGCATCCCCACTCGGTGTTTACATTCAGCTGTCTCTAGTAGGCAAGTTGCAAATGTTCGCCTTTATTAACGCATGTGTCTTCTCATCACTCTGTGAAGCAGACGGGTCTATGGTGTCTTCAGGAAAGAAATGCTGGCTGGTTTCTTAGAGCAGCTTCGAATTCCAGCCCCTGGTACCATGCTCAGATTGCTGTGCAACTTAGAGGGGGCTTGTTGGCTCCTGCCAAAGTGGCAAGAGGTGAGTGTTGAGGGAGTGGTTGGCAGGACAGGTGGCCAACATCAAAGGAAAGCTGAGCTACTGTTCAGAGCTGCTGTCTATCCAGGCCCTTTGTAGGTTGCCCTCCGATTTACCTGGGGGTTCTTGTGGGAGCCCACGCAGGTGTGTTTTCTGTGTGCTCGGCCTCCCTTGTAGAACCAGTCCTCCCTACTCCTCCCTACTCTCGGTCCAGATAATTCAGGTCAAGGTGGGCACGTGACCAGGACCAGGCCACTTACAATTGTCTGTATTCCTGGGTATGTGACTCAAGCCAGAAAAGTCAGAATCAATTTAGGACCTTTCTGTAGGTATTGGAAGAGGGACTCTTCTTATGGTTTGCTAAGTTGGTGGAATGTAAAATATCTTTGCCATTGTTTGGGAAAAGCCTGCCTAGAAATAAAACCAATGCAAAAGAAAGCAGGGCTAAAATTGAGAGGTGGAATCCCAATTACATGGTTTTAGTACTTGGGTCAAGCTGTGCCTGAAACCCATGACTTTCCGTTACCTGAGCCAATGCCACCTTTTTGCCTTAATCCAGCTTGGCTTTAGTTTCTATAGTTTACAACCAAAAGACCTCTGTTTCGTACTCTAGGTGTATAAACTTGGACATGTTCTATTTCTGAGACTCAGTTTTCTCATAGGTAAAATAGAGATAATATGCTCCATCTACAGCTATTGAAGAGAACCAGTCACAGAACCAAGAATATGATCTTTCCTTGGCCATATTAACCATTTTGGTCCTAGTTTTCTCTTGCAAAATGGGCTAACAAGACTGCTTGACCTCCCAGGAATGGAAGCAGTTGGGGTAATGGATGTGGAAAGGAATCTATACACTTATATGGAATTTTTTTTTTCTGGGGGTAACCACATTTAAAAAAAAAACTTTTTATTTTTGAGATGATTGTACATTCACATGCAGTGATAAGAAGCAACACGGATGGGCACCGTGGCTCACGCCTGTAATCCCAGCACTTTGGGAGGCCAAGGCAGGTGGATCTTGAGGTTGGGAGCTAGAGACCACCCTAGCCAACATGGTGAAACCCCATCTCTACTAAAAGTACAAAAATTAGCCAGATGTGGTGGTGCGCACCTGTAATCCCAGCTACTCAGGAGGCTGAGGCAGGAGAATCGCTTGAACCTGGGAGGGGAAGTTTGCAGTGAGCCGAAATCATGCCACTGCACTCCAGCCTGGGTGAGAGAGTGAGACTCCATCTCAAAAAAACAAAAAAGAAAAAGAAGCAACACACCCTTCACCTGGTTTCCCCAGTGGTAACATCTTGCATTACTATAGTATAATAGCAGAATTAGGAAACTGGCATTGATGCAATACATTGACCTTCGAATTTCACCACTTTAACATGCATGCAGTTGTGTGTGTGTGTGTGTGTATACTTAGTTCTATGCAATGTGAGTTCGTATGACCAGCACCACAGTCAGAATATAAAATACAAGGATCCCTTATGCTATCCTGTTTTAGCCATGGCCTCCTCCTCCCCTCTCATCTTGCCAAACCCCTGACAGCCGCAAATCTGTTCTCCAGCTCTGCAATTTTATTATTTCAAAAATATTGTATACACAGAATCACATGATAAGTAACTTTTTGAGACTGGCTCTTTTCACTCAGCATAACTCCACTGAGATCCATCCAACTTGCCGCATGTATCAGTAGTTTCTCCCTTTTATTGGTGAATGGTGTTTCATGGTATGGACGTAGCACAGTTTAATAGATTATTAAAAGGCATTTTGGGTGTCTCCAGCTTTTCTGGCTATAATAAATAAAGTTGCTATGAACATTGTGTATAAATTTTTGTAAAAACATAAGATTTTGAAATGAAAATTTCTCTGGGATGGGGCCAAGAGTGTAATTGCTAGATAAGTCCATTTTTAGTTTTAAAAGAAACTGATAGCCAGGCATGGTGGCTCATGCCTGTAATCCCAGCACTTTGGGAGGCAGAGACGAGCAGATCGCTTGAGCCCGGGAGTTCAAGACCATCCTGGGCAACATGGCAAAATCCTGTCCCTACCCAAACAAAATACAAGAATTAGCTGGGCATGGTAACACACACCTGTAGTCCCAGCTACGTGGGGGGCTGAGGCAGGAGGATTACTTGAGCCCAGGAGGTTGAGGCTGCAGTGAGCCATGATGGTGCCACTGCACTCCAGTCTGGGGGACAGAGTGAGAATCTGTCTCAAAAAAACCAAACCAAAACAAAACAAAAACCAAAAAACTGACAAACTATTTTTCAGAATGGCTGTACTATTTTTCGTTTCCACCAGCAGTGTATAAGTGGTCTGATTTTTCTGCATCCTCAGCAGCATTTGGTGTTATCACTATATTTTATTTTAGCCATTCTGGTAGGTGTGTAATGCTATCTCATTGTACTTTTAATTGGTATTTTTCTAATGGCTGATGATGTTGAATATCTTTTCACATGCTTGTTTCCCATCTGTACATCCTCTTCAGTGAAATGTCTGTTACATGTCTTTTTCCCACTTTTTAATTGGATTATTGAGTTTTGAGAATTGTTATGTATTCTAGATACAAGTCCTTTGTCTAATATGTGATTTTCAGATAATTTTTCCCAATCTGTAGCTTGTCTTTTTGTCCTCTTAACATAAGCTTTTACAAGAAAAGCTTTTAATTTTGATAAGATTCAATTTATCAATTTCTTCTCTTTTTCTGAGACAGGGTCTCATTCTGTTGTCCAGGCTGCAGTGGCATGACTATGACTCACTGCAGCTTTGACCTCCCAGGCTCAAGCAATCCTGCCACCTCACCCTCCCGAGTAGCTGGGACTATAGGTGCCCACCACCATGGCTAGCTAATTTTTAAAAAATATGTTTTTAGTAGAGATGAGGTCTCTCTATGTTGCCCAGGCTGGTCTCAAACTCCTAAGTTCAAGCAATCCTCCTGCCTCAGCCTCCCAAAGTGCAGGGATTACAGGCATGAGCCACCACAGCTGGCGTCTCCATAAGTATTTAGGTCTTCTTTGGTTTCTTTCATCAGCACTTTGTAATTTCAGCATAAGGATACTGTGTATGCTTTGTTTGATTTGTTTGATAACTATTTCCCTTTCTTTGGGCAATTATTAATTATGTTGCATTTTTAAATTTTGTTTTCCACTTGTTCATTGTCAGTATATAGAAATGCAATTGATGTTTGTGTGTTGATCTTGTATCCTGTGATCTTACTGAACTCAATTATTAGTCCTATGAGGTTTTTGTTTTGTTTTGTTTTGTTTTGCAGATTCCTTGGGATTTCAATCATATTGTCTGCAAATAAAGACACTTCTGTCTTCTCCTTTTTTACTCTAAATGACTTTTATTTCTTTTTCTTCCCTTATTGCAATGACTAAAACTTCCAGTGCATTGTTGAATAAGAGTGGTGAGAGCAGGCATCCTTATCTTGTTCCCATCTTAGAAGGACAGCATTCAATCTTTCACCATTGAGTATGATGTTACCTTAAGGTTTTGCAGATGCTGTTTATGAGATCAAGCAAGTTCCCCTTTATTCCTAATGTACTGAGTGCCTTCAATCATTGATGGGTGTTGAAGTTGTCAAATGTTTTTCTTCTTTGGCCTGTTGATATGGTGAATCACATTGACTATCAAGTATTGAGCTAGCTGTACATATGTGGAATAAATGCCATGTGGTCATGGGATTTATACATTGTTAGATTCAATTGGCTAAAATTTTGTTCAGAATGTTTGCCCATATTTTAATTGGAATTTGTTTTACTGTTGAGTTTTTTGAGATTCATATATTCTAGATACAAGTTCTCTGTTAGATATGTAGGTTGCAAATATTTTCTCCCAGTCTATAGCAAGTATTTTCATCCTCCTTACAGGTCTTTTGCAGAGCAAAAGTCTTAAATTTAGGTAAGGTCGAATATATCAATCTGCTATGAACTGAATTGTGTCCTTCAAAAATTCCTATGTTGAAGCTCTAACTCCCAATGAGACTCAGTGTGACTCTGTTTCGGCCTGAGAGGAGGTGATAAAGGTTAAATGAGGTCATAAGGGTAGGGCCTTAATCCCATAGGGTTGGTGCTCTTACAAGAAGAAGAGAGGGGAAAGAAGAGCAACAAAGAAAGCTTTGAAAGAGCAGCCATTGACTTTGAGGAAGCCCAGGAAAGGACGGTGTCCAGGAAGTGGGAGAAGAAACTTTTTCAATGTGGAGAGCGATCCTGATACTTCAGAAGCCCCTGATAATTCAAATCTTTTTATACAGAAACAACCAGCTATGCCTTGTGATCAAAATCCAGAACAATCAAATGGAAATTGCAGTGAAGATGAACAAAAGGGAAAGCAGAAATGTAGAGAAGGAGGAGGAGAAGCAGGAGGAAAGAGAGAGCGACAAAAAGAAGAGGAAAATGAAAAGGAGCTGGAAGATGAACCGGAAAAAAAATGGAAAAGGGAAATGAGAAACAGAAACAGTATCCCAAGAAAAGATTAGTCAGCAAATCCCTCATGGACACTCTCTAGGCAAAGTTTAAGTTAAACAGGTGCCCCACAATACGAGAGTCTATCAGTCTCATTTGAATTTGGCATGACACATAAACAGATAAGTCAATGGTTTTGTAAAAACAGGAATAAATATAACAAAGAAATGTCCAAGAGAAAGCATAAGAAAACACATATGAGATGGAGTCTGTCTGTATTGCTAAGGCTGGTCTCGAACTCCTGCCTTCAAGCGATCTTCCCACCTTGGCTTCCAGAAATGCTGTGAATCCAAGCATGAGCCATCGCACCTGGCTAAGACATTTTATATGACACCATTCTCACCAATAAATGGAGTTCTGAAAGGATAAACAAGAAAATATTAACAATCCTTAATTCCGTGGAGTAGAACTAAATGAGGGGAGTGCAAAGGAGGTTTTATACATTTTATTTTGACCCTATTGTAGATTTAAAGTTTTTATAATGGATGTTAAAATGGATTTTATTTAAGAAAAAAATCAATAAAAAAAATAGAGACTAGAGCTCTCTCTCTCTCACACAAGGACACTGTGAGAAAGCAGCTGTCTACCAGCCAGGAAGGTAGCCCTCACCAGAAACTGAACCCTTTCGGGCCTTGATCTTGGACTTCTAGCCTACAGAACTCTGAGAAAATACGTTGCTGTTGTTTAAGCCACCTAGTCTATGGTATTTTGTTATGGCAGCCTAAGCAGGCTAATATATCATCTTTCCTTTTGTGGGTCATGATTTTGGTGTCAAATCTAAGGACTCTTTGCCTAGTCTGCATTTTAATTCAAGTGTGTTTTCAAGTCATAAGGAAATCAACCTGTAATTATGGAATTTCAGGCTAGTAGCAAGGACATTCGGCATCAGAAAAGGACCTCTTTGAACCGTTCGTTATCCTACACCCGGCTCAGTCTCCTGAGCTGGCTCCTTGTAAGTAACCTCAAGAAGTAAGATCTGTGTAGAGATCACGAGGAGAGGCGCGTGATGCTTACCTGTTGGTACAAAAGCTCAAAAGAAGAGTAAGTGGGTCCAATAAATTGCAACTGTTCCTACGGGAAATTATTGTCTTCTAAGTTTAAGATTCCTTTCCACATCCATTATCCCAACTGAGCTCTAATCCTCTGAGGTGAAGCAACTTTGATAGCCCTTTTCACAGAGGAGTGGACTGGGGCTTCCACAGGATCACATGGAAACAGGAAGTGATTTTCAGCTAAAAACTATCCTCAGGGGTTGGCTGCTGCTTTTTAGGAGTAATAAAAAGAAACCTCTCCGCCGGGCGCAGTGGCTCACGCCTGTAATCCCAGCACTTTGGGAGGCCGAGGCGGGCGGATCACGAGGTCAGGAGATAAGACCATCCTGGCTAACACGGTGAAACCCCATCTCTACTAAAAATACAAAAAATTAGCTGGGCATGGTGGTGGGCGCCTGTAGTCCCAGCTACTCGGGAGGCTGAGGCAGGAGAATGGCGTGAACCCGGGAGGCGGAGCTTGCAGTGAGCTGAGATCGTGCCACTGCACTCCAGCCTGGGTGACAGAGCGAGACTCCATCTCAAAAAAAAAAAAGAAAAGAGAAGAAAAGAAAGAAACATCTCCAGCTAGCTAGAGGCCCAAAGGGCTCTTTAGTGGACATATATTGAGATACCTCCTGGGTCCCAAAGTGGGAGATCTCCTGGGCCTCGCAGGTGTGGGAACCTGTCCTTACACGTCTTTCTCTGCTTTTCTCTACACCTTTGCTCCATTCACTGGGCCTCTCACATGGATGCATCCTGGTTTCCCTAAAGTAGAGCTCCTGTAACACAGTGCCCAGTTCCTTGGAAAGGGAGTGTGATTGGCCCAGCCTGAGCCATGATTAGGTGAGGAAGGAGATTGTTTAAGTACAGTTTAAGTCACGTGAGGCCCTCCTGCATGGGAGTGGAACTGGATGAGCTGCGTCGACCTGAGCTGTTTGGAAAGAGATTGAACTGAACTGAACAAATTGAACAATCCTGCAATACTGGTACTTCCACCCCTCATCTTACAGATGTAGAAACAGAAGCGAATGGAGTCAACTAAATTGCCCATCTAGGTCCAAATTAGTTCAACAGGAAGTTCCTCATCAGAACAAATTAATAAAGTCAGGCTGTTCTTTTCACAGCCATGATGACCCCAAGCTGGTCCTAAAGTTGGTCCCTGATTGATTTCAGGGAAGATTTTCTTATATGGAATTGAATGTGTTAAGGATAATGGCTTAAGTTCAGCCTATGGCATTTGGGTCAGTGGATTTCCAATGACACTCATGCAAAGGGCTTCTGAGTTTTGGTAGAAAGAAAGAGCATAAAATGTTAGGGAGCGGTTTTCAGGAATATTTTGGAGTATAAATGATCAAAACTAAACTCAAACTGCTTTAAGGAAATATACTGAGAAGTCCCAGAGTGCAGGTAGCTTCAGGCATGTTGGAAAGTAGAGATTCAAACAATGCTATCAAAGCTCTCACTCCACCTCTCAGCTCTTTCGTCTATACTGTCTTTGCTATCCAGCAGGCTCACACCACAGTGTAGCAAAGGCGGCCACTGGCGGCTCTAGGCTTACACTGTTCTCAGGGCTACTGCACCCCATGAAACAGAAAGCGTGTCTATTCCCAAAGCTTAAACAGAAGCCCCAAGGTGTGATCTGATTGGCCCAGCTTGGGTCTGTGCCCATCCTGACCCGATCATTGCATTGGACAGGGGAAGCAGAGATAACCTAATGGTTAGGCTGAGGACGCCAAACTACATGAATGGTTTCCTCACAAGGACAGGAACCTGTATATTTCTATTCCTAAATTGTATAAAACGAGCCTGGGAGGAGATTGCAGAAAAAAACAGAGTAGGGCAGTGGTCACTGTGTACTTTTCTTTTGCCGTATGAGTTACCCAGAGGTAACTTTGGGTGGTGTGTAATGGTGCCTTATTCACAGTCTCTGCCCAGCTCCTGCCAGGCTGTGGGTTCTTCATCACTTCCTATTGCTGTGTGTGATGGTGCCATGACGGGAAGGCAGGCCCTCCATTTACTCTGGCCTTCAAGAGTTGGCTATCTCAAGTGGCCAAGGTTGAGAAAAGATGCAAAGGAATTAAACCCCAAGATTCTTCTTTAAAAACAGCAATCAATGAAATCACTCCAGGTGAAGGTTCTAGAATCTAAATCAGTGGTTTGCCCGGCTTTTGGATTGTAAGGACTCTAATGTTCACTGCTCTTCCCTCCAAACTGGAGAACCAACAAAGGGCTGACAACTTTTTTTTAATGTCATATAAGGGCGTTAAAGAAAAAAACAAACCCTGAACCCCATCAGCTACCATTACTGTCATGACCATCTCCTTTCCTAAAGTTAGCAGGACATCATGTCAACAAGGGCAGCCCTTTAAATGAAATCCATGTACATTTTGAAAAACAAAGCACATTGCTCCTTCTCGGTGCTCATTCCAGGGGGGACCTGTGAAAGCAGCACCCAGGCAGGCGTGGAAGTCCCTATCTTGTCACCATCACCTGGTGACCTCAGATGTCCCAGAAGCGATGCCTCAGCCCCAGTGGGGCAGGGCCACCCCGTTTCAGCACCTGCTTCACCCAGAGCTTTCCTCTGGGAGTGTCTCCCAGAATTTCCATCTCCTTCAGGCTGCCTCTGTGAATCCTACAACAGCAGCCCAATTTCCCCCGCCTGCCCTCACCCTGAAGCCGGGAAAGAGGCTAACCTGACATACATCACAATATGCTGAGGAGCAAGGGGACACAGAAGGGCAGGGCTTGGTGAAGAAGGTTCTGCGGGGGTCTAAGGAGCCTGGCTGGGTGGCTTTGCTGTGGGTGCTCTATTAGTGGCGCCATGTCAGGGCGCTCCACCTACGGCACCATGCAGGGCGCCCTACCTATGGCACCATGCAGGGTGCTCCATCTGTTCTAATCCTGGAGCTCTCCATTCCCCCTCCCATCTTACATGTGCGGGGTGGCCCTGTTTCTTTTTCTCTATCCATCCACACACGATCCAACAGGGGGCCTGCAGTACCCTCGAAGCAAAGCTGAGGGTAGAGGGTCACACAAGGCTTAGTGCTCCCAGGGACAAGCTAGGAAGACACCTTCAGGGTGAAAACCCCCAAACAAGGGTGCTGTACAGATTGTCTCCCTCCACGCAACACCTGTCAGCAGTGACAGTGAGGAGAGGAGCAGGGGCTGCGTGAGATGTGGCTGGGGAGGGGGTGGCCTCTTTGTTTTGTTGACCCCATTCAGAAAGAATGTGCACCAGGAGGGAGGCCTCCACGGCCTTACTTCCCTGCTGCCCAGCCGGGGTGGTTCCATTAGTGTGTCAGCTTGGCCAGGCCACAGTGCCGACACTTGGTTCACCACCATTGAGATGTTGCTGTGAAGGTATATTTTAGATGAGATTAACATTAAAATCAGTAGACGTTGAGTAAGGCAGATGACTCTCCATAATGTGGGTGTGTGGGTGGGCCTCATCTAATCAGTTGAAGGCCTTGGGAAAAAGACCAAGGTTCCCCAAGAAAGAGGAAATTCTGTCTCCAGACTGCCTCCAACTCGAGCTGCAATGCCAGCTCTTCCCTGGGTCTCCAGCTTGCTGGCCTGCCTGGCAGATGTGGGATTTGCCAGGCCCCACAATCACATAAGCCAATTCTTTAGATTAAAACCTCTGTCTGTTTCTCTCTATGTGTGTGTGTCCTAGTTTACACACACACACACACACACACTCACATCCTGCTGGTTCTGTTTTACCAGGAGTCCCTTTCCAGACCACCTAAATCACAATCCCTGTGAAACTAGGGTTAGAAAGATTGGGGCTAACACTGTGGTTCTCACCTGCTGGGGCTAATGCAGAAGTCTATGCAGAATCAACTGGAAGTGGCTTGCTAAAGATGGTTGGTCCCCACCCACCTCCATGCTTTCTGAGTTGGTAGGTCCAGAGTGCGGCCTGAAAATGTGTATTTCTGACATGTTTCCAGGTGATGCTGATAGTGCTGGTCTGGGGACCACATTTTGAGAACCACTCAGCTAAAGGATTATGTCGATAGTGAGGGTTTACTTGTTATGTCAGGAGATGACAGCCACATCCTCTGCCTGGTAGCCAGTGGTCATAGCAGTAAAGGCAGTACCAAATGGCAACCAACACCCAACAATCACTGAGTTCTGTGCCTGGTACACAATATGACTCTTACAAGCTCTATCTCATTTCATCTTGATGATCACCGTCTGAGATGGAACTTGCCCAACTCACTAAGTGGGCTCATCAGGCCTGTCTAACTCCCAAATCCACAAACTCAACCATCTTACAAATAAGAGACCAAGGCTCGGATGCTCTGTGGTTACTTGGGGTCACCCAGCACCTAAAAGTGGAGTTGGGACCTGGCTCATTAGCCAGTCATCTTTCCATTCTGCATCATTTCCCATCTCACATGAACTAATAGATCAAGGTTGGGATGAGGGCTACTGGGCATACATGTGGTTAATTACAGATAATGATAGAGTCATGTGCCACATAACAAGGTTTTGGTCAACGATGGACTGCATACACAACAGTGATCCCGTAAGATAATGGAGATGGAAAATTCCTATAGGCTAGTCACATCATAGCCATCATAACACGCCAATGCAATATGCGTTTGCTGGGATGCTGGGTAAACAAACCCACTGTGTGGCCAGTTGTATAAAAGTCGAGCACATACACTTACACACAGTATATAATATTTTGTCATGATAATAAATGACTATTACTGATTTATGTATTGGCTATATTACACTATCATTATTTTAGAGCGTATTTCTACTTACAAAAAAAACCGTAAACTATAAAAGAGTCTCGGGAAAGTCCATTAGGAGGTTTTCCAGAAGGCACTGCTATCATAGGAGATGACAGTTCCATGTGTGCCCCTGAAGACCTTTCTGTGGGACAAGATGTGGAGGTGATACTGAGGACCCTGACCCTGTGTGGGCCTAGGTTAATGGATGTGTTTGTGTCTCAGCTTTTAGCAAAATAAATTAAAAGGTAAAAAGAAAAAAGTTTTCAAAATAGAAAAATGTTTATAGAACAAGGATAGAAAACATTTTTGTACAGCTTTACAATGTGTTTGTGGGTTTGTTTGTTTTTTTTTTTTTTTTTTTTGAGACAGAGTTGCTCTGTTGCCCAGGCTGGAGTGCAGTGGCGCGATCTCTGCTCACTGCAAGCTCCACCTCCCAGGTTCACGCCATTCTCCTGCCTCAGCCTCTTGAGTAGCTACGACTACAGGCGCCCGCCACCACGCCCAGCTAATTTTTTGTATTTTTAGTAGAGACGGGGTTTCACTGTCTTAGCCAGGATGGTCTCGATCTCCTGACCTCGTGATCCGCCTGCCTGGGCCTCCCAAAGTGCTGGGATTACAGGCGTGAGCCACCGTGCCTGGCTGTGTTTGTGTTTAAAGCTAAATGTTACTACAAAAGAGTCAAGAAGTTAAAAAAATTAAAAATTTTATAAAGTAAAAAAGTTACAGTAAGCTAAGTTTAATTTATAATTCAAGAAAAATATTTTTGAATTTATTTAGTGTAGCCTATGTGTACAGTATTTATAAAGTCTATGGTAGTGCACGGTGAGGTCCTAGGCCTTCATATTCACTCAGCACTCACTCGCTGACTCACCCAGAGCAACTTTCAGTCCTGCAAGCTCCATTTATGGTAAGTGCCCTATACAGGTGGACCATTTTTTATCTTTTTTTTTGAGATGGAGTCTTGCTCTGTCACCCAGGCTGGAGTTCAGTGCTCACTGCAACCTCCGCCTCCCGGATTCAAGGGATTCTCCTGCCTCAGCCTCCCAAGTAGCTGGAATTACAAGCGCACGCCACCATGCCCAGCTAATATTTTTGTATTTTTAGTAGAGATGGAGTTTTACCACGTTGGCCAGGTTGGTCTCGAACTGCTGACCTCAAGTGATCCGCCTGCCTCAGGCTCCCAAAGTGCTGGAATTACAGGTGTGAGCCACCGTGCCTGGCCATTTTTTATCTTTTATACCATATTTTTGCTGTACTTTTTCTATGTTTAGCTATGTTTAAATACACAAATACTTACCATAGTGTTACAATTGCCTACGGTATTCAGTCCAGTAATATGCTGTGCAAGTTTGTAACCTGGGAGCAATAGAACATGCACATAGCCTAGGTGTGTTGTTGGCTGTCCAATATAGGATTGTGCAAGTACACTTTATGATGTTTACACAATGACGAAATCACCTAGCAATGCATTTTTTAGAACATATTCCCATCATTCAACAATGCAAGACTGCATCCAGTTCCTCAGAATAAAAAAAAAAAATCAAAACTCAGGAAACATCAACGGCCTTTCCTGCCCACCCCCCTCCACTGTCTTGGTAAAGCAACAGCCTACAGTAGCAACCCGAGGAGATGCCTTGAGCATGGACCAGTGCGATGATGGCTGCCCAGAAGCCAGAGTCAACGCCTTGTGCACCCACCAAGGCGCACAGGCTGAGCGGCCAGAGCTTGAATTCCTTTGTGGATTCAGATGCCGACTCGTGAGGATTCAGAGGGCCTACTCGACCCAGTTGCTGTTCTAACTCTGGACCACCTAGTGATCAGGACAGGCTGGCCTTTGTCTCTGGAAGTTTACCTTCTGGCAGAGGAGGAAGAAATAATGAAGTCGTTGCAGGTGAAGACTTTGAAGGCTTTATGAAGAAATTACAAAGGTCAATGTCATGGTGATTGGCTTCAGAGTATAATTTAAATTGGGAGGTAGGGAAGGTCTCTCTGAAGAGCTAAGAGCTGAGCTGAAATCTGAGCCATGGGACGGAATCAGCCCTTTAAAGAACTGGGGAAAGAGCCCTGCAGCAGAGGGAACACCTGAGCAAACCCTTGAGGCAGGAGCACACCGTGTTTCCCAGCAGAGCTCTGGAAGCTGATGTGGCCGGTGCAAGTAGTTTGGGAAGAGGAGGAAGAATGGTCAATCCCAGATAAGAGGGCCTCATGGACACTGAGTCTGAATTGCATACTCGAGGTGACAGGAGGCAGTGAGCAGACACAGCTGGGAGTGATGAGGTTGGGGGACAGGATAGGCGTGCACTGTGGGGCCAAAGCCGAGCTTGTGCAGCAATGGATAGGTAACACAAGGGTTGCAGACCCAGGCCGGCGCGGGCCCCCCTGCAGAAGCACACCTGTCTCTTTGCAGACATGGGGCCAAGTCCCTCTCACTTTTTTGTTCACAAACAGCATCTCCACATCCCCTGGGGAAGTGGCACTTCCTTTTTTGCAGTTTGGCACTCAGCAATTCTCTGATTTATGAACTTCCTAGCTCTGCATCCTGGCAAGGTGTAGATTTCAGAGGAAGCTTCTAATGAGGAGAGGAGGGGAATTGAGCCTGGTGACCTGTGCATCCAAGAGTACTCTCACCCGACACAACTCATCACTGATGAAGGGGCAGGCACTCTCTGCCCATGCTCTGTGGTCCAGACACACCCCTGCTCCAGAGACAGAGACCAGCGGTTTACGACAGAGTCCAATTAATGTCTTGCCTCCACTTTTCCAAACTGAGGAGTGAGTTGGGAAAATTAGTTAATCTCTTTGAGTCTCAGCCTCCTCAATCACAGGATGGGTTGTTGAGAGGAGCAATTCAGTTAGTGCATGTGAGGAGGGGCCCAGAAGGAGCCCTTGGCAGAATTGTTATCCTTATGCCTTTTTGCTCAGCAGGGCAAGCTACAAGTTACATATCAATTGTAGGCTTGGTTCTAATAGTATCTTCTATTATTTCTCCTTTCCCCAACTATCACTGACAGAAACATTTAATAAAGTAATTATCAGTAGTACAATAAAAACTAACAGTTATCAAGCAGTGTCTTCATCTTTCACTCTGTAAACTCTTTACACATTGAATGTCCGCATTATATGATGGAAGCTCCACACAACCCTATTAATCCCATTTTATAGATGAAGACTCTGAATCCTGAAGACAGCAACTTGTCCCAGGTCCGGTGGTTAATGGGTGGCTTCTGTCTTAGGTCACCAGTTCTGTGACTTTTAGGACAATGCTTCTTGGAGCCCCATGCTCTTTCTCCAAAGACAATGCTGTTGTATGCAATAATTAACTTCATGCATGCTCCAGCTGCAGGGAAGTATAAGATATTCCTAACCCTCACCTTGCAGAGCAGTTCAGGTTTCATTCCTTAAATACCCCTTTGCCTTGATCAATTGAGTGGCGATTAGGTCACTTACATAAATTATAAACCCAACAGTTTCTGTCGGTGGGAGAGGCTGGAATCAGTGCTCTGTGAAGATAGGGTTCAGGGCTCTGTGGCTGGTTTGCCTAAAACCCTCAAGCCTGGTTTTTCTCCCTGGGGCTCCTTAAGGCAACAGCTCTTCACCTTTTGGGGGATTACGTGACCTTGTGGATCTTCTCCCCATAACAGTGCACAGACATGTGCAATTTCAGGGCTTACTGTGACCCTACAACCTCAGTAATGCCCAAGTTGAGATGGCTTGTATTAGCGTTCCCCAGGCAAACAGAAAGCCATGGTGCAATTCAGCTCACGCCCAAGGGTCTGAGAACCAGAGGAACCGATGGTGAGATTCCCAGTCTGAGAACAAGAGAAGACGAAATGAGATGTCCCAGATCAAGCAATGAGGCAGGGGGAAAAGGGGCCAATTCCTCCTTCCTCTGCTTTTTTGTTCTATTCAGGCCCTCAACAGACTGGACGATGCCTGCCGACATTGAGGAGTGCAATCTGCTTTCTCAGTCCCTCAGTTCTAAAGCCAGTCTCCCCAGAAACACCCTCACAGACACACCCGGAAGTAATGTTTAATCCATGCACCCCATGGCCAGTCAAGTGGACTTGAAAAATGAGCCACCACCGGGCTTTCTAGGGAAACACAGGAACATCAGCCCCTCTGCCCAGGGCTTAGGGGAGAGGGCTGCCCCAGGCCCCTGCAGGTAATGATCTGCCCTTAGGTCGCTTTCCTAAGCAGAGGTGTTATTCAGTCTTTGCCAGAACACTTTTCTTCCCGTTCAGCACAGTCATGATGCAGCCTCAATAGAGGCTTGCACCTCAGCAGCCTTCTGTCCTTTCTAGCTCCCCGCGGGCTCTCGCCACCCAGAGTATGTGCCCTCCCATATGCCCAGAATGAATTCCCCACCTCTCCACCCTCCTCCTGCATTGCACTATGAGGCAATGTCAGGGTCTGGCAACAGCTTTTTCTAGAACCCTGTCCCACAAACCCTCTGCCTGGTGTCCAAATACAACCCGGCAATGCTATTGAAGGCTCAAACTCAGCCTTCTCACCTGCACCTTTCTTCTCCTCCCTCACCCTGAGGATATCCTCTTTGGTACTCCGTGGGACTGTGTGTCTCGAAATCTCCATCGAGGAGCCCAGAACAACGGCGAACTCCGCAGGCTATGGGGATATAGGCCAAAGCAGGGCAGAACCTCAGAGTTTCTTTGAAGTCTTCTGGTTTCTATTTAGAAGTGATGCAATGTTTTGCATCTCATTCCGTGAGATATACAAGTTTACTTAAACTTGTTTTTTTTTTGAGACAGAGTCTCACTCTGTTGCCCAGGCTGGAGTGCAGGGGCACCATCTTGGCTCACTGCAACCTCTACCTCCCAGGTTCAAGTGATTCTCCAGCCTCAGCCTCACAAGTAGCTGGGATTACAGGTGCGCCCCACCATGTCTGGCTAATTTTTGTATTTTTAGTAGAGACAGCGTGTTTGGCCAAGCTAGTCTCGAACTCCTGACCTCAGGTGATCTGCCTGCCTTGGCCTCCCAAAGTGGTGGGATTACAGGAGTGGGCCACTGGGCCAGGCCTCACTTAAACATTTTAAGAGTTTTCTATTGATTGCTCTCAGGTAGAATCGATGCTCTTGTGCCATGTCTTGCCTATAGCTTTGTCTGTTCCTACCCAGCACACTGACTCCTGCAGAGAAGCAGAATCCAGTTAGCAAGACCTGCTGCTTAGGGGTTATCAATCATTTGTTCATTTCTTCTGCACGTATTGAGGGAAGCCTGCCATGTGGAGGATGGCACAGATGTTAAGCTCACGAGTTCAGAGTAAGGACTAACTTGCATTCAAGTCTCTGCTCACTTACTAGCTGTGTGATTTTGGGCAAGTGGCTTACCCTCTCTGAGTTTTCATTGTATTATCTTTTAATTTTTTTCTTTTTTTTTTTTTAAGAGAGAGAGTTTCACTCCTGTCACCTAGGCTGGAGTGCATTGGTGCTATCATGGCTCACTGCAGCCTCGGACTCCTGGGCTCAAGCCACCCTCCCACTTCAGCTCCAGAATTGCTGGTACTACAGGTGCATCACCACCACACCCGACTTATAGTTGCATTACCTATGGCTCGAGGGCTATAGGGGCATCTGTCCCATGAGACCCGTGAGAATTAAATGAAACAATGTCTGTAAAGCTTCGGTACCTTTCAGCACAATGTTCCCTATAGGGCTTAATTGTGTTCGCCATGATGGCATAAGATGGCATTGTCTATAGAACTGTCCTTATGGAATTATTAACTGAAGAGTTAATCAAAAATATTAAGTAGGGAATTATAAACAATAATAAAGATATTAAAATTATTTCATGTAAGAAGCAAAAATGCACACTGATTTGCCTATCTTTTGATGTAGGGTCAAGGCCCTGGCTTGTGCCTTGTCTTTCTGCAGGGACTTTATGTCTTCTTCCTTATACAAACTACAAGTGTATAAACAGGCTATGCTCTGCAGTTTTGATTCTAAAAATAGAGCAAAGGTTTAAAGGAATATATGATGCAAGAGTCCTATGAATATTCAATTTTTCTCCCAAACATGTAAACTTGTCCTGCCCACACCTATGTCAATGCCACTGATTGCTAGAGACTCATCTTTCTTGGGTTTTTTCAACAAAAAAGCTGTCACTTTCACATTCATGTTTCATTAATTTGTAAGTGCTGAGTTAAATTGTGTAAGTGTGATAGCACATACATCTGGCAGAGTGGGTTTGGGAGGAATCCCTGTGACTCTGGGTGAAGAGCACTTCAACTGGTGGGGCCAGAAGGGAGTGGTCTAGGTAATCCTCCAACACATGAAACCCCAGGGCACGAACACAAGTGGAGGCCCACATGCCATGCTGCTGAACATTTGAAAGTTACAAATCAAGCTAACTTGGTCAGGCGCGGTGGCTCATGCCTGTGGTCCCAGTGCTTTGGGAGGCTGAGGCAGGTGGATCACTTGAGGTCAGGAGTTCGAGACCTGCCTGGTCAACATGGTGAAACCCTGTCTCTACTAAAAATACAAAAATTAACCTGGCCTGTGCCTGTAATCCCAGCTACTCGGGAGGCTGAGGCGGGAGACTCGCTTGAACTCAAGAGGCAGAGGTTGCAGTGAGCCAAGATCCTGCCGCTGCACTTCAGCCTGGGTGACAGAGCGAGGCTCTGTCTCAAAAATAAATAAATAAATAAAATAAAAATAAATCAAGTTAACTCTAACAAAATATAGTCTGCCTTCCTCTCCCGACAAACCCAGAAGGCCAGATTTTAACACTGAATTCTTGGACTCCACAGGGCTCCATGCTAGGATGAGGTAGTCAGAGATGGCCAGTTCTGAGGCTCCAGCCCAGGTGTACCTCATTCCTCTTCTCATCCCCATTTCTCACACACCAAGGGGCCTGGCAAGTACTGTGGAAGCTCCGTCTACATCCCCTACAAACAGTTGCCCCTTGGCCATCCTCAAGAAGAAAACCTGTCCCGTGATGGAAGGGGCTTGGGGCCCTGTGGGCAGGGAATGCTGGGGTCCCAGGTGCACTAAGAATGGTCTAGGCCCAGGATTGGCAAGTATTTCTACAAATGACCACATGATAAATATTTCAGGCTTTGCAGGCCATACGGTCTCTGTCGTTAACTACTCAACTCTGCCGTTTTGTGGTGAAAACAGCATAGACGCTATGCAAACAAATGAACATGGCAATGTTCCAGGAAAACTTTACTTATGGACACCAAAATTTAAATTCCATGTAATTTTCGCATATCATTCTTCCTTTGATGTTTTTACAACCATTTAAAAATATAAAAACCATTCTTAGCTTATGAGTTGAATGGAAACTAGTGGCCCAGGAGTCATTTGCAAATCCCGGTCTGTAAGGGTGAGGCAAAAACTCTAGGTGGACACATCCCAGTGAGCCCTGGACCTCTTACCCTGTGGGGTGGGGAGTGGGGCCCTCAGGGACACAGGGCTGAGGGAGGATCCCCTCTTGCCCAGGCATCAGGATGGTACTAAAACTGCCTGCCAGGCCTGAGCAGTCATGGCGTTCTGCAAAGGTTAATAAGGGGAGTTGATGAGGAGGAGCTTCTCCTGTCAACTGGAGCTATTTTGGTCGTGATTCTTGACCAGGCCCCTTCTGCAGTATCCTGGGCCAGCAGCTCGCCTTTCCTCTCTGACCTGCTATTGCCAATACTCCAGGCCTCCTAAGAGATGCAAAACATGCAAAGGGTCTCATTCGCTATGACACATAGAGCCAGGGCTCACAAAGTACTTGATTTCCAGAAAACCCACCCTGGGACCCACAGTGGAATGAATGGGCTTCTCACTGCAACCGCTCAGCCCCTCCCAGGGAACATCTCCAAACAGTAACCAGCCAGACCCGCCTTGAGGGCACTGGGCGCCGTCGATGTCTCCCCTTCTGCTGGGGCCTTGCATCTGCCGGGCCAGCCAAGGGACAGAGCATTCCTTTTCATTTCAGTTCAGCAGCTGGATTTAGGCCGTTGTCTCAGACATTGGTTGATGTGGTTGCGGGACGATCTATTTTGCGTTTGCTCGCTTACAAGCGATTTCTAAAGCTCTTGTGGAAATCATTGTTAGTCATCCCTATATTTAGCCTTAAGCTGAATCAATTTGATAGCTTCGAGGCAGAGAGAGAGGGGAGAAAAAAAGAGGGGGCTATTTTGATAAGAATGCACTTTTCCTCAATTTTCACTTTTAAAAATTGCGATGTATACTCTGGAGGTGGGTGTGATTTTTGATAACAGATGTAGTCAAAGAAAATTATTTTAAAACATATTTTATGTCTAACTGACCATGCAGTGATGAGCTGCTTCCCCCACGATTTGACTCAAATTACCATGGGAACAGTCTGAATCTTCAGAAAGGCGCTGCACAGAGAGCCGCATCTGGCAGACGATAGCTTCTGTCCCAGCCCTGCGTTCCCTTGAAGAATGAGCTCATTCATTTGTCCTTCCAGGAGCTCCAGTGGCCCTCAAGATCCGCCTCCTGTTTCTAAGCCTGAGGGTTCTGTCAGCGTCTTCGGGTAGGTTACAGGGGAGCAAGGCCATTGGGTGCAGGGTCCTTGGTTAGCAAGGCCAGCCCCGGCTGAGCTCAGTGGAGAAGGACATCATCTGATTCTGAGCCTTCCCTTCCTTCTGCATCCAAAAATTCAAGCGGGGCCTGCCTGGCAAGTTTGTTCAAAATCGGCAAGCCTACAAGAATAGGAGCCCTGCCTCTTGCCCTGGCCCCCAGCTGTGCTCTCTCCTCCCTCAACTCTTAATGCCAGATTGATGCCCCTCCAGGAAGCATTCCAGAAGGTTACAGGGGTTGGAGGGCCAGCCTGCACCCCCAACTCCCGTAACTAGGACTTCCCCGTCCAGGCTCCATATGCCATGTGAAGTCCTTCTGTCATTCAGGTTCTATGCTAAGCATTAGAGCACTTGTCCAGAGCCCAGCTACGTCCACTCATAGGAGAAAGTTTAAATTCACATTCTCAGACCTCACCCTCAGGTCAAAGAATGTGGAATGTGTAGGGCTGGGGGACTGGGCTTCAGTCATTTTTAACAGCTCCCTAGGAGATTCGAACATGTGGCCCAAGAAGGCAGCTACCGTGTTAGAGATGCAAAAACAAATGACTCTACTTAGAGTCCCCGCCCCCCAAGCCCATACCCTGCTCCAAACCTAGTGGTCCCACCCTGCTGCCAGCTCAGTGAGCAGCATCTACACCCCACAAACCAGGTACCCCTGTGGGCCTCCAAGTGTGCACATCCACATGCCTCTCTAGATGGTCAGGCCCACAAAGGCAGAGGCCGCGTTTATGTTGCTCGCCTGGCACTGCTCCTGCCTTGTAGTAAGGCTTTTCTATAGGCACAAATCAGTGAATAGAAAGACACGGCCCTTATCCATGTGGAGCGTATCCAGGAACCTTGAAGCATTTTATCTTGGCCAGAGTCACGTGTAGGTTTCTAGATCCTCCAATCCAGCAGGTCAGTTGGTTGGAACAGTGTCTTCTCCCCACAACCCTTCTTGCAGGATTGATATTTGCAGGAGCTGGCTGAGCAGGGCTCTGCTCACCCCGGACGGGCCCAGCCCTTGGCTGGAGTCTGTGATCACCACTGGCTGCTCCTTGGCTCAATACCCAAGGGGAGGCCCTCGAGGGACCATGTCTTGGACCCCCAGAGAGTTGCCTGCACCTCTCTGCTAGTCTCAGAGCCACCGGGCATTTCCTCTGTCACCTATGATGTCACTATTATATTATCTATGATGTCCTCTCTTCCAATTAGATCCTCCTAAGGCAGGGTTCTCAGCTCTGGCCACCCCTGGGAAGCTTTGACACATTTCAGTGGCCGGGACACTACAGGCCATTTCTGTGAGAGTTTCTGGGAATGTAGCTTAGCTATCCATAGCTATTAAAGCTCCCCAAGTGATTGCATCGAGCTGCCAAAGCTGAGACCCACTGAGCTAGGATGAGGCCCAGACATGGGTATATTTTAAAAATTCGTCAGATTGATTGAACAGACAGCTAAGGTTGTGAGCCTGGCCAGGAAGTGACAATTTGTATGTCCTGCTGGTTTCCAAGGGATAACAGCAACAAACATTGACTAAGCATGAACTTCCATGCTGGTCACTGTTCTGAGTGCCTTCTGTGCATCAGCTCATTAAATTTTCACCATGCCCAGAAGAAGTAATAATAATAATAGCTAACGTTTATTTCACACTGCATATGCCCCTGGCACTGTGCTAAAGGCTTCACCTACCTCAATTTATTTACAGATAAGGCAAACTGAGGCACAGAGAGGTTAAGTAACTTGCCTGAGGTCAAGAGTTGAGAGGTGGTATTAAGAGGAGACACACACCCAGGTCATAGGCTCCAGAGCCGAAGGGCTCTTCCACTGCAGCCTGGGTGAAATATGGTGGCCAACAATCTGTGTAGATGAAGGACTAAGAGAAGGCACCACAGAGCTGACGGTAGGTCTGATGGGTCTGCCTGCAATGCGTTTCCTCAAGGAGGAGCACGTCCCTGGGTCAGAGCTCGGGTCAGGGGAGAAGAGTGGGCCCGGATGAGGGCTTGGGAGGGGCCCTAGCATGGGGAGACATCCTGAAGCCTCAATTCTAACACAGGAGGAGGCGCAGAAGAAGCATCCTATGGTGTGCATTTCCTCCCCACCTACTTTCTGAGTCCCCCTAATTTCTGTTCTGTGTTCTCTAGCACAAATCCACATACATATGCCACGAGCTATGAGGCCTCTGTACAAGAGGAATAAAGATCTGCTTTCCATTCTCCCCACCTGACAACTTGGAGATGGTGCAGGGTTAGGACAGAAAAGGGCTGTGTGGTTAGAACCTGCTCCTGGGTCAAGGGACGGCTGGGCTGGTCCTGTGCATCCCCACTCAGGGCTGAGCATCATTCTGCCTTCCCACCGTCGCTTCCCCTCCTACCAGAAACACGCCCTCGGACTTGACTTCAGAGACAACGCCGCCCCTATTCAGGCCCTGAGGCTCAGGAGCACTGTCTACCCCGCTCCCCGACTGGGGGAGTGAGTGTTCCGGGGTAAGCAGGGTGTCTGAGTTGCTTGGGCTGCTATGTCAGAATCCATACACTGGCCAGCTTAGAAGCTACAGAAAGTGATTTCTCACAATTCCGGAGGCTGAGAAGCCTAAGGATCAAAGTGTTAGCAGATTTGGCGTCTGGTGAGGGCCTGATTCCTGGTTCATAGACGGCTGTCGTTCCACTGTGTTCTCACATAGGGAAAAGAGTTCACCGCAGCCTCTTTTATTAGGGCACTGATCCCATTCATGAGTGCTCAACCCTCAACCCTTATGACACTGTCACCTTTCAAGAGGCCCCGCCCCTAAATAGAGGGTGAAGTTTTGACATATACATTTGGACGGGGGCACAAACACTCAGACCACAGCACATGGTGTCTAAGCCAGGCCAGTGAGCTTCTGTTCTGGACCTTTGGTGGAACACTGAGAGAAGTCCTTTTCCTGCTGGGATAGCTGAGAGTGTGAGATGTCAACTGGGAGTGCTGGGAGCCCTCTGGACCCTACGAGGTAAGGAAGGGCCCACCTGGGAACAGAGGGAGCGTGAAACAGATCCAGGCCGAGTCCTGAGGACAGCATCTCAGCCTCTAGGTCCTGCTGGGTTGGAAGTACCGACATCTCTCAGTTATGGGAATCAGGAAACCACTCTTTTGCTGAGCCCGTGTGAGCTGAATTTCTGACACATAGAACTGAAAAGTTTCTGCCGTGGGGATTAACCCCAGCATTGCTTCGTGCTGGGTATTTAACCTCTTGGAGCCTCAGTTTTCTCATCCATAAAATGAGAAGAATATTATCCACCTCACACGGCTGCTGGAAGGATGAAATGTGATTCTTATATAAAGTGCTGGCAAATGGTAGGCCCACAATAAATGTGAGCTCCCTTCCCCCGGTTCCAAATTTAAAACTGAAATCTGGATCTAAGAGACACAACATGTGGCGAGAATTAAGAAAAAGATATAAAAGCATAGCAAGATGACCCTTGCCTCAGGTAACAGAATATAAGTAGGCACGAAAAGTTCACTTAGTAAGAACCAGAAAATTCAGACCCCAGTTAGAAAATTAGCAAGTATTTTGAGCTATCTTGAAACTCCCACGACTTAAATGTATAAGTAGAATGCATTTACCCTATAAAGTTCACAAGTCTTTTAAACAGACTTCCGTGAACTTTGCCTGCAGTGTGGGAAATTGAAGAGGGGATGGTTGGAGAGGGGAGCGCAGGACAGAAGACCCCCTGTCTCCGGTCTTACTTCAACTGATTTCATTTTGGTCCTTCTCATGCAGGGTCTTTACCAGCTAGTGTTCATGTTGTTTTATTGTTCTTGTTCCTATTTTAGTAATTTTTCTCCATCCAATAGTATTTTCCTTTCTATCTCTCTGGAGATCTATACAGATCTAAGAAAAGAATTGATCAACTCTGGTTAATAAAATACCAATCTTGAATGCAATATTTTGAGTCATGAAAACTTTGAACTGGCCCTAACTGAAGATTTATGTTCCAGTCATCTATGAAGGAAATTGCAAAGTAAATCAATGAAGGCCTAAAATGTTGCTTCAGTTGTAGTTGTCCTAGATCAGCGATCAATCATGCCATCAATTATCAGTGATTTATTGAGCACTTATTTATCCCATCACTATCCTGGGAGATGCAATGAAACAAAGGTGGTATAAGGTGCTTAAAATCTAGATGGGAAGGAAGATGAATTGTCACAAAATAGAAAACAAATCAGTACTTAAAGTAGAAGTTAATGTAGGCTATTGCCGTATGCAAAGATTCATGGAAGAGGAAAGCCGATACTCAAACTGGTCCTTAAAGAGTGTACACAAGTTGGAAAAGCCCAGAGAAAAATGAATGGATATCAGGAGTTGGATATGAGAAGCCGAAGCCTGAGGTCTGCAGAAACCTGGAATACGTGGCGGCCAGTGGGGAGTCCATCCTGACCATGATGAATGAATCAATCATGAGAAAGAGTGAACCAGGCCAGCCATGGCCTGTCCTGTGACGGGTCCTGTGACAGCCCGTAATGGGAGGCCTGGGGCAGCTGGGCTCCGCTGGTGCAACAGTGCAGCAGTCCCATTGAGGGCCGCAGGTCCAGTCATCTTCCATCCCATCACCCGCCAGCATGGTGGCTTCTCATCCACAGATTTGTCACCTCAGGCCACAGGACAGCCACTGCAGCTCCAGAAACAACTGCTCAACCATATCCAATTGCAGGAAGCAAGGGAGTGGCAGATGCTAAGACAGGAATAGGTGTCTCTCTTTTGATTGGGGGGGAGTATCAGAACCCCCCACTTACCAGAAGTCATCCCCTCATTGGCCAGAAATGGGGGCCCTGCCCATCCCTACCTGCAAAGAAGGCTGAAAAAAGTGTGTATCTGGCATTTTTAGCCTTAACTGTGGGAATTCACACTCTGCCAGTTGGAAAAAAAGGACTGGAGCTGGGGAAGACTATTGGGTAGGCCAACCACAGCATCTGCTCGGAGGGCTCAGGGGGAAATAAGTAGGGTTTGAAGAGGGAGTCAGGTCTTGCAATGCCTTGAAAGCCAGGCTAGATGTTCAGCAGTAGGACAGTCATTCTAAAACTCAGAATATAATATAAGAATATACTCACGCCTATAATCCCAGCACTTTGGGAGGCTGAGGCGGGAAGATCACGACATCAGGAGTTCAAGACCAGCCTGGCTGACATGGTGAAACCCCGACTCTACTAAAAATACAACAATTAGCTGGGCATGGTGGCGCATTCCTGTAATCCCAGCTACTGGAGAAGCTGAGGCAGGAGAATTGCTTGAACTGGGACCTGGGAGGCAGATGTTGCGGTGAGCCAAAATCACGCCACTGTACTCCAGCCTGGGCTACAGAGCGAGACTCAGTCTCAAAACAAAACAAAAATGAATATAGGGATCATCTGAGAAAGTTGATGAAAATGCACATGCTTGGGCCCTTGCCACAAAGATTCTGATTCAGTAGGGAAGGAGTGGGGTCTGGGTATCTATCTGCCTAAGTAGCACCCAGGTGACTCTGGAGCAGGTGGCCTGGCAATGCCACTGTGACAGTTGCTGCACTAAGGAGGCATTGCAAGGTCTTCATCATGAGGAATCCAGAAGCCAGTGGAAGGCAAGAGGCAACCTTAACTACAGGCACAGGAAGCCAACCAGAGGCTCCTGCAGCTGTCCAGGCGAGATGTGCTGAGGCCCAAAGTAGGGTGACCACAGGGGATGCAAAGGGAACTTCTAAAGCTATGGAGAAGGGATAGGACTAATGGCAGCTTCAATGGGGAAAAGCAAAATGATCAAGACAAACAGAGGATTCCTAGGTTTCTAATCTAAAAAAAGGAAAGGAAAATAGCATAGAGCTTTCCCTGGCAGTGACCAGGCAGCTGAGTGTCAGGGTTCCTTGTTTGCTCCAAGGAATGGATTCACAGGGAGAGACAGATGCTGTTAGCACTATCCAGCAGTCTCAAGGAACACTGCTATTCACTGCCTCAAATGTCAAGCAGGGAGGGACATAACATTTGAAGTGGTCCAAAAAAGTGAAAGCACAACCTCCCCAAACCTAATGTAAAACAGACTGCACTCAGACTCTCTGCAGGTCAAGCCTCCTCATGGTAACAATCATTATCATAGGCCAGACATGGTGTCTCATGCCTATAATCTCAGCACTTTGGGAGGCCAAGGCGGGTGGATCACTTGAGGCCAGGAGTTTGAGACCAGCCTGGCCAACACGGCGAAACCCCGTCTCTACTAAAAATGCAAGAATTAGCCAGGTGTGGTGGTGCATGCCTGTAATCCCAGCTACTCAGGAGGCTGAGGCAGGAGGATCACTTGAACCCAGGAGGCGTAGGTTGCAGTGAGCTGTGATCGTGCCACTGCACTCTAGCCTGGGCAACAGAGTGAGACTGTGCCTCAAAAAACAAAAACTTGCTAATGTTCAGAGCTAGTGCAGGCAGAGTTATATCTGAACTACTGTTTAATTCTAAAACATTCCATGTTTAAAGTCAGCCCCTGAAGCAGGCTGCTTTACAACTTCTCTTCACAGTCTCCTGTGATGGCTCCCAAGGTAACTAAATCAGAAGTCATTATGTGGATTGAAGAAAACAGTGCCATGTTTCTTTGTTAGAAACTATGGCTTTTCCTTTCCTAATAGCATTTCCCCCCTCCATCAAACAGAATCTTTTAAAAACCAATGGGATTGGAGACAGATTTTCCCAGTGAAGATCTTTCTCTTGGTTCTAAATGGTTAGATCTGTGTAAAGGGCTAAATTCTGCTGAAGGCCCACATAGTAACTTAAAAAATAGATATGGTGGATGACTGAAATGGGTGGCTGATTGACTGTAATAGTTTATGGATAAGCAAAAAAGAGATGCAGGTAACATGTTCAAGACTGAAATGAAATGCTTGCCAGCTTGGAAAACTAGCTTGTGACAAGACTAAAGCACAAAAGGAAAAATCCTCAGGGACAGAAACTGATTATGACCTTCAGCCTTTGGGTACCTGGCTCTGCTCCCTCAGAGCTTCCACAGCTGACTACCTTGTTGGCACCTTGGAGGTGGGCAGGCAGGCAGGCAGCCTCCAGCATGGGCTCTGCCTGCCATCCACCTTTCTCAACACGTGCTTTCTTACCTAGTGCTTCCTTAATTACAGAACAGAGGATAAGGGAGCCAGTAATTCATAATTTCGTTGCTGACTTACATTTTCATAAGGTAAGGGGAAAAAATAACATAGCTAGAGGAGGGAAAGGTATTTATAGAACTGCATAGTGATTCAGAGATATTAATAACACCTGGGACTCATCAAGTGCCATTGCCACAAAATGCTTTAATAAACAAAATAACTCAAGCTCGCCATGTGCATGGAGAGAGAAAGCACAGCATTTGTCAGTCACCCACCCTCAGTTCCCAGAGTCACACTGTGATGTGCTCACCTCTATGGAGCAAACCTCTACAGCAGGCACATTCTGAGTATGGAACATTTGATCATTGCAAACCCCTCCAACAGTTAGTGTTTTTACCCACCTGTTAAAGATAACAAATGGGGGTAAGAATATGAAGAAACTCATCTAAGGTCAATCAGCTGCTAAGTGGAGGATCTCATTCCCACCGAGGCCTGGCAGACCCAGAACACTGGCTGGTGCACTTTGCTATCTACAAGTCTCCAAAAGATTGAAGCATGAGCACAGGACACAGCAGGGACAAGAACAGGAGACTCTCACTTTCGGGACTCCCATGCTCTGATATAACATGAAATGTGGCAGAGAGAGACCTAAAAGGAGAGGTAAAAATCAGGGCTGTGGTCAGCATTCTGACACCCACCGCTTGAGTGATCTTGACTGGGCAAAACAGAAGAGGTTGCTAAGCCTCCACATTCCCATCTGTAAAATGGGGGGGCCACAGGAGGCTTCCAGTCAGTCCATGATGCAGTGTTGGGTATCAGACTTACAGTCTTGCCATAAACAACTACAAAACTGAGAGAAAAAGGGAAGCAACTCTTTTCAGCCATTGTACAACAGATAGTGTGGGGCTGTGGCCCTTGAAAGAAGAACACATGGAATGATGTCACATTTATGCCAGATTCCTGCCTAGAGCATATTCTAAATTGTGACATGAAAGTGGAACTGAACTAGACAGCAGCATTCTGCCTGAATGGAGAAAAAATACTAGTTCAGTGCTGATGAGGCAGCTGGAATTTGAGAGAGAGGACACCAAAGAAGAGGAAGCATGCAAGAAACCTGTTATCCAGAAATTTGTATAATGACATCTTGAGTCTATGGACAAATACTAAACTACATGTGTAAACATGAAATTCCACAAGGCCTGAGACAGAACAACTTCTGGGAACTGAGAATGCATGAAGATTCCAGAGAAGGCATAGTGCTTGGAAACTTTGGCGGTCTCATCAGCCTGAGGGAAGAAACCTTGCTACAGATGGAAGAATTCTAGGTATTCAGTTAAGATTGCAGAAAAGCTATGCCCCAAAGTAGGACCTACTGCAGCCTGAGCTACCAAAGCCTAAAACCAACCTGTTTTGCCAGTAAATTAACTTCCTGCCAAAATAAAACTCAACATTCTTTCAAGGAAGAAAATTTAATTTAGGCCCTCAACAATATTGCACTCACAATGTAGAGCACACAATAAAAATTCACTACAAAAATAAAGAGGTAGGAAATATGATCTAACACTGGGGAAAACAATCAATAGAAACAGATACTGAGATGACACAGATAATGGAATTAACAGACAAGAAATCTTAAAGGGCTGTTACATATTTGTTCAAGGATTTATAAAGAAAATGTGGATATAAGAAACAGAACTCTCAACAGATAAGTTAATACTTTTATTGTATGTAATTACAGTCTCAGAAAGCGAGGCAAGAGATTTTACATGAAAAGTATTGAAAATATACTGACAGAATTTTTTCCATATTTGATGGAATATGTCAAACTAACAAGTTCAGATTCAACGGATTCAACAAATCCTGAGTATTATAAACAAAAAAAGACTACATCTCGGGATATCTCAGTAAAATGTCTGAACACCAAAGACAGAGAAAATTTTTAAATCAGTCAGAGAAATGAGACACAATGTATAGAGGAGAACATTAAGAGTAACTGAAAATGGAAAGGCGTCTTTAAAGTGCTAAGGAAAAAAAAATCAATCTAGAATTCTTCCAGCAAATATAACTTTAAGAAATAAAGTGAAAGAGATTTTCAAACTAAACAGAAGCTGAAAAGATTTGTTGATACACTGTACTACCAGAAATGTTAAAGAAAATTCATTTGACTGAAGAGAAATGAAAAAAAATAAGAATATACAATGGGGTTGGTAGAATATTTAGAATTAAACTGTAGGAAAAATAGCACAAAGATGGGAAGGATAAAAATGGAAGAATATTATTATTGAATTTTTACATTTTACATGAAGTGTTATACTAAGTAAAGATTGACTGGGATAAGTTAAGGATATATATTTTAATCTCTAGTGAAACCACTATCAAACCCAAAGTCAACCCAAAGAATAGATAAAATGAAATACTAGAATTTATTCAATTAATTCAAAAGAAAGGAGGAAAGGGGGTGGAACAACCAAAGAATGGATGGGATAAATAGAAAACAAGTAGGAAAGTTGGTTAAACATTTCAGTTAAAAAGTGGAGCTTGTCAGACTGGATAAAAAGAAAAGATTTGATCATAGGCTATTTACTAGACACACACTTTAAAATCAAAGGTACAGAGGAATTAAAAGTAAAAGATAGAGAAAAATATATCTTTCAATCACCAATTACAAGAAAACATGAGTAGTTATTAATATAATGTGGGGAAAAGAAAGAGAGATCAGACTGTTACTGTGCCTATGTAGAAAGAAGTAGACATAAGAGACTCCATTTTGTTCTCTACTAAGAAAAATTCTTCTGCCTTGAGACGCTGTTAATCTGTAACCCTACCCCCAACCCTGTGCTCCCAGAAACATGTGCTTTGTCGCTTTGAGGTTTAACGGATTTAAGGCTATGCGGGATGTGCTTTGTTAAACAAATGCTTGAAGGCAGCATGCTTGTTAAAACCCATCACCATTCCCTAATCTCAAGTACCCAGGGACACAAAACACTGTGGAAGGCCACAGGGACCTCTGCCTAGGAAAGTCAGGTATTGTCCAAGGTTTCTCCCCATGTGATAGTCTGAAATATGGCCTAGTGGGAAGGGAAAGACCTGACCGTCCCCCAGCCTGACACCCGTAAAGGGTCTGTGCTGAGGGGGATTAGTAAAAGAGGAAGGCCTCTTTGCAGTTGAGATAAGAGGAAGGCATCTGTCTCCTGCTCATTCCTGGGCAATGGAGTGTCTCAGGATAAAACCCGATTGTATATTCCATCTACTGAGATAGGAGAAAACTGGCTTAGGGCTGAAGGCGAGACATGCTGGCGGCAATACTGCTCTTTAATGCACCGAGATGTTTATGTATGTGCACATCAAAGCACAGCACCTTTTTCTTAACCTTGTTTACGACACAGAGACATTTGTTCACATGTTTTCCTGCTGACCCTCTCCCCACTATTACCCTATTGTCCTGCCACATCCCCCTTTCTGAGATGGTAGAGATAATGATCAATAAATACTGAGGGAACTCAGAGACCAGTGCCGGCGCGGGTCCTCTGTATGTTGAGCGCCAGTTCCCTGGGCCCACTTTTCTTTCTCTATACTTTGTCTCTGTGTCTCTTTCTTTTCTCAGTCTCTCATCCCACCTGACAAGAAACACCCACAGCTGTGGAGAGGCAGGCCACCCCTTCAATATAAGTCACTTATAAGTCAATATAATATGTCAAGGCAAACTTCAAAAACTATTGCTAGAGATAAAGAGATGAAATGAAAAAAGGGTCAATTCATCAAGAGACATAAAAATCCTATTTGCGTATAGTCTTAATAAAAGAGCATCAGAATACCTTCAGAAAAAAATGGACAGCACTAAAGAGAGAAATAGACAAATTCAAAATCATAGTTATATATGTTTATACTCATCTGTGAATAATTAATAGAAAAAAGAAAAAAATTTAAATAGCAATGTCAACATTTAATTGTCATTTATAGAACACAATGTCTCACTCCATACACATTCATTTCAGGCACACATGAAACATTCACTAAGATGGATGATATATGGGGCCATTTAAAAAAGTCTTGATACATTTTAAAGTGTTGAAATCGTAAGGATCATCTTCCTTGAACACAACAGAATGAAATTGAAGATTAATATTAAAATAATATCCTAAATCTCCAAATATTTGGAAGTGAAGCTACATATTTCTAAATATTCTATATGTCAAAGAAGAAGTCATAAGGGAAATTAGAAATATTTTTAAATAAATAATAAAAAATTGAATATTAAAATTTGTGGCATGCAGCTCAAGGAATGCTTAGAGGGAAATATATAATATTAAATAATTATATGAGAAAAAAGGGTTTAAAACTGACAGTATAAGATGCTATATCAAGAAGTTAGGGGGAAAAAGAGATGATTTAACAGAAAAAAGCAGAAAAAGTTAATAAAAATAGGAAAAGAACATAATGAAAGGAAAAACAATAGGAAAATCAATAACATAAAAAGTTGTTCTTTAAAAAAATATTAATAATATTGGTAACTCCATAACAAGACTCATTTTAAAAGAGAGAGAGAAAAATTGCCAATCTCAGGAATTTAAGAGGAGCCATCACTATAAACCCTACAGGCATTAAAAAAATAGTCAGAGGAAATTTATACCAACAAATTTAATATAAACATATTGATATTTTAAGTATACAAAATTAATAAATTCCTTGAAAGACATACAATTAAACTGAACTAAAAAGAAATAGAAGAATCAAATTTCCCCTTATTTTCTAAAGACATAGAACTTGTAACTAAAAGCTTTCCTTCAAAGAAAACTCCACACTCACATGGCTCCATGTTTCAATTATACCAAGAATCTAAAGATGAAATACCACACCATTTACATGTATAAATGAGATTTTATACAAAATTTTTTTGGAAAATAAAAGGGTAAATATTCTCTAACTCAATTTACCTGGATACCAAAGTCGTATAAGTATACCACAAAAAAGGAAAATATTAGACAAAAGAAGAGACCAAGGCAAGTTTCAGAGCAGGAGTAGAAGTTCACAAGAAAGTAACCTGGTATCTCCCTTTCAGTCAAACTCCCATCTATTCTGCCCACAAAAAGCATCAAGGCTGTAGACTGAATATCTATGTACCCCCCAACATTTATGTATTAAAACCTAATTCCCAAAGTGATGGAGGAGGTGAGGCCTTTGGGAGGTGATAAAGTCATGAGGTCCTTCATCCCTTCCTCCATGTGAGGACACAGGGAGAAGGTGCCATCTACGTGCCAGGAAGCAGGATCTCGTCAGACACAGAATCTGCCAGCACTTTGATTTTGGACTTCCCAGCCTCTAGAACTATGAGAAATAAGTTTCTGTTTGTAAGCCAACCAGTGTGTGGCATTCTGCTATATAGCAATCATAACAGACTAAGACAATCACCGATTGACAATCACCATAGATTGGTTGTGCCTGTTCTAGAACTTCATATAAATGAAATCACATAGAACATACTCTTTTGTATCTGGCTTCTTTTGTTCACCACAATGCTTTGAGATTTATGCATTTTGTTGAGTCTACTTGTAGTTTATTCCTTTTATCACTGAGTACTATTGCTTTGTATGAATATTGTAGATATCACTCATTCATTTGATGGACATTTCAATTGTTTCTAGTTTTTGACTATAATGATTAAAACTGGTATGAACATTCTGTGTTTGTCTTTTTCTGTGTGTGGACATATGTTTTTTATTTCTCTTGATATAATACCTAGAAATGGCATTTGCTGGAGCATAAGAGAAATATATGTTTAACTTTTATAAGAAACTGTCGAAGAGTTTCCCAAAGTAGTTTAATCATCTTACACTCCCATCAGTCATGAATGAAAGTCCCAGTTGCTCTGCCTTCTTTCCAGTCACCAGTGTTGTAAGGCTTGGTAATTATAGCCATTATAGCGGGTAAGTAGTGGTATGTCACTATGGTTTAATTTGCACTTCCCTGATGACTAAAGATGTTGAACAGTTTTCACATGTTTATTGACCATCTGTATATCTTTCTTTCTAAAGTATCTGTTCAAGACTTTTGCTTCTTTTAAAAAAAATGGAGTTTGTTTTTTTAATATTGAGTCATAGGAGTTCTTTATATATACTAGAAACAGTACTTTTGTCAGATATATGGATTGGGACTATTTTTTCCAGTCCATGGTGCTTTTTTTGGAGCAGAAGTTTTTTGCTTTGATGACATTTAATTTCAACATATCTTTGCCTACCCCCAGGTCGTGATATTCTTCTATGCTTTATTCTAGAAGTCTTATAGTTTTATCACTTATATTCAGATCTGCAATCCACTTTTAATAGGCTTTGCATATGATGTGTGGTAGGGATCCAGCTTACCCCCACCACATAAATGCTCAGTTTTAGCACCATTTAATAAAAAACTTCCTTTCCCTATTACATTGCTTTTCTGTTGTTAAAAATCAGTTGACCATACATGCGTTTGTCTATATCTGGATTATATTTTGCTTCATTTGTCTATTTGTCAGTTTATATGTTACTATCATACCATTTCGATTCTGTAGCTTTACAGTAAGTCTTCAAATCAAGTAATATATACCCTCCAACTTATTTTTAAAATTATTCTCGCTATTTTAGGTCCTTTTGATTTCCATATGAATTCTAGACTTGGTTCATCAATTTCTACCAAAAAAAACAAAAACAAAAAATTTCTAGGTTAGGGAGAAATGACATCTCAATAATCTTGAACTTTCCAATCCATGAACATATTATCTCCATTTATTTAGGTATTCTTTAATTTCTCTCAGTAATGTTTTGAGGCTTTCAGTGTGGAGCTCTTGTGCATCTTTTGTTAAATTTATGCCAAAGTATTTGGGCAACGGACTTTGGGGACTCAGGGGGCAAGGGTGGAAAGGAGGTGAGAGATAAAAGACTACAAATTGGGCTCAGTGTATACTGCTCGGGTGATGGGTGCACCAAAATCTCAAAAATCACCACTAAAGAACTTACTCATGTAACCAAATACCACCTGTTCCCCCCAAAACCTGTAGAAAATAAAAAATAAATAAAATAAGTAAAATAAAATTTTGAATACATCAAAAAAAGAGAAAAAAATTAAAAAAAAATAAAGTCACTAAATGCTGGAAAGCTTGGGTCTTGAGAGTTATTTAGGGGAAGATCTATACCCAGGCAGCCATACACGAAACCTGCTGATCTCAAAGGCTGGGAGGCAAAGTTTGTTGAAGCTGAGATTTGCTCCCCAAGAATATTGCAAAGTAGGCCTCTGCTGGAACAGCAGGGAGGGTGATCAGCTGCAAAAGAAAGGACAGGCTGAGAAGGGCTCAAGAGGGAACACGGTCCAGAGTTGGGGCAGTGGGTAGTGTGTGAGAAGAGGCTCAGCATTCTGGGTAAGGAGTGGATTCCAGCAAGAAAGCCTGACCTGTCAAACAGACTACCTCTCCAACTAATTTTAACAAAATACACAGTCCACACATCCAGGAGAGACAAAGGAACAGAATGTAGTGGTAGGAATGGAGCTCTTTCACATATGATTTATTCGCCTTTAATGCACAGAGCAGCCCAAATGCAGGTGAAGTGGCTAAGAGCTGAGAGCCACTGATGATGAATTTATTGGAGTGGTTTGCAAGACAGGTCCAGGATGTGCAAACCCATTTATTTTCCAATTTGTAAATCAAAATGTTCTGAGTCAGGTAGGAGAGCTAAGTCTGATGCTAAGAACTGCATGGTATAAATCAAAACAAAATTTACTACCAGGAGTTTAGAGATTCAAGTGTGAACTCGGTTTATCTCCTGTTTCCTCCAATAGCAAGGTGCTTGCTCTTGTGGCTCCCGGCCTCCAGTGTTACTCTCTCTGTTTCCCTGTGGATGGCCACTGTGGTGCTTCACACATCCCTACCCAGATCCAGTAAGGTCTCTGAGCTCTGAGCTTAGGGATGTGTTTCGAAGGTGCAAATGTCTTAGCTTCTGTTCTGGGCTTAGAGCTAGTTAGAGGCTACAAGGTGTTGTCATTACAGACTCCAAGGAGGCTCAGTCTGTGGGATCCTTCCTACCTGGATTGGCCTTTTCAGGCTGCACTTGCTCAGGTGAAAGCCACTGACCCCCCTCCCTATGCCTCTAAGCTTGATAGTGTTAATGGCAAGGAGGGGAGAGGGTAAAAGTTGGCATAATGACTACAGCAAAATGATAATGACAACAACAAACTAACAATAGCATTTATCAAGCACTTACTATGTGCCAGGCACTCTTCTAAGCACTTTAGTTGTATTGACTCATTTCATCTTCATACCAACTCATTGTGATAGATACTGTTCTATTTTTTACAGATGATGAAACTGAGGCACAGAGAGAGGGAGTCCTCTGTTAATTCTTGAGTCCCCCTCAAAGCCTTGGTCTTTGAGGCCTCCTTCTCTTTCATCAGACTGCAGTCTAGAGCCATCAGGAAATCTCTGTGCCAGGTCTAGAGAGGAGGTGGACCAGGTTCAATGGAATGTCTTGTAAATAACTTGGTGTCTGTCCCTGCCAGATCTGAGGGTTGCTTTCATTTTTTTTTTTTTTTTTTTTTTTTTTTTTGCAACTACCATTAAAGAGCTATTTGCCTCTGGGATCCCTTTTGGTTCCATACCCTCCAATAATTAAAGTAGGCCATCCCTGTGACCAGGCGTAATGGTGGCTGGGGGCAAGGATGAAGGGATGTTACTTTGGTTTCTCTCTCTCTCTTCCTCTCTCTCTCTCACACGCACACATACGCACACACACACACACATCCCTGGAATGACCCCACAGAACTTCTTGGGTGGTTGCCTACACACCCCTCTCTTAGACAATAAGCTCTCTAAAGAGTCTTTTTAAAAACAAGAGAGCAGTCAACCTGCCTCCAAGAAACACAGAAACAAGGTAAGTCTTGAGCTACATATTCCACTCAGGGTAGTGACAACTGGGTCTGTTACGTCACTTGGAGCAGCAATTTATCTCAAATAAATGAAAAATCCTTTGCTTTGTGGACAATGACAGAAAACTTGCAAACTGGGAGCTTTGCCAGGAGTGGAATATGCACCTCATTGATGGGGGCTGTCAGGAGACTGAGGACAGAAACCCCTGCTGCACCAATCACTGCTGCTGGGGACCACCATCCTCCATGGCCTCTGCTAAATGTAGCCCCCGGCGCCTACTTCCGCCTGGAGGGGCTGCTGTTGCTACTCAAGGGCCAGGCCCCCTCCCAATACCAAGTGCAACTCTTCCTTCAACTCTCCCCTCTGACTGCCTCAGGGAAGACTGCCCCGACCCCCAGACTTGGAGGAAGGTCCAATCCCATAAAATCCACAGCATCTACCACTTTCTCTGTTGTAATGCTCACCATGCTCATAGCTACCTACTTACTGCCAGTGTTCCCCACCCAGCTTCCTAGACACTTTCCATGAGAGCAGTGACCATGTCTGTCCTGTCCACTGAGTCTTTGTTACCTAACAAGGGCTCTAATACACAGCAGGTCCCCAGTACATGATTGTGGATTGACTTCAACTAAACAGAAGAGCTAACCAGATGCTGAGCTCTGTATTAAGTACTTTGTATATATCCACTTCACAGGTGGGTAGCATGAGGGTCAGAAAAGTCTAGTAATTTGTTCAAAATCACACAGCTGGGAAGCAGAAGTGCAAGCAGGATTTGGACTCAGTTATCTGACACCAGAGCCCAAGTGCTAGACCATGACACTAGAAGCCTCCTAGACCCCTTGGGCATCTGCCCTCCTGGGGCGTGGGCTCACTAGAATCTTCAACTCTCCCCCATGCCAACCTTTCCCCTAAGAAACTCACAATCCAGCAACCTCTCCAGACCCAGAGCCCCTTGGGGAGACAATGTCCTTTTCATAAAGAACACCACACTGGTTGCCATGGGACCTGAGCTTGGCCTAGCTCCACCACCAGCTGCCATTGTGACCTCAGGCCAACGACTTGACTTTTCAGGGTCCTCATCTTCCATGCAAGACCAAGACCTTCTCGGGGCATTCTTCAGAATGCCAGCCAGAGTAGTTCAGGCTCAGCAAGGCTAGACTTAATTTCTGCTACTCCACCTATAACTTTGTGACTCCGGGGCAGCACAAGTGACATTTTGAGCCTCTGTTCCATTAATAAAATGGGGAGAGTCACCATCACATCTGCCCTCCTTCCCTGTCTGTGGCAAGGACATGGAAGCCCAGGGAGTTGGAAGTGGCTTGCTCAAAGCCCTACAGCAAACCCGTGATCAAATCGGAGGTGAACCCTGTCAAACCAGCTTGAGTTGCTGCTCTTAACCACCTTGCCAGGCTAAGCATTAAAAAGCAAGCAAGAAACTTGGCTGTAAAACCCAAGCCATGTATGTGTTTCTCTTGCCTTATCCGAAAAGCAAGTCTAAAGAGGCTGGACAAGAAAGGTGCAGCCCCAGGATGTGACTCACTGTAACCTTCACCTTGACTTGTCCCAGCCTTGACACTAGTGAAGGCCCTTTAAATAAAAACAGGGTTATGTCCAGTTGTGGGAGGGGTAATAGTCTGAAAATAATGCAAAAGGCAGAACCTGGAAACTTCCCAGTAAGGATAAGGAGATCCACGCTCATCTTCCCAACAAAACAACCAGTGAACAGGAGAAGATTTAAAAACAACAAGAACAACAATTATTTAAAAGTCTCTGAAAACTGCCAGAAAGGCACACAGAAAATTTAAAAAATATGTATATATATTCAAGAAATCTACTAAATCCCGGTAAGAACAGTGAAAGGCTGTGGTATTGGAGCCACGATCTGCTCCCTCCCCACTTTCCCTGCCAGCTCCCTCTTACGAAATCTCTACTCCAGGTGCTCTGTCCAAGCCAGCACAGACAAGAAGATGAGGGCTTCCTTTGTTCCAGGTACCTAACGGGGCAACATTTGGACCCCTGGAAGGGCAGCCACTGGCATTTCTAACCCACTCCCCTCCACTGCTGTCCCCATGTTGCAAGAGCTCAACTCCAGCTCCTGGTGGGTGTGGCCAAGAGTCTGAGGCTCCTTCCCCTCTGTCCAGCCCCTACTCATGGGGTAGAAGCTGTTACACCAGGTGCAGCCACAGCTTTCTCCAAGGCTGGAAGTTGCACACCTGGAGGGGCAATCCAAGAATATCAGGGGCCACTACCATTCCTCCAGTGACCACTGGCAGAGCAGAGGTGTCTCTCTAGGAAAAATAGGCAGCTAGACATTCCTCTCCCCCAGCTCCTGTGCAGTGGTGCTGAGGTTCTGCTCAAGGGGTGCCTTAAGGACAAAGAGCTCTGCAGCTCTGCCTGAAAAGACTGACTTTATTTGGAGCAGATCTTGGAGAATACCATGCCAGAGCTTTACCAAAAACAATGGGGATCTTGGTGGAGAACAATTAAAAGGCCCCTCCAGATCTGTGATAGTGGTTGCAATAAGCAAAACAGCAAAGCAACCAGAAATCTAATCATGAGAACCTACCAAAGAGACAACCAAAAAGAGCCCTCCTGAAATCACAGCCAACCCTGGGGGTTAGAAAGGCTGTGGGCATCGACTATCCCCACTCAGGAGTAATCAGAGCAACGTGTGAGGCAGACTAAAACCACTCAAGGCTGCACAGAAACCCATCGTCCAATGTGCAGAAGCCTCACAACAAACCTAATCACAAACCCTGATCAAGCACTGGCTGAACACATTTTTTTTTTTTTGAGACGGAGTCTCCCTCTGTCACCCAGGCTGGAGTGCAGTGGCGCAATCTCGGCTCACTGCAAGCTCCGCCTCCCGGGTTCACGCCATTCTCCTGCCTCAGCCTCTCCGAGTAGCTGGGACTACAGGCGCCCGCCACCACGCCCGGCTAATTTTTTGTATTTTTAGTAGAGAAGGGGTTTCACCGTGGTCTCGATCTCCTGACCTCGTGATCCGCCCGCCTCGGCCTCCCAAAGTGCTGGGATTACAAGCATGAGACACCGCGCCTGGCCTCTGAACACATTTCTCTATCCAGGGGAAACTCCTAGGAAGCTAGGATTAGAAATAAAATCACATGCACCTCTGGCAGTCTGGATGACTGTATGCATACCCAAGATTAGGCCTTCTCAGCAGTGATCAGAAGGGACATCCAAGCTACTACTCCTTGGCTGAACATGGGGCAAAGCATACACTCCTCGAACTGATAGCAGCCTCCAAGTCACACACACAGTAAAGGGTTAAAAAATCTAACAGATTAAGAGGGCTTAAGCACAACCTCTCACCAATAACTATGTTATCATGACCTCGAGCAACCCCTAAATAGGAAGGCTAAAAGATAAAACAAAGCAAAACAGCTGGAGCAAGGACGTTAGAGGCTGCGCAATGCATAGAAAACAGACGTCTCAGACTTAGTTCAGTCAAGTCACTAAACAAATGAATAAATGACCAAGAAAACAACAACGACATCAATTCAGGTGGCAAAGGTGGGGAGTGGGAGAGGGAAGAGAGTTAGTATTCCAGATCACTATAATACATTATCTAAAATATCAAGTTTTCAACAAAATAACTATGAAGCATGTGAAAGTTATAGGACTTTCCAAACAGGATAATATGGTCCCAGTTCAGGAATAAAAGCAATCAACAAAATTATCTGTGAGGAGGTCCAGATGTTGAACTTCCTAGACAAAGATTTCAAATCAGCTATTACAAATATGTCCAATGAAATAAAGGACATTTTGTCTAAAGTATTAAAGGAGAGTATTATAACAATGCTTCACCAAAAAGAGAATTTCAATAAAGAGACAGAAATTATTTTTAATGGGCATTCTATTATATCATATTTAAACTCCATCCAAAAACTGCCTACCTGATGAAGTGATGGACTGGTTTCTGTGTTAGTCCATTTTGCATTGCTATAAAGGAATACCCGAGACTGGGTAGTTTATAAAGAAAAGAAGTTTCTTTGGCTCATGGTTCTGCAGACTGTACAAGAAGCACGGTGCCAGCATCTGCTTCTGGCAAGGCCTCAGAAAGCTTTTACTCACTGTGGAAGGCAGGGAGAACCAGTGTATCACATGGCAAGAGAGGGAGCAAGAAAGATGCCAGGCTGTTTTAAATAGCCCCAGATGTCATGTTGGTGAGAACACACTCACTACCATTGGGAGGTCACAAAGCCATTCATAAGGCCAGCCCCCATGACCCAAACACCTCCCACTAGGCCCCACCTCCAACATTGGGGATCACATTTCAACATGAGGTTTGGAAGGGACAAACATCCAAATTATTATTTTTTTAATTATACTTTAAGTTCTAGGGTACATGTGCACAACATGCAGGTTTGTTACATATGTATACATGTGGCATGTTGGTGTGCTGCACCCATTAGCTCGTCATTTACATCAGGTATATTTCCTAATGCTGTCCCTCCCCTCCACCCCCACCCCATGCCAGGCCCCGGTGTGTGATGTTCCCCATCCCATGTCCAAGTGATCTCATTGTTCAATTCCCACCTATGAGCGAGAACATGCGGGACAAACATCCAAACTATTTAAATGGGCTGTCGTAGGCACAGCTTAGGCACTGGTGTGAGGACGGTGTGTCACCTTCTAGGATGCAGGGGATACTCTAATTCAGTGTCACGTGTGCTCAGTAGGTAGATACATGGATTGGTCACCAAATGGGTAGTAGTGGGAGTATCCTCATATGAAAAATGTGTGCATCCCATCCTGGCATATCTGAATTGTGGGTGTTTACTGGTCTTGGTTTCCAAAAAAGAATACTTTCAAGGGAACACATAGAGAGGCTCATTGAATTATAAGTTATGGCTCTTTCCAGGGCATATTGGCTTCTTGTACCAAGGGATCATCAAGCAAGTTAATGGAAAATCCAAACTCCATAAAATATTTTAAAGAGGTTTATTCTGAGCCAATATGAGTGACCACAGCCTGGAGAAAACATAAACCTAACAAGCCTTGAGTAAGTGGTCCTGAGGCAGTTCGTTTACCGTTTGGTTTTATACATTTTAGGGAGGCAGGAATCATAGGTAAGTTTACGGAAGATACATATTGGTTTGGCCCGAGAAAGCAGGACATCTCAAAGCAGAGGATTATAAGTCATGGGCGGGCCTTAGGTCTTATTGACAATTGGTTGAAAGAGTTAAGCTTTCTCTAAAGACTTGAAGTCAGTACAAAGGAATGCTTGCATTACGATAAGAAGGTCTTCTGTAGGTCGTGTGATACTGTACCACAATCAGGTTGGAAAATAAGCCACATTGTATCAGGTTAATTAAAAAAAAAAAAAATTTAGGCTGGGTGCAGTGGCTCACACCTGTAATCCCAGCACTTTGGGAGGCCAAAGCAGAACACCTGAGGTCAGGAGTTCGAGACCAGTCTGGCCAACATGGCAAAACCCTTCTCTACTAAGAATACAAAAATTAACCAGGCATGGTGGCACACACCTGTAGTCCCAGCTACTCAGGAGGCTGAGGCAGGAGAATTGCTTGAACCTGGGAGGTGGAGGTTGCAGTGAGCTGAGATTGTGACATTGCACTACAGCCTGGGCAACAGAGGGAGACTCCTTCTCAAAAAATTTCAACATTCAATGAGATTATAAAATCTCATTGTAGGCTTAACTTTTCCTTGTATGGCCTTAGGTCTTGTTTATGATTTGGTATCGTATAGCCACAAAGAGTCTGTTCTGTCAGTCTTACGGTCTCTATTTTAACATATATGCCAGGTCATCTTTGCCTAAACTCCAAAAGGGAGTGGGGCATAATGAGGTGTGTCCAACCTCCCCTCCTATCATGGCTAGGAATTCAGTTTTGAAGGTTTTTCTGGGGTCCCCTCAGCCAAGAGGAGCTTCATTCAGTTAGTTGGGAGGCTTAGGATTTTATTTTCAGTTTACAGGCAGGAAGAGGAGTCTCCATCCTAACAGGGGCAATTTAAGAAAAAAAGGAAAAGGAAATTCTAGAGTTGAAAAGTACTATGACAAAAATGAAAATTTCACTAGAGGGGCTCAATAATATTTGTGCTGACACAAGAAAAATTCAATAAATATGAAATAGACCAACTGAGATTATGCAGTGTGAAGAACAGATAGAAAAAACAGTGAAGAAACATGAACAGAGCCTCAGGAAAAAGTAAGACACAATTAAGTGTCAACATATATGTGCAAGGAGAGTCTCTGAAGTACAGGACATAAAAAGAGACAGAAAATAGGCCGGGTGCAGTGGCTCATGCCAGTAATCCTAGCACTTTGGGAGGCTGAGGTGGGTGGATCACTTGAGGTCAGGAGTTCGAGACCAGCATGGCCAACATGGTGAAACCCCATCTCTACTAAAAATACAAAAATTAGCTGGGTGTGGTGGCCCTTGCTTGTAATCCCAGCTACTTGGGAGGCTGAGGCAGGAGAATCACTTGAATCTGGGAGGTAGAGGTTGCAGTGAGCCAAGATCACACCACTGCACTCCAGCCTGGGCAACAGAGCGAGACTCCATCTCAGAAAAGAAAAAAAAGAAGAAGGAGAAGGAAGAAAGAAAGAAAATATATTCAAAGAATTAATGGCTAAAATTGTCTCAAGTTTGATTAAAATTATTAATTTATATGTATGTAAATCTCAATAAAGCCCAAGTAGAATAAACACAAAGAAACGTACATACAGACACACAGTTAAAATATTGAAAGCCAAAGATAAGAATTGAAAGCAGCAAGAGAAAAACGATTCATCACATACAAGGGACCCTCAATAAGATTAACATCTGACTTCTCATGAGAAACATTAAGGCCAGAAGGTAGGGTATGAAAGAAAAACAAAACAAAACAAAAATTCTGTTGACTAAGTATCTTATATCCAGCCAAACTATCTTTCAAAATTGAAGGCAAAACAAAGGCATTCCCAGATAAACAGAAACAAAAAATTCATTGCTAGCAGACCTACCTTTCAAGAAATACTAAAGGAAGTCCGTCAGACTGAAAACAAGTGAGGGCTAAGAATAATTCTAATCCACACAAGGAAACAGAGTGGACCAGTGAAGGTTTGTGTAGCATCAAGTAATTATGTAGTAATTATGTCAGTAATTCTAAAAGATAAGATAATTGCATGTTTCTTCTCTATACTGATTAAGCAATTGTATAAAACAAGATACATTATTGTATTGTTGAATTTATAACTTACAGAAATGTAATATGTTTACCAACAACAACGCAAAGGAAGTTGGGGGGATACAAAATTGTATTAAAGAAATGACACAAGATGGTAATTCAAATCCACAGGAGACATGAAGAGACACAAAAGTGGTAAATAAGAAAGTTGCTAAATATATACTTGTTCTCCATTCTTTTCTAAGCCTCTTTAAAAGACGGGTGTTATATATAAGGTAATATATATAAAGAGATTGAAAATAAAACCGGGGCAAAAAGATATACCATCTAAATAGCAGCCATAAGATAGTAGGAGTTGCTATACTGATATCAGATAAAATAGACTCTAAAACATAAAGAAAAAAGTTACCAGGGCTAAAAAAAAGACATTTTTTAACAATAAAAGGGTCAATTTATCAGGAAAATAAAAAATGTAACATTTCATACTTAACAACAGAGCCCCAAAATACACGACACACATTAGACAGAATTAAAGGGAGAAATAGACAACTCAATAGCTGCAGACTTCCACAGCCCACTTTCCGTAATGGATAGAACACCATGGATGTTCTATGCAACATGGATGATAAGGAACTAGAAAGCTCCAACGGCACTATTAACCAAGCAAACCTAACAGATATCTGTAGAAAACACTACCCGACAACAGCAGAATATACATTTTTCTTAAGTGCACATGGAACATTCTCCAAGATAGATCATGAGCTAGGCCATAAAACTAGCCTCAATAAATTTAAAATAATTGAAATCATACAAAGTGTGATCTCAGACCACAATGGAATTGAGTTAGAAATTAACCACAAGACATTATAGAAATACCTAAATATGTGGAAATTAAACAACACCCTGCTGAAATAACCAATGAGTCAAAGAAGAAATCACAAGGGTAATTAGAAAATACTTTGAGATGAATGAAAACAAAAATATGACGACAAAATTTATGAACTGCAACTAACGTAGTAAAATTAATAGCTATAAATGTCTGTATTAAAAGAGAAGAAAGATCTGTTAAATCAAGTTTAGCCAAAAGCTGCCCCCTTACATAGTTTAAGTTTGGCCTAAAGGTTTCTCTGTACATCATGAACTGTAACAAGTGGAGGTGTAAACAGACCATAGCCTACACTTGTGCCAATCACCGAGTTTTGGCCAAATGTAGCCAACTGTTCAAACTGTGTTCAAGTAAGGCAAATGCCAACTTGTAGCCAATCCAGCCATTTTGGTACCTCTCTTCTGTTTTCTGTAGGTCACTTGCCTTTTTCTGTCCATAAATCTTCTGCCACATGGCTATGCTGGAGTCTCAGAGCTTACTCTGGCTTGGGAGGCTGCCCAATTTGTGGCCTGGGCAGTTTGTTGGTCCTGAAACAAGCCTGGCACTGAGGGGCCTCCGGTCCCAGACTCCAGAATCAGGGAATTTGACTGGGTCAGTTTTCAGTTACAATCTCCTAACTTCCTCAGATGTTACTGAAATGCTCTGAATGAGATGGTCCAAATGAGACTGAAGTGTCCTGCCTGGAACCTCATTGGCCTTGTCTGATCCCTGAGATGGACAGTCTGAGCTGGCTCCAATATGCCAGGCCCTTCAGATATTTGAGTCTCAGACAACCTGGGGGTGGAGGGATGCAGACGAGAGAGAGTTCTTCATGCTCTTCATGCATCTATCTGCTCCTGGGGTCACCCTGATGTCTGAGGGTGGCTCAGGTCCTGAAAATGGAGCTGGGAGCCTCAGGAGCCTCCATTCTCCCGATCTATAAACAGTGTGCAGTTTGATCGTATTTCTTTTGGAAAGTGACCTCTTGCTTTTACCTTCCAAACAAGCAGGGTTATAAATCAAACAACTGTGAAAACTCATTTTTATAAAACAGACAACCCTAGGAAGATGAAATGTGATGAAATCTTGCCATGGAGGGCAATGTTATGGGTTGAATTGTGCCACCTTTCCATTCGTATGATGAAGTTCTAACACCCCGTATCTCAGAATGGGACCTAATTTGGAGATAGGGTCTTTATAGAGGTAATCAAGCTAAAACAAGATCATTAGGGTGACCCCTAAACCAGCAATACTGGAGTTCTTATCAAAGGGGGAAATTTGGACACAGAAACACTTATACAGGGACAACACCCATCTGCAAGCCAAGTAGAGAAGCCTGAAACAGATCTTTCCCTCAAAGACATCAGAAGGAACCAACTCTGCCAACACCTTGATCTTGGACTTCCAGCCTCTAGAACTGTGAGAGGCTAAATCTCTGTTCCTTAAGCCTTCTAGTTTGTGGTACGTTATTACGGCAGCTCAAGCAAACTAACACAGGGGATTCCATTTTACATCTAGAGTCCTGAAAGGATAGTGAATGCCTGACCCAGCCACATTGCCTCAAAAGCCAAATCTTCTCTGGCCGTGCCTGGCACCCTCAGTAAGGCCTTCACAGAGTCTTTCCTTGGCAAGATTCCTGAAGACTAAGGGTGATTTATGAACTGGGTTCCTGACCACATTGAAAGACTCTAAAGCCTAGGTGTGGGGTACCCAGACCAATGGCCAGACATTTTGCTGGAGAGGGGATGGCTAAGACCCTGACCCAGTTGAAGCTCTTTCCTTTCCACCACCATTTTCAATGGCCTCTTCTCCAAACCAACCCCTTTGTGGCATCCAATCCTTTCCCAGGTTTACTCCCAGCATCGGACAATTTCTAAGCCTCTGATTCACATTTCTTTAGGTTTTTGATCACTGATTCCAAGGCTTCCTCTTCACACACTAATGCCTGCACCAGATGTCCCTCCAACACCCCAGACTTAACCATGCCTGGGTTTCCCATTCCAAGGTCTGTTCTCTCCACCTCAGCTCCCTCCTGGACCTCGTTGTCAGCAGTAACTACTCGTCATCTGACATTTCCTCTTATCATGACCTCTTAGCCTCCTGCCTCCCCAATCCCACTGAACCCGTCCACCTTAATGCTATTCCCCCTCCACTCTATTAAAGCATCATTTTAGAAGAAGGATCTCTAAGAGGCTGAGGTCCACTTTCAATATCTGGGCTCTATATCTCTAGTCAGACATGGCGTCTCAACCACCACTGGTCCTAATTCCGGTTGGTGTCTGACCTCCGTCTTGGACACCCTTCACCCTTGAATAAGAACACAGAGTCAGGTTTTTGTGGCTCAATCTTGATCCTTCTCTTCATTGGGTTTCTCCCTCAGGCGGTATCACCCTCTCCCCACTCATTAACCAGCTTCCCTACTTGGCCCCAGCTCACTCTTGTCAGTCTGTGCTGGCCTCCCCTAAAGGGTGGGATCAGGCAAAATCTACTTTTCTGTGTACTACAGACCCCAAACTCTTGACCTCCTCCTCCTCCTCCTCTCCTCTTCCTCCTCCTCCTCTTCTTCCTCCTCCTCCTCTTCTTCTTCCTCCTCCTCCTCTTCTTCCTCCTCCTCTTCTTCCTCCTCCTCCTCTTCTTCCTCCTCCTCCTCTTCCTCCTCCTCTTCTTCCTCCTCCTCCTCCTCTTCTTCCTCCTCCTCCTCCTCCTCTTCCTCCTCCTCCTCTTCTTCCTCCTCCTCCTCCCATCTTTGGACTCCTCAGCAGGTTCCCATTTCCTCCTCACACTTCCTCAATGGACTGGCTTTCCCATTCACGTCGCTGCTGTTTTCAGCCTTGCCACATCCCTCTCAGCGGAGACACCTCACCTCTTCTTCATCTGGAAGGAGACAGGCAGATGCCTCCATACCTGCCTTTCTGAGCATGAGAACACCACTTGTCTGTATGTGACAGAGACTTCTGAGCAGGCAAAAGGCATCAGTGTGGGAGAGAAGAAGGGACCCTCTGATGCCCATTTCCAGCAGGATTTTCCATCTCCAGGCCATGGCCTTGAGAGCCGCTTCACAGAACCTGCTGCAGGAAGGGGAAGCACAAGTAGCCTTGGGCATAAGCCCAGACTTAGAAATGTGACCTAAGAACCTGAAACCTTCACAAGAAACAGGAACAGTTGAACAGAAACAGATACCTGCTCCACTTCCATCAATTATCACCCTCTTCTTGCAACCACAGAAGCTCCCACTCCTTGGCTGTGTTGTCTCCCCTGCCCTTGGAATCTGGGCACTCCCATTCCTGCACCGTCGTCTGTCAGTATTTTCTTTCCAATGAACTATCAGCCATCCCACTTCTTCTCTTCATCCACACGTTTCTTGTAAGGACCCTTGGCACTTCTTCGTCTCCTCCTCATCTTCAGCCAGTGCAGTATGTATTCTGACCCCAGATGGTGCCTCTGCCAAACACCCTCGGCAAAATCACAGCCAACTCCAAGCTCCTGGGTTCAGGGTTCTCTCCTTGGTTTTTATTATATTCAAATCCTCAGCAGCATCTGACTGAGCACTTCTTTTTGCAACTCTGGGCTCCTGTATTCTCCAAGGCAACTCTCTCCTGGTTCTCTTTCTCTAACTGCTTTTTCCTCTTCCTCCAACTGCTCTGCAGTGACACCATCCTCCCCAAATTCCACACATCTCCTCTTTCTAGAGCCTCTAGAAGAAAGCGCTTCCTCTCTCTTACAGCTTGGAGTATGATCAGAATCTCTGATTCTCAAATGCAGCGGCCTCTGGACCCCAGATTTCAAACTGCCCACCAGACGTTTCTTCCTGGAGGCTGGAAAACTTTTGGGTACTTTAAAATCAATCTGTTCAAAATGGAACTTTTTTGATATGCTCCTCCAATGAAATATTTTGATACAGTAGAAGGAAGCTCATACATCCCTCTCTCCTGGCCCAAAATGACTACACTGTTTAAGGCTATGGGAGCTGTTAGTGATGATGTCACCAATGTAGTTTCTAACCAGAGGTGAGTTGTACCACAGTGGCAGATCAGCCCCACAGAGAACTAAATTTCTGATTGTCACTTTTCTGGGAAAAAAATTCCCATGATGCTATAGTTGAGATGTTTGTCCCCCCCAAATCATGTTGAAATTCGATCCCCATTGTTGGAGGTGGAGCCTTGTGGGAGGTGTTTGGGTCATGGAGGGGTAGAGCCCTCATGAATATATTAATGACCTCTCTGGGGGAGGGTGAGTAACTTCTCACTCTGTTCAATCCAGGGTGACCTGGTTGTTAAAAAGAGCCTGCTACCTTCCCCTTCTCTCATGCTTCTCTCTCACCGTGTGATCTCTGCACACAGTGCCTCTTCAGCTTCCAGCAGGAATGGAAGCAGCCTGAGGCACTCCCCAGAAACAGGTGCTGCACCATGCTTCCTGTACAGCCTGCAGAACCATGAGACAAATAAACCACTTTTCTTTATGAATTACTTGGATTCAGGTATTGCTTTATAGCAGCACTAAACAGATTAAGGCTTTAATATTCTTCTGTTCTTTTCCCTAAAGGTTTTATATTACTATTAAATATCATCCCGATCATAAAAATTATGCATTGCTAGGGTAAAATGTTGTCTTGGTTTCATGCCCACCATGTGTTACACAATCCTCATCTCTTCCTCCACATTCATCAACAATTTTCCCATTTAAAACCTCTCTGCATATTTATTGCCTCCCTGCCTGACACAGTTATGGACAGCACCCAGGAGCACCCAGTTACTCATTTTAGAGTTTATGGAGCAGATGTCAGGCACAGACAGATTACTGGTGAGCCATCGCATGGGTGATATTTTCATTCTGCATCCTTGTGGAGTAAGGTTGTGGTTTGGATTTTGCACTTATTTTCTTTTTCTTGTGAGAGAGGGAAGGAGGGTTGAAATATGCCTGCGTTACAAGTCACAGTGCCTCCAGCAAGAACAACTGCAACAACAAAGGAAATTCATTTTCTCACCCTACTTGGTGCAAGATTTATTTATTCATAGAGAGACAAGCATGCAGTATAACATAAAAAGTGAAAGCCCAAAAAAGGATTTAAAAGGGTGTTTATAGTCTTATTAAAGTTCAGTCCTGACACCACAGCAGGAAGGCAAAATGATAAAAGTACATAATGCACTTTAGAAATCATAGCGCTGCCTCTGAGTGACGGAGGGATGGGGACCACTGGAGGGCAGCGGGAAGGGAAGATAAAGATGCAAAAGAGGTGCAGGTCCGTGGGAAGAAAGGAGACAAGAGGACGGTGAGGTGCTGGCTCAGGCTCCTGAGGACACTGCTGCATGTGATTCCTGAAGAGTTGGGACAAGGCACCTGACACCTTGCCACTGCCTCCAGAGACTTTTAACCCTCATGACTGTGAAGAACAAGGATGCGGCCAGAAGGAATTCACCCTGTGTATAGTGTTTGTAATGGAAAATAAAATACAAATTTTAAAACCTCTGTAGTGCTACTTCCGTAGGAATTTCCTTTGTGTGTAGATGTCAGGGTGCCCACGGCCCAGCTGTTGGTGCTATGCTCCACTTTGTGAGCAAAGCCAATGCCAGACCCACAGCCAGCTAGCCTGGGGACCTGCTGGCGGGGGGAGGGCAGTGTTCATAAACTGCTGGGAAGTGTCCCCAGTACAATAATGCTCTTCTGGGGGTTCAAAATGGAGGAAGGGTATCCTCCCCTAAGTCAAAAGAATAAGAAAGGGGTAGTGGTCAGCCATACTGGAGCCAAAGTGAGGCCCATGGTGCCCTGGGGGAGGAGGGAGACTTGTGCTCACACCGGTCCTGCAGGCACCACTTAATTCTGGCATCAGAGTCCTGGGTTCAATCCCCACCTCCACCAGCAACTGGCTGGCAAGGCTGAGTAAGCACTGCATCTCTCCAGGCCTTCTCCACTCCTCTAGGAAAAGAAGGTGACAAGGGGCACATCTTGTAAGACTGTTAGAAGGATTTCAAAATGCAGTGTGTATCAAGTGCTTATTTTAAAGTCCCTGATACATACACAGGCACCAAGTGCTCAGGGAAAAGTTGGATATTAACATGAGCTTTCTGGCCTCCAGTGGAGATGCCGACTCTTTGGTCTCTGCTACTTTTCCTTTGCAGATCTGTTCCTCCACGTGAATGGTCCTGTCTTGCCCCCAGGAATGGGCACCTGACAAACCTGGACAATTATTCACACATCCTTCCCCCTAGTGTAGCTGTGGGTTGGGGGGCATGTGACCCCCTTCAGCAGTGCTCCTGTCTCTGGAATTACTCTCTGTCTGGTGATGTTGCGGGATTATCTCTGTCTCCTCCCTAGAAGGATTCTGCCTAAGAATGAAGTCGATGAAGGGAAATCAGAACTGAGAGATGGAAGGAGAGATCTGGAAGGCCCCCCAGAGCCCCAGGTTCCAGCCATGTGAGAAGCCGGCATCACCCTCTGACACATTCTCATTATGGGAGCCAATAGGTCCTCCTTTCAGCTGAAGTTACCTTAAGTTAGATTTTTGTCTCTGACCTCCAAAAAAGCCCTGTTTAATGCATACCATCCCCTAACACAGAGTGGAGACCATGAATAAGGGTGTGCACCAATGACAATGGGTGATAATCAACCCTGTTATGTACCCAAATCACCTGTAGGCCTTTTAAAAGGACAGTCTAGGTCCTATCCCAAAAGATTCTGATTCAGTACAACTGGAGGGCATCTGGACATCCTTCCATTTTAGTCCATAAAGGATGGGAAACCAGGGACCCCCCCAAGAAACCCAAAGCATCCCAGTTACTGTGGGGAGAAGGAGGCTTGGTGCTGTCAGGCTGAAATCAGAACAAGGCACATCACTCACTCAGAGAGAGGTCAAAATAACATCACCTTTGTTTTACTTCTTGGTAAGAAATGGCCTGTTTCTGATAATACTCATGATCTTCCATTTGATGTAGCCAGAGATGCAACTGTAGCATATTAATACTAAGAAGCCATTTCCATCATTCCTTAATTCAGGTTCACTCTGAGTCTGAGTGTTTCCTTCCTTCTGCTGGTGTCGCCACCTCCACAAATATCACTTACGTGCAGGCAGCTCTTGTGTGCACTGTCCCCTTGCCCAGCCCCGGCAGATGGGCCGACCCTATGGAGCTACGTGTGTCTGTGCCTTTCTGCATTCAGGGAGGCCTTTCCCCAAACCCCAATGGGGCTTCTCTTTTCCCTGGAGGGCACTCCGCAACTGCATCTTTGTCCTCACGTTTAAAGGAGAAATAAAATCCTTTCTGCTATCACGCAGTGTAGGATGAGGAAGAGGCAGGTGAGCTATTTGAGTTAGGGCCATTTTAACTAGCTGGGGCTCTGAGAGTGGCCACAGACATCCAGCGAACGGTCCACGGTACTCAACTTCTCACCAAGTCAGCCTGACTCTGGAGGCCATGGCCTTGCCGCAGGTCACCTCTTAGCCTTATCCAACCCAAACATCAGCGCCTTTTCATTCCAAACATCTCAGACTCCTTCAAGTTCATTAACTCATGAGTACAGTTTATAGGGGCACTGGCTGCAAGGTAGGTTTCTCAAAACAGGGTGCAGGAACCATCCACAACCCAATGCCTTGGAAAGAGTAGGTTTGAAAAACAAAAAGCCAGATAAAGATTCCTAGGCCTCTCTTAGACCAATGGAACCAGACACTCTGTAGCCCGGGACAGGGAATCTGCATTTGATTCAGCCCTGTGGTAGTCCAAGGCACCAACATTTGAGAATCTCCATGGCGGGAAGCTGCTTCCTCTCCCTCCTTTCCATGCGAAATAGTGGAAACCAGACAGCTGGGCCCTAAGCGGGCACAGGGAGGAAGGCGGGGAGGCCACATCGCCTCCCTCAGTGCAAGGCATCTGTTAGGAGGCTCTCGGATGAAAGGCAGGAAGGAAAAATGGTTCTTCCACTAGGCTGGTGTTTTAGAAAACTCTGTTTCAAACACCCTGAATTTTGAGCCCTGAAAATGGTTATTATTTTTGCCCTCATTACCTTCTTTCCCTATTTAAAATGGAATCATTGTCAGAAGAAAACTGCAGCTTCACACATCCCTGCCATAGCCTCACACAATAGACACTAAAAATAGGGCCCTGCTTCCAAGCTCCGCAAAACTCTCCAAAATGAGAAAATATATACATAACTGGAGGTCTTCCTGGCTTGTCTACTGACATCCGTTTTGCCTTTACTTTCCCCAAAATAGCCTTCCATTCTTTTCGGAATGACCTCATTTTCCTGATGTGCACCAGCTCCGAGCGCTGGCCTGCCTGCCTCGACTATTCTTCCTGGGTTTTCTATTGCGACTTGTGAGCCAGTTATCTCTGGGGACAGAGCAGATCTGGAACCTTCTTGGCAAATGTCAGACCTGCCTGCAGATGTGGCGACGGCATCCCCGCCCTGCCTACCTTTGACATTAGCCCATGAGACAAAAACACTAGAGATTTGAACACGACCAGCCAGGCAGGATGGGGGTCAGAACTCCATACCTAGACTGAGGCAGGAGCCCCCGCACTGTGAAGGGAATTGTAAGGGAAAGACCACAGAGTGACTTCATGAAGGGATGTGCTGGAAAGGCGGATTAAGAGGAATGTGGGCAGAAGCTCAGCGACAGGCTGATGGGACTTTCGCAGGGGCAGACATGTTGCTGCCTTGGCATTATGGCAAATCCTAAGGCCTAAAATAGTACGGCTTCTTTTAAAATCCCTCCTGGCATCTGCCCACAGCACCCACACCCAGGAAATGGTGGGTGCGGTCTGTTTGCACCCACTGCGGTGAGCTAGAACAATTTCACTCACTTTGGAAAAGAATATAGACAGGAAATGATTGCAAAGCAGAGAAAGGCAGAGTTGTCATGGAATTATTCCATTCGCTTTGGCTTTTCCTTTTGTAGCTGGGGCCCTGCTGTGACTATGGCATCTACCGTGCACCCAGCCCACCAGGTGGGAGTTCCAACCTCAACTAAAGTAAAGCTTCTCCCATCCCCCGTCAACTCCTTAGCTCATTCCCTAAGCCAGTGTCTAGAGGTCACATGTCCCAGACCTGCCACAGGCTTGCTCCAGGGCCAGCGATGCCAACAGCCACTCCTGTCTGGACCTAGTCCCCTCCTCTCTGCCGAATGGCCCTAAACCATTCACCAGGCCACGGCAAAATAGGCTCAACAGGATAGGGTCAACTCTACCATGGCATTTTATTATCTTGAGAAGCCACAGTCAGACATATCAACTTGAACCAATGCCCGTCATCCATACGTCTTTCCAGCATCCTCTTCTCTGGGCATCCCTGGGCACATGCCATCTCTTGGGTAGCCACCACTGCACAATAGATGTGTTCCAGGAAAGCTATGCATGACAGGGATTTTTAAAATCTAGACTTGTGTGGAATGAAAATAATTATCTTAGTGGTTGTAGGAATTTTGTTTTCAGGACAAATTATCCTAACCTGTAGCTCTCATGTGCAGATTTTCACTTTCAAGTCATATACAATCACATATATATTAACTCTTTTAGTTGTCCACTACCATTTATTGGAGTAGTTTCTAACATGGTAGTAGACAACTAAAAGGGTTGATATATATGTGATTGTATATGTCTTAAAACAACCATTTTATTATTTCTCTCAATTCAATGGGTTGACTACGCCTCAGCTGGAAATTTCTTCTGTTGACCTTGTATGGGGTGTCCCTTGTATGGGGTCTGCAGTTAGATGGCTGGGACATCCTGGATGGCTCCCCTCCCATGACTGGGGTCTTGCTGGAGCTGGCTGGAAGCCTGGGCCCTCTTGTTCAATTCACCTGATCTTTCCATGTGGCTACTAGCTTGGGCTTCCTTATAGCATGGCGGCTGGCTCCAGGAGCAAGCAGTCCAAGAGGTTAATAAGCCCCATTGTGCTGAGAATTTACCAAGCCTCTGTTTGCATCCCTCCTGCTAATACCCTCAGCCAGTCATGTGGCCAAGCTCAGAGACACTGTGGACAGCACCAGAAGGCTTCCTTGAGAGCTACAGATATTACAGTCTACCACACCCATCATTCCATAAATGCAGCCCACTTAGGGATAACCGAGTCTGGCACACATGAAATCCTGTAAGCAAATTTCAGATCTCCCTTTCTCAGGGAGGAAGCTAGAACACACATAGAGCCACTCAGTATGAAAGAAACAGCCAGCCAGCTCTCCTTACCAGGCAAATTCTCATTAGCACCAAAGGAAGTTAGAACACATTTTTGGTTTGTTTCTTTTTGTTGTCTAATTTTACCATTTTTAATAATTTTTTATTTTTTATTTTTTTGAGATGGAGTCTCGCGCTGTCGCAAAGGCTGGAGTGCAATGGCATGATCTTGGCTTACTGGAACCTCTGCCTCCTGGGTTCAAGTGATTCTCCTCCCTCAGCCTCCCGAGTAGCTGGGATTAGAGGCACCCACCATCATGCCCGGCTAATTTTTGTATTTTTTTAGAGACGGGGTTTCTCCATGTTGACCAGGCAGGTCTCAAACTCCTGACCTCAGGTGATCTGCCCGCCTTGGCCTCCCAAGGTGCCAGGATTACAAGTGTGAGCCATCATACCCAGCCTTAATAACATTTTAATTGAAAAATAACACTTGTAAATAGTGAACTTATAGTTCACTATTTACCTCCTTCAAATCATTAGATTTGATTGACAGTAACTATTTACATGACCTCTGGCCCACAATCTTCTCTCATGCTTCCCTCACCTGAGAAACAAGACTACCAAGTTTGCAAAGAGGTGCCTCAGTTCCCTGCAAATATGTCCACTTCAGAGAAGGTTTTGCCATCAGGTGCAGATCTTACATGCCATTGTCTATAGGACAGAAAATATCCAGTCTGCTCAAACATTTCCTCCCTTTGGCGGAAGTACTCATGATTTCTAGCACCTGGTGCTTAAAAAACTTAAATAGAGCGGGGGTTCCGAATTCCCAGACCATGGACCAGTATAGGTCCATGGCATGTTAGGTACTGAGCCGCACAGCAGGAGGTGACGAGCGGGCAAGCTCGCATTGCCGCTTGAGCTCTGTCTCATGTCAGATCAGCAGTGGCATTAGAGTCTCATAGGGGCACAAACTGTATTGTGAACTGTGCATTCGAGGAATCTAGGTTGTGTGCTCCTTATTAGAATCTAATTAGTGCCTGATGATGTGAGATGGAACAGTTTCATTTTTAAAATGAAAATACTCTTGTTTTAGAAATTTTGTTTAGGTTAAACTTATATATATGTATATATATATGTTTACACAGATTTATATATATCCTATTACTACTAATAGTATGGAGAACATTGATAGTCCTTGATGGAAACTGTTTAGAGAGTTATGCAAAATAAATGCATTTGACACCCTTGCCTCCTCGTCCATGGAAGAATTGTCTTCCATGAAACCAGTCCCTGGTGCCAGAAGGGTTTGGGACATTGAAATAGAGGACTGGTTTTATTTTGTTTTTAGTAACATTGATCCACTTTTCTGAGGTCCTGCAAGGAAGAAAAAGTGGATTTTAAAGCCTCAAAGAGGAAAATCAAGGATGATTATTTTGAATAACAGCAAGAAATAAAATTTCAAGACAAACCATATAGCAGTGTGACATAAAATAGCATAAAAGTGGCAACGTGTAGCAGAAGTATTTTTTAAAACATTTCCTTAACGGAAAATTGGAAACACTTATATAAATAGCCAGAATAGTATAATGAATCTCTTCTGTCCACGGTTCAGCTTCAATACTCATCAATTTACAGCCAACCTTAGTTCATCTTGACTTCCACTCATGCATTTCCTCCTCCTAATAATTTCGACATACATCCCAGACATCATATTATTACAACTGTAAAAATTTCAGTGAATCTCAAAGTCGTGCTGAGTGAAAGAAGCTAGAGAAAAACAATATATATTTTATTATTTGTTTAGAATTCTAGAGCATGCAAACCAATCTATATTGACAAGAAGCTGATCAGTGACTGGGGACAGGACTGTGAGAGGCAAGAGGAAAGGATTACAAAAGCACCTGAGAAAACTTTCGGGGAGGGTGATGGACACGTCTCTGTTATCTCGACTGTGGTGATGGTTTCACAGGTGGCTACACAAGTTGCAACTCACAAAACCATGCATTTTAAGTATGAGCAGTTAGTTGTACACCAATTATACCACCATGGATTTATTTTAAAATAACACATTACAGTTGAAGATTGGGTTAATTAATTTATTTATTTTTTATTTTTTGAGACGGATTTTTGCTCTTTTCGCCCAGGTTGGCGCGATCTCGGCTCACTGCAACCTCCACCTCCCAGGTTCAAACGATTCTCCTATGGTGTGAACTCAGGAGGCAGAGGTTGCAGTGAGCCAAGATCGTGCCCCTGCACCGCACTGCACTCCAGCCTCGGCGACAGTGCGAGACTTCATCTCAAAAAAAAAAAAAAAAAAACCAACCAAAAAGTGATTCTTCTGCCTCAGCCTCCCAAGTAGCTGGAACTACAGGTGCAGCAACCACACCTGGCTAATGTGTTTGTTTGTTTGTTTGTTTTGGTAGAGACGGGGGTTTCACCATGTTAGCCAGGCTGGTCTCAAATGCCTGACCTCAGGTGATCCACCCACCTCAGCCTCTCAAAGTGCTGGGATCACAGGAGTGAGCCACCATGCCCGGCCTGAAGATTGGGTTTAAAAACAACCAGGGCTTTAAAAACTTGAGTTAGATGTTTAAAATAATTTGTTTTTTCTTTCTATTCTCATTAATACAAATATTTAAGGATATGCCTTTTCCTTTGAGCACTGCTGCAGCTATAACCCACAGGTTCTGTTATATAGTTTTGCAATTGCTGTTTTCTAAAATTTCTTTGTTAACATAAAGTTGTTTAAGAGTTTTTTCTTTTAAAAACATTTCAGATGGAAGAAACTTTTTCTATTTATTTGTTATCAATGTCTAGTTTAATCCTATTATGATCAGGGGATTTGCTTGTACTATTTCTACTTTTGATAATTTGTTGAAATTTTATTATGGACAATTATGTAGTCAGAGTTCATGAATGTTTCACTGACCTTTGTAAAGAAGGTAAACTCTCCATTTTCAGGACACAGATTTTTGACATATATCAACCAGATCAATGTTCTTACTTTCTACTTATTTCTGGTATTTGATCTGACATGAATTAATAACTTTGAAAATTTTTCTACTACAAGTGTGTTTCTATTTCTCTTCATATCCTCTGTAATTTCTGTCTTATGAATATTGTTGCTATGTGCTTTTGCACACAGACGCTCATTAGCTATTTCATCTTTTCTATGCGTTGTGTCTTTAAGCATTAGAATGCTCCCTTGTTTGTCTCATTTAATGTTCTTTGGCCCTGAATTTCTTCCTCTTTGAAGGCAAACTGGCAACACTTGCTAGCTTTTGGTTTGCACTTGCCTGGTGTGATGGTAAATACTGAGTGTCAACTTAACTGGATTGAAGGATGCGATATTGATCCTAGGTGTGTCTGTGAGGGTGCTGTCAAAGGAGATTAACATTTGAGTCAGTGGGCTGGGAAGGCAGACCCACCCTTAATCAGGTGGGCACCATCTAATCAGCTGCTAGAGAATATAAACCAGACAGAAAAACGTGTAGAAGAGAGACGGGCCTAGGCTTTCAGCCTACATCTTTTTCCCACGCTGGATGCTTCCTGCCCTTGAAGATTGGATTCCAAGGTCTTCAGTTTTGGGACTCAGACTGGCTTCTCTTGCTCCTCAGCTTGCAGACAGCCTATTGTGGCCTTGTGATTGTGTAAGTTAATACTTAATAAACATATATATATATCTCCTATTAGTTGTGTCCCTCCAGGAGAACCTTGACTAATAAAGATTTTGGTATCCGGTAGTGGTTCTAGAGAAACAGAGTATTAAGCGTGGAGTTCTTTCATTGGTTTTGGGGTTTCTGGAGTTGGCTGCTTAATATGATTAAATGCAAAAATGCTAAGGACTCTACTTCTAATAGTACGGAGAACACTGATAGTCCTTGGTGGAAGCTGTTTAGAGAGTTACACAAAATAAATGCATTTGACACTCCTGATTCACCACTCACGAGAGTTTAGTGACACTTCACATAATACCTTCGGCCATATGTGGAGACCCAAGGAACATAATGAAGCTGGTTGGTTGTTCCTAAGTTCGGTGGACAAAGTGATGACAGAAAATGATGAACTCAGGGATTCTGTCTCCTGGCTTCAGAAGCAGATACTGACCCTCAAGTCTGCTAAGATTGCCCTGAGTCAGAGTCTTGTCTCCTGTAGAGAAAGAGCTGAAATTGTGGAAAAACAGACACAATCTCTTATGCGAGTGGCTGACCTGCAACGAAAGGTTCATGCACAGCCTCGCCAGGTGTCTACTGTTAAAGTGAGAGCATTGATTGGAAAAGAATGGGATCCTGCAACTTGGAATGGGGGCATGTGGGAGGCATGATGTTTGTAACTCATGAACTTTTTTTGCCAGAAGGAACAGCTTTCCCATCCCCAGTAGTGGCAACATCCCCTCCCCAACCCATGCTGCCATCAGCCTTTCCACTTTTGTCTGAGGTGATAAACCCTGAGCCTGCGTGAGGCAATAGTGACAGCCTCCCCTGAGGCAGTGGCCAGGCAAAATAATGTTGATTCTCCTCAAGAGACACCCTCAACACCCCTGTTTGCTTCTAGGTAACTGCATCAGGGAAAGCGAAATGATCAGACATTTGGGGGACTACTGGACACAGGCTCTGAGCTGACGTTGATTCCAGGGGACCCAAAACATCATTGTGGTCCTCCAGTTAAGGGAGGGACTTATAGAGGTCAGGTAATTAATGGAATTTTAGCTCAGGTCCGACTTACAGTGGGTCCAGTGGGTCCCTGGACTCATCCTGTGGTCATTTCCCCAGTGTCAGAATGCATAATTGGCATAGACATACTTAGCAGCTGGCAGAGCCCCCACATTGGCTCCATGACTGATAGAGTGAGGGCTATTATGGTGTGAAAGGTCAAATGGAAGCCATTAGAGCTGCCTGTACCTAGAAAAATAGTAAATCAAAAACAATATCACATCCCTGGAGGGATTGCAGAGATTAGCGCCACCATCAAGGATTGAAATATGCAGGCTGGTGATTCCCATCACATCCCCTTTCAACTCTCCCATTTGGCCTGTGCAGAAGACAGATGGATCTTGGAGAATGATAGTGGATTTATCATAAGCTTAATCAAGTGGTGACTCCAGTTTCAGCTGCTGTACCAGATGTGGTTTCATTGCTTGAGCAAACTAACGCATCTGGTACCTGGTATGCAGCCATTGACTTGGCCTTTGGAGCCTTTGGCAGGCTCCCATAGGTGAATCACAGTGGAGGCCTCTAGGATTTTGGAGCAAGGCCCTACCATCTTCTGCAAATAACTCCTCTCCTTTTGAGAGACAGCTCTTGGCCTGTTACTGGGCTTTAGTGGAAACTGAATATTTGACTATGGGTCATCAAGTCACCATGTGACCTGAACTGTCTATCATGCACTGGATGTTTTCTGACCCATCTAGCCAGAAAGTGGGTCATGCACAGCAGCATTCCATCATCAAATGGAAGTGGTATATACGTGATCGGGCTCAAGCGGGTCCTGAAGGCACAAGTAAGTTACATGAGGAAGTGGCTCAAGTGCCCATAGCCTCTACTCCTGCCACCTGCCTTCTCTCCCCTAGCCTGCACCTATGGCCTCATGGGGAGTTCCCTGTGATCAGTTGACAGAGGAAGGGAAGACTAGGTCCTGGTTCACAGATGGTTCTACACGATATGCAGGCACCACCCAGAAGTGGACAGCTGCAGCACTCCAGCCCTTTCTAGGACATCCCTGAAGGACAGCGTGGAAGGAACTTCCCAGTGGGCAGAACATTGAGCGGTGCACCTGGTTATGCACTTTGCATGGCAGGAGAAATGGCCAGATGTCTGATTATATACTGATTCATGGGCTGTAGCCAATGGTTTGGCTGGATGGTCAGGGGCTTGAAAGAAGCATGATTGGGGGCCGGGCGCGGTGGCTCACGCTTGTAATCCCAGCACTTTGGGAGGCCAAGGCGGGCGGATCACGAGGTCAGGAGATCGAGACCACGGTGAAACCCCGTCTCTACTAAAAATACAAAAAATTAGCCGGGCGTGGTGGCAGGCGCCTGTAGTCCCAGCTACTCGGAGAGGCTGAGGCAGGAGAATGGCGTGAACCCGGGAGGCGGAGCTTGCAGTGAGCCGAGACTGCGCCACTGCACTCCAGCCTGGGCGTCAGAGCGAGACTCCGTCTCAAAAAAAAAAAAAAAAAAGAAGCATGATTGGAAAATCAGTGACAAATCTGGGGAAGAGGTATGTGGATGGACCTCTCTGAGAGGTCAAAAACTGTGAAGATATTTGTATCCCATGTGAGTGCTCACCAATGGGTGACCTCAGCAGAGGAGGATTTTAATAATCAAGTGGATAGGATGACCTGTTCTGTGGACACCACTCAGCCTCTTTCCCCAGCCACTTCTGTCATCACCCAATGGGACCATGAACAAAGTGGCCATGGTGGCAGGGATGGAGGTTATGCATGGGCTCAGCAACGTGGACTTTCACTCACCAAGGCTGACCTGGCTATGGCCACTGCTGAGTGCCCAATGTGCCAGCAGCAGAGACCAACACTGAGCCCTCGATGTGGCACCATTCCTCAGGGTGATCAGCCAGCTGCCTGGTGGCAGGTTGATTACACTGGACTTCTTCCATCATGGAAAGAGCAGACACTTGTCCTCACTAGAATAGACACATACTCTGGACATGGGTTTGCCTATCGTGCATGCAATCTTTCTGCCAAGACTACCATCTGTGGACTCACAGAATGCCTTATCCACTGTCATGGTATTCCACACAGCATTGCCTCTGACCAAGGCACTCTCTTTATGGCTAAAGAAGTGTGGCAGTGTGCTCATGCTTATGGAATTCACTGTACCATGTTCCCCATCATCCTGAAGCAGCTGGATTGATAGAATGGTGGAATGGCCTTCTGAAGTCACAATTACAATGCCAACTAGGTGACAATACTTTGCAGGGCTGGGGCAAAGTTCTCCAGAAGGCCACGTATGCTCTGAATCAGCATCCAATATATAGTACGGTTTCTCCCACAGCCAGGATTCCCGGGTCCAGGAATCAAGGAGTGGACGTGGAAATGGCACTAATCACTATCACCCCTAGTGATCCATTAGCAAAATTTTTGCTTCCTGTTGCCACGACATTATGTTCCACTGGCCTAGAGGTCTTAGTTCCAGAGGGAGGAACGCTGCCACCAGGAGACACAACAACGATCCCATTAAACTGGAAGTTAAGATGGCCACCTGGCCACTTTGGGCTCCTTCTACCTTTAAGTCAACAGGCTAAGAAGGGAGTTATAGTGTTGGTTGGGGTGATTGACCCAGATAATCAGGACGAAATCTGTCTACTACTCCACAGCGGAGGTAAGGAAGAGTATAAATGGAATACAGGAGATCCATTAGGCAGTCTCTTAGTATTACCACACTCCGTGATTAAGGTCAATGGGAAACTACAACATCCCAATCCAGGCAGGACTACAAATGACTCAGACCCTTCAGGAACGAAGGTTTGGGTCACTCCACCAGGAAAAAAACCACGTCCTGCGAGATGCTTGCTGAAGGCAAAGGGAATACAAAATGGGTAGTAGAAGGAGGTAGTCATCAATGCCAGCTACGGCCATGTGACCAGCTGCAGAAACAAGGACTATAATTGTCATGAGTATTTCCTCCTTCTTTTGTTAAAAACATGTTTGTACATGTATATACTTGTACTAAGAAAATGTCTTTGTTTTATTTCCTTTTCCTTTATCATGTGACATAAGATTTATTGACTTCATATCAGCATTTAAGTATTGTGAACTTTATGTAATAGTACTTGGTTGGAGATTGGTGTGTTTCCAGTTGTATGAAGGATAGTTGTATTATGTTAGGTATAATTATGACCTTATTATTGTCTTTATTTGAAGATTATGTATGATCTCAGGAGATGTGTATGGGTTCAAGTTGACAAGCGGTGGACTTGTGATGGTTAATACTGAGTGTCAACTTGATTGGGTTGAAGGATGCAACATTGATCCTGGGTATGTCTGTGAGGGTGTTGCTAAAGGAGATTAACATTTGAGTTAGTGAGCTGGGAAAGGCAGACCCACTCTTAATCAGGTGGACACCATCTAATCAGCCACCAGTGAATATAAACCAGGCAGAAAAGTATGAAGAGGTGAGATAGGCCTAGCCTCCCAGCCTACATCTTTCCCCTGTGCTGTATGCTTCCTGCCCTGAAACATCAGACTCCAAGTTCTTCAGTTTCAGGACCCAGACTGGCTCTTGTTGCTCCTTAGCTTACAGACAGCCTATTGTGGGACCTTGTGATCATGTAAGTCAATACTTAATAAACTCATATATATATATATATATATATATATCCTATTAGTTCTGTCTCTCTAAGATAACACTGACTAATACACCTGGTACACGTTTGTCCATCCTTTTCATTTCCAATCTTTTATGGTTCACTTGTTTTAGATATGTTTCCTTTAAATAGCATAGAATTGGATTCTGCTTTATGATACAATGTGAAAATCATTTATCTTAATGAATGAATCCAAGGGGGAAAGTCATGAACTGTGCTTCCGCTGTTCTTACACCAACAACAGTCAACACACAAGATTTCTGTGACCAGATGTGTTAGGGGAGGGCTTCCCCACAACCAAGCAAGCAATCCATTCTGCCGCAGGCACCAGCTGGGTGTCCTCAAATTCAGTTCTAACACCATCTACCTGGAGGTAGCATCAGATCCCCCAGGTTGAGGGCTCAGTCCGCAAGACTGACCCCCACTTCTGATGCCAATTGCAAGACCCACGTTTTTCGTGTGCTTCTGACTGAGTGGCTACAAATAGGGCATTTGACTGATTTACTAGAGTGGCTCTCAGAACTCAGGGAAACACTTATGTTTACCAGTTTATTATAAAGAATATCACGAAGAATACAGATGAAGAGATGCATAGGGCAAGGTATGGGGGAAGAGGCGTGGAGCTTCCCTGCCCTCCCGTGCTGTACCACCCTGTAGGAACCTCCAAGAATCTAGCTATCCGGAAGCTCTCCGAACCTTGTCCTCTTGGGCCTTTTATGGAGCCTTCATTGGATAAGCACGATTGATAACCACGTACAAATGTAATTAGACAAAAAGGGCATGATCTAATAGACTGAGTGGGGAAACCCGGCAAGGACCATCTGTTCAGATTCTTCTTGGCCTCTTTGTGTAGCACTCCTTCCTCCAGGGTGCAGGGCAGGACCACGTCTGAAATGGAGATCTGATGTCCTACAATGAGATAAGGTAGGTCAGAGAGTTGCTTTATGCCAGCTCCAAGACAGAAAGACAGGGTAAGATTAGAGTCCTGCCTTGGGGAGAGAGAGGAGCAGGTGAAAGGACAGCAAGGGATGGCCAGAGAGAGAGAGATTCTGTTTTCTGAGGCCAGCCCAAGGGCCCCAATATTATAACAAGGGCTATGGGAGTTATAAGCCAGGAACCATGGATAAAAACCTATATAGATATCATAATATCACAATGAGTTAATAAAAATGTATATAGATATATACATATCATTGTATCACAATGAGTTAATGTCATTTATATTTATTGATATGACAGGTGAGTTGATCTTTGATCTGTTGTTGTTGTTGTTCTCTGAATACAGTTATTTAAAATCTTTCGATATAAGGTCAGTTTGCTTTTTTGGGAGTGGGCAAAGAGGAAAGAAAGAAGAGAGGAGAGGCAATGAAAGGAGAAAAGGCCACAGGAGAAGAGAAGAGAATTAAGTTCTGGTATTTAGAAGGATTTTTAATGTTGTTTCATTATTTCTTTGTAATCATATTGTCATATAAAACCCTGGTCATCTGCTTCATAAACAGCATTAGGCCATAATAAAATAAGTGTGTATTTTCTTCCCTTTCTCCTGTCTCTCCCTCCACTTCCTGAGTCAATTCAATAATATTATCTTTGTTAATTTTTACTTTGGACTCTTACATACACTTTTAACAAAAATACTATTTTTTTCTTTGGCTTTAAATTATTTCTTTTGTCTCCCTGAGTTTATCCAAGAAGCAATTACTTTACTTCCTGCCATCTTTACCCCTTTCCCATCCCAATTTGTGTTAGTTGTGTTATTTCTACATTGCCAGGGCTTATAAGATTTACATCCCATTATGTTACACTAATCCCCACATTATATTTAGTCTTAGATCTGAACTTAAGTATAATCAATACTTACAGTCAGACTCGTGGTTAAAGCTTCCATAGTAGACTCTCAATTGGCTGACGTTCATTTTCTGGTCATTTCCTCAAGAAGGTTCACAAGAACTATACTTTCTAAGCTCTTGTATGTTCAAAACATTCTGCTATAGCCTTTGTAATTGTTGAACAGCTTGGATGATATAAAATTCTTGGTTTGCACTTTCCTTAAATATCTTCTAAATGTTTCTCTATCCTCTTCTAATGTTAAATGCTGTTTTGGTGAAGTCTGAGTTCAACCCGACTTTTTTTTCCTCCCTGTATGTGACTTAATATTTTGTGCTTTACTGCCTAAAGGATACTTTCTTTAAATCCAATAACGTGACTAGATTGCATCTCAGGTGGAGACTGTTTTAAATCAGGTTTCCCTGGGAAGTAGCGTGAACATCCGATATGCAGATTCAAGTCTTGCTTTATTTTAGGAAATGTTTTGAATTGTATTTTAAAACAATTTTTGCTTCCTATTGTTTTGGCTTCTTCAGAGACTCCAGTTTTGCACGTGTGGCTTTCCTTCACCTCCCTGTTATCGTGATCGCTTTCTCTCTAATCTTAACTCCCTGTCTCTACGACATCAGATTTGCATTCCACACACCCATTCTGTGCTTCTCTTACAGAGCCTTTTGCAGTGACTTCGCCCCCTTATTATCCTCTGCTTCTTTCCTGAGTCTTCTAGCTCCATCTCATCACTTCCCATCAGCTTGTCATCTTCTATTTGAGTTCCTGCATTTGTGCTTTGTGGTTTTCCGTTAGAGATCAAATTGCCTTGTTAAGGTGCTTTGTTTCTAATTCATGGTGGAATGTTTCATCATAATTTTCACCTCTTCCAGCCCACATTTTACGGGTGCATGTTCTTCGGTTGATGTGATTTGCTGCTCTTTGTGTCTTATAGAATGTTTGTATCAAGGTTATTCCATCTTCTTTTAAGTTATTCATGGAGTGTACTGGTTGAACTTCCCTAGATCAGCTTTTTGCAAGATGTTCTAACCAGGGGTGGGGCAAGGACAGTCTTTCAGAATTCTTCATCTCACAGGACCTCTTTCTCTGTGTTTTCACAGAGACAGACTGCTTCCTGAAAATATGGTGTTATCCTTTATAGAGCTCTGCCTTCTCAGCTTCTCTGAATCACACTGTGTCCCTGAGGGCTTTTGCTGCAGGGACCTCTAGCTCCTTCCCAGGAAATGCAAACAAGGGGCCGGTGTGTGCCTCATCCTTGGGAAGTGTAGTTCTGCTTGTGCTCTCAAAGTTCCGCTACCACCCTAGATGCTGCTCCTTCCTGTGAGTTTGCGGCTCTTTGCAACCCTTACCCATGTTTTGGAGTCTATAGATTATATCTGTCTCTAAGTTTCAATGCAGATGAAACTCTCTGAAGCTGCATGTGATTTCCATGAGGAAAAGGAAGCACCACTTCCGTGCTCATTTCCAAGTCTGATGATTCGGAGGAATTGATGCTGAGTCCCAAGCCATCCTTCCCAAGGCTTTTGACCAGGTGCAACCAAGGCACTCTTCCTCCACCACTTTCCTTCCCTCTCTCTGGACCCTGCACCACTGCTCCAGTGGGTAATGTGGTAACATACAATGATGGTAATATACAATATACCACATACAATATAATATAATATACAATATAATAATGGTAATATACAATATACCACATCACAGTAGTGATGTAGTAATATACAGTAATGTGGTAATATACAATAGGGAAGAGGAGGTCAGTGAGCACACCTAGGAGCTGTAGGAAAGAACAGAATTCATATGCCATCAAAAAGCATTCAGCATCAACTAAGGGGAAAATATGCACACACACACACACACACACACACACCCATCCACCCCCCACACACACATTACGTAGGACAAATAGAACATACCTGGAGGCCACTGGTAGACCACTTCTGGTCTATATCATCTCTAGGGTCCTTCTCTGCCATCTTGTATTAAGGATCCACCACCACCATCCATGTTAAAATTTCATCTTAATTGGGAAGCCATTAGGTTATGGTGGCTTTGTTCTTTGAATTTCTTCATAAGCAAGCACAAACCCTAGGTAAACAGCAAACAAACCTAGACACTTTACCAATCAGAAACCCTCAATGAATCTCTAACCAGGGACTTTCCATTCTAGCGAATTGAATCTATTTTCTTTGTCTCCCTTCCACTCCAGCCTATAAAGGCCCAGTGCCCACACTGCTCAGCAGAACTCCCAGAACCTCCTCTGGTTCTGAGTGCTGCCTGATTTGTCAATTGTCCTTTGCTCCAGTAAGCCCTATTAAGTTTATTTGGTCTAAAGGTTTTCTTTTAACACCTATCATGCCTGCTTGTTATCTTGGCAGCTTCTCCACTCCCCACCAGCCCTGAGGCTATCCTTCATGCTGATATCCTCTGCATTGCCATGCGTTTACAGAGCAACACTGTTTTCTACCTGAACCGTAGAACTCTAGCTTTGGCCCTGTTCCAGTCTGAGCTCTTTGCCTTAGGCAGCTTCCTTCTTAACACACAAGTCCTTAACCCGAAGCAGCTCTGTGCAGGTGGGAGCTGGCCCGGGCTCATGCACCACACTATGGGGGCTCTAGTTGCTTCCAGAGTGAAACTTTGGCCGCAGTAACTTCTCAGGTCCATGCCTACACACAGAGTGTGGGAATATTAGGGTAGGGTAGCCCTGCCTGGAGCAAGACAAGCTGGGTGACCTGAAAGGAGGAGACAGAGGGATGCTGATGTGGCAGGACAGCCAGGGTGCGCCTAAAAGAGACACTGAAGACAGGCCCTCCAGAGGAGACATAGCCCTGTATGCCACTGGGGCTGCATGGAGATTCCTGGGCTGCTGTAGGCTCCCAACTGCTCTGGAATGGAGTCGGGATGTTGTTGGAGAACAGCCTGGCAGGGGTGGGGGCCAAGCGTTCTGGACACCTACCAGAAATAAACAGACTGCAATGAAACAGATCAAGAATCCCTTCCAATTAGGACAGTTGTGTAGATTTAAAAAAAAATCTTTTTTTTTTCCTGAAATAGGAAAGGGAACAAAATGCAAAAATCTGTTCTTTTTTTCCAAAAGACTTTAAGTAGCAAATAAGCAAGGTGTCAGGACTGGGAAAGCCTTCTGTCTAGGCTCTGAGTAAATGAACTTGCCTTTTGGTATAGAGCTTGAGTTAAAATTAAAAAGATACATATGCATATCTTGCAACAAGAATGATTCTACATGCAACGCCTTAAAAAGAAATCTGAACATTTTTCTGAGTAGGGCAAGCGAAGAGAACAGACAACCATCCCTCCTCCAGAAATCCATCAACAGCCCCTCTGCTTCCACAGCAGATGAAATTTCTCAGAGCAGCTTACCAAATGTCCTCGTGGTCTGAAAACAGAGCAGAGGTCTTCACTGGGCTCTTCTGGATAAAGGCATTTACAGTACCCCTAGTAACAAAGACACCACCCATGTAAAGGACCGCCCCGCCCACCTCCACATCTGCCCCCAACTCCAGTGGAGTCTTCAAAGTCTGCAGAAATATCTGCAGTCCTTACACCAATTATCTGTGTTACCCCGTTCTTATGTAAATTTGAATCCAGTTTTAAATTCAAATTTAGATTAGTATTTTGAAGACCTAGAATAGTGCCTGGCTCATGGTTGACACTCAATATGTCTAACTTCTTTCTCTCTTCTAATTTCAACTGTAATTGACTCTTTGAAAACCTGACCCCAAATAATTTAATGTATTTCCCATATAGCCACAGATGCAGCCCAGCAGAGGGCTGCCAGCAACCTTAGAAAGGGCTTATTGGAGCATTTGGATGACACCCCCAAATCTTCACCTCTACTAGAAAAACAACTGTGTCAAGTTTAGTCTAGGAATGTTGGCAGGTATTAGAAACAGCCTCAGCAATGCAGATTTGGGAATTTTTAGAGTGAAATTATTTCAGAGGGTGAGCTGCTTAGAAAGTTGCCAGGGAGGGAGGTTGTCTGCCCATAACCCTGGGGCAAGTCATTGAGATTGGCCCACACCATGTGTTTTTTACTTCCATATACTTACTTGTTTCATGACCTCCAAACTGTCATTCATGGCTTCTCCAAATAGACAACTTCAGCTTCACTGTAGGTAACTAGGGTCTGAACTGACTTAGCCCAGGTAAAGGAGGTACTATGCACTGTCATACACAGAGGCAAGGAAGAAGGGGGTGCTCCTGCGACCATATGTGTAGAACACACTTCCTTGTTCCTAAGCATGGCCAGGGAATTGGATTTCCCCCCTGAATTTAGCAATGCAGTCAGGCCCCAAAGAAACCCTGAGACCATTTGATTAACCCAAGGACACCCAGGGACATATTGTGTAGCTTCTGTCCTCAGCAGCCCCTCCCTGCTCCCACACTACTCCTCCAGCAAGGCAGCTTCCTCCTTTGGGTACCTGCATTTTTGCCAGTAGAAATGCCCACCAGGAATCATGAACACTGGCCTTCTGCCCTCTTAGAAGTACAATTTGGATCACTTGTACTTTTCTGTCTCTGCTCTAGCAAATTACTCTTCCCTCCCTGACACCATCCTCACTGCTTCCTTGCTACTTGAGTGGAAGCAGCCCAAGGGACGGAGTCCAGCTGAAACCTTTGGTAGACAATGGGAAACTCCACAAGTTGTTTCCCATCTAGGTGTGAAAAAGGCGGAGACAAACATTTTCCCTGCCCAAGCCACACTAATAGCTAGTGCAACTCCTTGGGAGTGGTGTTAACGCATTCTTGGAGTTTTGTTTGGGAGCTGGGTGGAAAGCATTTACAATTTTTTGTGATGTGCCCATTTCAGAGAGGTCTGCCAGTAATGCTCAGAGGACTGGATGAAGGTTGACCATTTGGTATTTGCTTGAAGTCCCATTCAATCTACCACCTTAAAATAAAATGTTCTTAGTTCAGAATCTATAAAAGGGATTTTTAATGGATTTCAGTGCATTTCAGGGATATTATTAGACTGAAAGCAAGAACTATGGTTTACAGAAACCACACTGTATGGATGATGCAGTTATTATTTCCATGATTAAAACCCCACTCAGTGCTGTCATAGGGAGACCACTCAAGCCTTACTGAAAGAGGGATACATGTTAAATTCAGTGCTCTAAGATACAGCATCTAAACTTTTGTATCTGAGGCCTCTTCTTTACATTAATGTATAAATCTCATACTGTTCCCATCTCACCCTCAAATTCTGAAAGGCACCCAGCTAAAAATCGCTATATATTTTGCATATTTCCTTTACCCAAAAAAAACTTCTATTGAATGTTACTTTGGGTAGTTTGTACTATAAAAACTAATAGCTTTTTTAAAACTTTGTAATGGTAAATGTCTATATAATGTTGAATATGCTGTTTGCATTACACTTGGCTTCTTAAGTGTCTCTGATTGGGGATGAAGTCCAAGGGTAGACCCCACCTGCTAGATGATCACTGCTAATGTGCTTACTGTTTTATTGTTGGGTTGGCAGACGAATAAGCCTAGACCACCTCCACGTTTTGCAGGGAGCAAATCTCCTTGCAAGGGCAAGGAGGTGGCCAGGCTCAATATGGGGAAGTAGCCATGACAGCACCATCCAGAACTTTCTGGACCATTGGAATTGGGAAAATCAGCAACTAAATGGATATATTAGAACAGGTGGAAGGGGGAGGGGATGTGTCACCATGGCCAATGGGCCACTGAAGCCTGACCAATTTCTCCTTGCTGCCTGAGTTTTGATTTCAGTATGAAAGATGAGAAAACATGGCCAGTTATAATATTAACATTTTAGCAGCAATGTTTTCATGGTCATTATTCTCATTGACATTTGTAGGAATCAGCTGTTGCTGCATGACCAACCATCTCAAAGCTCAATGGCTTAAAACAATTCCATTTCCCATTGCTCACAGTCTGCAGATCAGCCTGGAAGTCCTTCTGGACTCAGTGGGGGCATGTGCTGCCAGCTGTGGCCCCACAGGTGGCTCTGCTGACCTGGGCTGTGCTTCCTTGTTTTGGTGGTGGTAGGGGGTTGGCTCCTCTATGGCTATAAACTTCCAAAATGCTTGTGACTGGGCCAGCTGGGTTCTCCCTCAGGAGCTTCTTACCCACAGCAGGCCAGCACAGGCCTGTTCATAGGACAGTGCCAGGGGCCCAAGACAGTGGAGCACTGCAGGACCTCTGTGGGCCTCCACTTTTCCTGCATCTGATTGGCCAAAGCTAATCACAAAGCAGACCAAATTCAAGAGGAAAAGGAACAGACTATCTTCTGATGCTGGGCCCAGCAATGTCACATTGCAAACGTGGATGAAAGGATGGAACAGTGAAAAAATTTGAGACATTTCCCATTCACTCTACCACAACGTTCTTCTGTTCCAAAGAGTAAATGACCTAAAACACAATTTTCCACTGGGACTCAATAAAGGCATTTATATTTTAATTTTTTTAAAAGGTGGCTTATTTTGACCCAGCAATCCCATTACTGGACATATACCCTAAGGTGTCTTTTTGGTAGAGATGAGGTTTTGTCATGTTGCCCAGGCTATTTCTCATGAATTTAAATGTCGAAATATTCAACAAAATAGTAACAAATTGAATCCAGCAATATATAAAAAAACTTATACACCACAACCAAGTAGGATTTATTCTAGTTATGCAAGATTGCTTAATCATTCAAAAAAATCATTCAAAGTTATCCACTGTGTCAATAAGCTAAGGAGAAATATCATATGATAATATAAATTGACACAGAAAAAATATTTGACAAACTGCAACACTATCTCTTGATAAAAATTATCTGCAAGTTAGGAATAGAGGGAATCACTTCAACCTGATAAAGAGCATCAACAAAAAACCTGCATCTAATATCATACTTAATGGGGAAAAACTGAATACTTTGTCCCTAAGGTCAGGAATAAAGCCAGGGAAGGATGTCCACTACCACCACAGTATACATCATACCACTAGAAGTTCTAGACTCAGCAATAATGCATGAAAAATAAATAAAATACATACAGATTGGAAGGAAGACATAAAACTTTCTCTATTTGCAGTTTACACAATTGTCTATATAGAAAACCCTAAGAAGTCTACCAAAAGCTCCTTTAAGGAATCAGTGAGTGTATTAGTCCACTAGGGCTACATAGGGCTACTAGGGCAGACTGAGGAGCTTAACCAAAGAAATTTATTTTCTCACACTTCTATAAGCTAGAAGTCCAAGAGCAAGGTGCTAGCAAGTTGATTTCTGGTGAGTCCTCTCTCCTTTGCTTGCAGATCACTGCCTTCTTGCTTACTTGATGTTTTCCCTACACTTGCATTCCTGGTATCTTCTCCTCTTCTTATAAGGACACTAGTCCCATTGGATTGGAGACCCACCATTATGACCTCATTTAACCTTAATTACATCCCTAAAACCCCTATCTCCAAATACAGTTAACTGGCTTCAATATGTAAATTTTGGGGGAAAACATAATACTGAGTTTAAACTCAGTAGGGTTTAAAGGCCCGACCTTATACACATTCTAAAATATAAGGTCGGGCCGGGCGCAGTGGCTCACGCTTGTAATCCCAGCACTTTGGGAGGCCGAGGCGGGCGGATCACGAGGTCAGGAGATCGAGACCATGGTGAAACCCCGTCTCTACTAAAAATACAAAAAAAAATTAGCCGGGCGTGGTGGCGGGCGCCTCTAGTCCCAGCTACTCGGGGAGGCTGAGGCAGGAGAATGGCGTGAACCCAGGAGGCGGAGCTTGCACTGAGCCGAGATTGCGCCACTGCACTCCAGCCTGGGTGACAGAGCTAGACTCCATCTCAAAAAAAATAAAATAAAATATAAGGTCAATACAAAAAAAAAATGCATATTTATAAAGATAGTAGTAAACAATTAAAAACAAACAAAAAATGATAAGAGCTCCCCCCAAAAAAGAGATATGTATAAATAATTTTAACAAAACATACATCGAATCTATGTGCTGAAAACACTAAATTGCTGATGAACTAACTCAAAGAAGACCTCAATACATGGAGAAACATACTATGTTCATGGATTGGCAGACTCAACAAGAAAAAGGCCAATTTTCCCCAAATCAATCTATGCTTTTGATGTAATGTCGATCAAAACTCTAGCAGAATTTTTTTGCAGATATTTGACAAGCTGATTTTGAAATTCATATAAAAGGCAATGAAACTAGCATAGCCAAAAGAAAATTGGCTTTGGAAGAATCCCACTGTCTAATTTTAAGACTTATAAGAATCAAGACAGTGTGGTATTGGCAGAGGGAGAGACACATAGATCAACAGAACAGAATAGAAAGTACGGAAATAGACACAAATCAATTTTGTTTGTCAAATGTGCAAAGGAAATTCAATGAAGAAATGATAGTGTTTTCAACAAATTGTGTTGGCATTTATACACACAAAAACATGAACCTCAACCCTGCAGCTAGTTGTAACCATGTAACTAGGTTTTGGGCAGTGGGAGATAAGTAATTACTTCAAGATGAAGCCGTTGAGATTCTCCTAATCCTCCAGCCCCTCTCCTGGAGGTGGTGCTGGCGAGCTACTTTCAGCCACGAGATTGAGGACAACTGGAGCAGGAGCCTTAACCCAAAGAACAACCACATGTTGAAGGCAGACATGCTGGGCCAGTTGGAAACTTTGATGACCTTATGAAGCAGAGCTCACCTTTCTGCCCTGGACTGTTTACCTGAGGCAAAAATAATCTTTGAACTCACGTAGGCTAATGCACTTTGCGATTTTTTTGTTATAATAAATATACATATGCATTGCAGAAAAATATAAAGGGTAAAATAAAAGTCATTCAGGGTCTCACTACCCAAGAGAGACATACTTTGATCTCACCTTGGCCCTTTCAATATGCTACTAGGGTAAACTTCAAAAAAAAAAAAAAAAAGTTGGCTGGGCACGGTGGCTCACACCTGTAATCCCAGCACTTTGGGAGGCTGAGGCGGGTGGATCACCTGAGGTTGGGAGTTCGAGATCAGCCGGACCAACAAGGAGAAACCCCATCTCTACTAAAAATACAAAAATTAGCCAGGCGTGGTGGTGCATGCCTGTAATCCCAGCTACTCAGAAGGCTGAGACAGGAGAATCGCTTGAACCCGGGAGGCAGAGGTTGCAGTGAGCCGAGATTGCGCCATTCCACTCCAACCTGGGCAACAAGAGCGAAACTCTGTCTCAAAAAAAAAAAAGTCAATAAGCTTGTCTAGCATTGCAGTAGATGTTCTGAAGAATCTTGGATTTGGGAGTAAGGTATATGAATCTATTTCCTTTTCAGCCCTTAGACTGCAATAACTCTCCCTGGAGATTGTGCCACTAACATGACTACTCGGTGCCAGAGTCAACCAGATTCTGACTGGCTGACAGTCAAGCAGCCAATCCTTGCTAAATACATGTCCCTGCACCATACCTGGCAAGAGGAATGAGTATAATATAATAGTTAGGATCGTGGTCTTTGGAGTTAAGAAGTCATGGGTTCAAGTCCTAGCTTTACTTCTTACTACCTGTGTAACCTTGGGCAGGTGTGTAAACTTGTCTGAATTTCAATTTCCTCTTCTCTAAAATGAGAACAGATAGTAGCACCTCCCTGTTAAGCTTGTTGTGAGAATTAAACAAAATGATACATGTGAAGTGATATAGTGCCTGGCACATAATACATACTCCATAAATGGGTGCTATTGCATCATCCATTCATGCATCATGTGTAAATTAAATGTCTACTATATGCCTGGCACCTTTCTAGGCAATGGCAACATAGCAGTGAATGATGCAATGAAGATCTTTGCTCTCATGAATCTTACTTTCTACTTGAGGAGGAGGACAATAAACACAATGTTTAAATAACAGTAGATCTGATGCAATTAAGATGGATAGAGAGTGACTTATTGTTAGTCATAATAATAGCTTTGTCCTGTGTGAGGATGGTTGGATTCAGTTGCCTCCCTCAGTCTTGCCAGGGTTCATGTAGACAGCTGGGCAGGGCTGGTGTGGGCAGGGAGGACATGAGTGGACACTGCACAGAATTCGTACAGTGAACAACTTTGTGAGCCATGGCAGGTGTCCCACTGTGAAACATGGCTGAAACCTTCACCTGCCAGAGCCCTGGGATCACAGGGCAGGAGGAGGAGCCTAGGTTTCCAAGGGCACGGGCAGGAGGCAGAAGTCTGGAGTACACTAACAAGGTTTCAGATTTGCTGGGCCCTCCCATAAGAGCCCAACTGGCCCCATTTGGGGACCAGTAGCAAACAGAGTTAATTTTTCTTAACTAGTGGATGACAGGGTGTTTCGATTGAGAACGAATTTCTCAATCCGTACATCAAGAACTCAACAGCAGTTTTCAACCCTGCTTTTCTTCAGAATCACTTTTAGATCTATAAAAACGACATCACCCAAACCCTCACATCCCAGAAAGTCTGATTAGTGCAGCTCGGGGATGGAAACTGGGCATTCTTAATGTTCCAAGGTGATTTAAATGTGCACTCAATGTTTGGAACCACTGATTTCACCCTTAAACCAAATCACGAAGCACTTCATGCCCCCAGACAGTAATGGTTCAAATGCTGCACCATGGTAGGGACATCTTGTCATCTCCCTCAGCAGAGTTTGGAGAAGGGTAGCCACAGTGGAGGATTAGAAACATTCCCATGGGAGAAGCAGGCTTGTTCCCACCTACTTTCTTGGTCATGCCGTCTTTCTAGTGAGCCTTCTTCCTCCTCTCCATGGCCTCTCCAAGGGTCAACCGATCTTCAGTCTCTCTACATCCAAATCCTCTTCTGGGGCAATAGTGGCCCACAAGGCCTCTGCTTTCTTTGAAATCTGGCCTCTCTTAATAGTAACAGGGCCTTCCAGTTTATAAAGTACCATGGCATTTATTTTGGCATTTAACTTTCCGAGCACCCTATTAAACAGATAAAATTATTTTACAAAGGGAGAGGCCACAACTTTAGAATACTAAGTGATTCACAAAGCCTCCTTAGCCCATAACTGGCAGGTCTAGGATCCAGGTCTCCTTTTTCCAAAGTGTTCTCAATTTCTCCTCAACATGGCCAGTTCTCTTATGAAGTGTCCCATCACCTGCCCATTTAACTTCCATAAGCATCAAGATTGTCAGTTTAACCTTTCTAAATGGTTGATCACAAAAATCACATTGTTTGCTTCTTCTGTGTTAATTCATTCATTATAGTGAATTTATTATCAAATGAATTTATTAAATATAAATTATTCACCTAGTGTCAGCTAAAAATGATGTTATCTGCCAAAAAAAAATCAAAATGCATTTTCTGGAAAAGACTGACTACACAAAGCAATACACACTTTTCTAACTTTAGTTCAAAATCCTAAATTTAAAGAGTTGACAACAACATGAGCCAGGGTGAGCTGACCTTTCCCGGTTCGCTTGCTGCAAACACAGGATTGTGAGGGTTTGGGGTCACGAGGGTTTGGGTACTGTCATATTTTTAACAGGGCCCTTCATGGAGTTGAGTCTTTCCCCACATAAGCTCCTGTACTGGCATTCATTTAGTATAGGTGCTGAAAGGTCTCAGAAGAGCAGCAAAGCACTTTCTCCGGAAGGTCACTGGCCCCGCCACTTTAACATTCCCTTGCAGAAAAATTATAAATGAGTCATTGAAGACACTGAATCACATGGAAGAGACTTTCAAATAATTTGCACATTGAATTAAAAAATGCTGCCTTTACCTCAACCCCAGGATGAATTTTCAGGGCCCATCACTTTAAAGTGCCTTGATAGAAATGATCAGAATTCAATTCATTAGGCAATTGTTAATTTCATTCAAATCCGAAGGTCAGTGGCACAATAGGGCTTGGCATAGGTTCCTATGCTTCTTTCACGTGGCTCAGATTTCCTCATCATTCACAGCAGTTAGAGAAGCTGCTCTGTTGCAAGGAGGGAACGGGGTGGGGGTGAGGCAGCGGGGGAGCTGCCAGCTGTGGCATTGTGTGGACCAGTAGATCTTTCCAATTAGGCGAGAGTGGGAGGTTGCCTCGAGAAATAGGAAGATGACTACTCCCTTGCACTACAAAAGAGAAGAGAATTTGACTCTCTAGGGAGAGTCCGCAGTTGAGAAATGGCTGCATTTCCACTCAGTCGCCTGAAAGGACTCCCTGCAGCAGGTCAGAATACAGAACTTCTCTTCCCTGCGGCTGAGCTGATGCTGAGCTGAAGTTGAGCATGGTGAGATCACAGAGGACGCTGCAGTTCCCAGGGCCCCCGGCTGCTGCCTATCTCTGTACCTTTGCAGAGTCTCTACCCCTGCCCTGGATGGGACCAACAGCGGATTAGACACTGCAGAAGAAAAGAGGTGTGAACCTGAAGGTGAAGACGTAGCAAAAAACGAAACGAAACAAAACAAAAAACTACCCAATAGAATAGAAAGAGAAAAAAACTTTAAAAAATGAACAAAATATCAGTGACTTGTGAGACAAATCAGGCAGTCTAATATATTCACAATTGGAATTCCAAAAAAAGGGGAAGATGTAAAGGGGAAAATACATGAAGAAATAATTTTTTCCAAATTTTGCAAAAAATATAAATCTTGAGATCCATGAATACCACCAAGCCCAGGACGATAAACACAAAGAACACTACACCAGGTGAACGTCATAACCAAATTCCTGAAACTGAGTCCTGAAAGATTATCTTAGGGACAACCAGACAAAAATGACACTTTACACACAAAGAAACAAAGATAGGAATCACAGTAAATACCTAGTAAGAAATTATTAAGAACACAAGAGATTGGAACAAAGTATTTTAAGATGACAAAAAAGAGTCACCCTAGAATTATATACCCAGTAAGTATCTTCTAAATGAAAAAAAAAAAAAAAAATTGGACACTTTCAGACAAAAAAAAAAGCTAAGATAATTCTTCATCAGCAGCCCTGCACCATGAGAAGTGGTAAATAAAGTCCTTCATGGTGAAGGAAAATGATACCAGATGAGAACATGGATCTACACAAAGAAGCGAGAAGCAACAGAAAATTTAAATATGTGATAAATAAAAATACTCTAGACTGGACACCACAGCTCATGCCTGTAATCCCAGCACTTTGGGAGGCCAAGGAAGGAGGATTCCTCTAGCCCAGGAGCTCGAGACCAGCCTGGGCAACACAGGGAAAGCCAATCTCTATAAAACATAAAAATAAAAATACTTTTTTCTTATTATAATTTTTTAAAATTCCTTAAAAGGCAATTGTTTCAAGCAAAAATAACAACATATTGTGAGGTTTATAACATAAGTGGAAGTAAATACATAATAATAGCACAAAAGATGTGGGGAAGGGAAATATATTACAAGGTCCTTATATATGAGGAGGTATAATATCTCCTTTTTTTTTTTTTTGAGACAGGGTCTCTCTGTGTCACCCAGGCTGGAGTGCAATGGTGCAATGACAGCTCACTGCAGCCTCAAACTCTGGAGCTTCTCAAGAAATCCTCCCACCTTGGCCGCCCAAAGCACTTACAGGTGTAAGCCATCACACCTGGCTGATATGGTATTAATTAAAGGTAGACTTTGATAATTAAAGAAGAATATGATAAATCCTAGAACAACACACAAAACAAAATGAAAGATATAGCTAATAAGCCAACAGTAAAATGATGAAATAAATTGAATACAAAATCAGGACAGAAAGAGAAAAAACGAATAAAGAAGAGATGAAAAATATTTTTAAAAACTAAAAACAAGTAACAAAATGGTAAAATTAAACCCCAAATCACATCAATAATTACATTAGATATAGTCAACCTATTCTGTCTAGTACACAAACCACTAGCCACGTGGGGCTACTGAAATTAAGTCAAGGCTGGGTGCAAAGGCTCATGTCTGTAATCCCAGCATTTTGGGAGGCCAAAGCAGACAGATGGCTTGAGCCCAGGAGTTCAAGACCAGCCTGGGCACGATGGTGGAACCCAGGCTGTACAAAAAAAATTAAGATATTAGCTGGGCACAGTGGCATGCGCCTGTAATCCCAGCTATGCTTCAGCCTGGGTTGGTGAGGCTGCAATGAGTCAAGATCACACCACTGCATTGCAGCCTGTGTAACAGAGTGAGACTCTGTCAAAAAAAAAAAAAAAAAAAGAAATTAACTTAAACTTTAATAAAATCAATTTAGTTCCTCAGTCACAGTGGCCATATCTCAAGTGCTCAGTAGCCATCTGGTTAGTGGGTAACATATTAGACGGAACATTTATAACATTTTCATTATCACAGAAAGGTCTATTGAAAAAGGTTAGTCTAAGCACTCCAATTAAAAGCAAAGATTATAAGACTGAGTGAAAAAGCAAGAACTATTATTCAAGGGAACACACACACACACACACACACACAGAGAGAGAGAGAGACAGAGATCAAAAGTTAAAGAATATAGAAAAGCTATACCATGCAAACACTATTCATAAGAAAGCTAGAGTAGTTCTATTCATGTCAGACAAAGACATTCTTCAGACTTCCAAACAAGGCATAAACCAAGGATAAAGAGGAATATTTCAAAAACAATAAACAGATCAATTTAGCAAGAATGCTTAACAACACTAAAAATGTTTGTACTCAGTAGCAGAGATTCAAAACCCATGAAACACTGCACAGGATTTTCCTTCCTGCATGAAACAACATAAAAAACTAGACAAAATATGTGAAACAATGGTTTTCGAGACATTGGATCAGGCAACAAAGGACAACAATCCCTGAGAGACGGGAAACCAATGAGGTGAAGCCTATAATTGCCTGCCTTGTTGCCTGAAGAGGGTCTCCAGGCCCTGGTGCAGGGATAGGGCACACAGCTAGAACCTAGTGGATTCCCTGAGTGGAAGAGATGGAGCTGATGGCCCAGGAAGAGGACAGAGGTGAGAGATTACAGGGCAGACTGCCAGAGAGGAGAGAGCTGCAGAGAGGACTCTGGAGGTCTGCAGGCTCATCAACTACTGATAGAGCACTGGTCAGTGAAATGCGTGAGGCCAGAGAAGGAGCCGCCCAAAAAGATGAGGGGGAACGTTACCTGGAACTCACACCAGGACAGAAATGGTATTTATTCTAACCAGCCAGACATGAAAACCTCATATGAGAGAGGTGCTGGAGAGAACACTTGGAAGGGTCTTGCCTATACGGTGGGTAAAAACTAGCCCTAAAATGGTTTCACAGGGCTAGACATATGTCAAAATGTATCAGTATACACTTAAATATGCACAATTTATGGTGTCATTATAGCTCAATAAAGCTAAAAGATAAGAAAATATACATGAACAACTTTATGCCAATAAATTCAACAACCATAAATAAAATGGAAAAATTCCTTGAAAAACACAAGTACCAAAATTGCCTCAAGAAAAAAAGTAGACAGTCGAATAATTCTATGTCTATGTAAGCAATTGAATTCATAATTACAACATTCTCACAAAGAAAATCACAAGCACAGATGACTTTACTGGCAGATTTTCTGAAAGATTTAAAGAAGAAACACCATTCCTACTCAAATCCTTTCAGAAACGGGGGGAAGGAACATGTCCCAATTGATTCATGGAATCAGCCTTCTTATTTTGATACCAAAACAAGAAAAAGACATTGTAAGAAAAGGAAATTACAAATACCCCTCGTGAACATAGATTCAAAAATTCTAAGAGACTTTTAGAAAATTAATTCCAGTAATATATGAAAATAATAATACTTGGGTTTCATCTCAGAAATTCAATGTTTAACATTGGAAAATTATCAATGTAAATTCACCATATTAACAAAATTAAAAATAAAGCAAAACCAATAGATGCAAGAAAATTATTTGACAAAATTAAAAATCCAGTTAAGAAAAAACTCTCAGGAAACTAGGAATAGAAGACAACTTTCTCAACATGATAAAAGGTATCTCTGAAAAACCTACAACCACCATCATAGCAAGAGGAATGATGAATTCCCTCCTAAGCGCAGCAACCAGGCAGTATGTCTACTTTTAGGGGTTTATGCAACATCATGCTAGATGTCATAGTCAGTGTATTAAGACAAAGAATAAAATATATAAAAGGCATACAGAGTGGAAAGGAGGAAGTATAATTGTCATTATTGAGAAACAATATATTTAATATACAAAGAAGATTTTTAGAATCTGCAAAAAAGCTACTAGGACTGACAAACTGAAGTGTAACAGGGTCATTGGGTAAAAATCACAGGCCAGTAAACAAAATGAACTGTATTTCCATTTACTAGCAACAAACAATTGAAGATTGAAATCTGGATGGATATGGTGGCATGCATTTGTAGTCCCAGCTACTCAGGAGGCTGAGGCAGGAGGGTCATTTGAGCCCAGGAGTTGGAGGCTGTGGTGAGCTATGATCGTACCACTGCATTCCAGCCTGGGTGACACAGGGAGACCCTGTCTCAAAAAATAAATTGAAATTTAAAAACAACGCTATTTACAATATCACCAAATGACATACATAGCAATATGTTTAGACAAAATATATTAAGGATCTACACACTGTACACTATAAAACATTGCTGATATAAGTTAAAGGACACCTAAATAAATAAATATACCACATAAATGGGAAAAAAGACTTAACATTATTAAGATGGCAATTCTCCTCAAATTAATCTATAGTCTCAATACAATCCTAATCAAGTTCTCAACAGCCTTCTTTTATAAATATTAGATAATTCTCAAATGTATATGGAAATGCAAAGAACCTAGAATATCCCAAGATATTGCTTTGAAAAGGAAGAAAAACATTAGAGTCTTTGCATTGCCTGATTTAAAGACTCACTATGAAACCTACAGTGATGAAGACAATGTGAGACCAACAGAACATTAAAAAATCCCAAATGTGGATCCACACATTAATTGATTTTTAACACAGGGGCTAAGATAATTGAACAGGAAAAAGAGAGTCCTTTGAACATATGGTGCTAGAACAACTGTATATTCATACTGAGGGAAGAAAATGAAGCTCAGCATAAACAAAGAACACTCAGAGTAAAACTCAAAGTGGATCACAGACCTAAATGTAAAAGCTAAAATCGTGTATATTTTAGAAGGAAACATAGGAGACTATCTTACTGATTTGGGATTAGACAACAATTTCATAGACAGGACACAGAGAGCAATAATCACAAAAGGAAAAATTGATATATTACCCTTAATCAAAATTTAAAACTTCTGCCCATAAAAAGACACCACTAAGAAAATGAAAAGGAAAACTACAGATTGTGATAAAATGTTAGCAAAAACATTATCTGACAAAGGGCTTATATCCAAAAGAAGTAAAAAGCTTCTGTAACTCAGAAATAAAAAGAACTCAATTTTAAAAGAGATGAGGCTGGGTGGTGGCTCACACCTGTAATCCCAGCACTTTGAGAGGCTGAGCCTGGCAGATCACCTGAGGTCAGGAGTTCAAGACCAGCCTGGCCAACATGGTGAAATCCCACCTCTACCAAAAATACAAAAAAATTAGCCAGGTGTGGTGGTGTGCACCTGTAATCCCAGTTACTTGGGAAGCTGAGGCACGAGAAGCGCTTGAACCTAGGAGGTGGAGGTTGCAGTGAGCCCAGATGACGCCATTGCACTCCAGCTTGGACGACAGAGCAAGACTCCATCTAAAAAAAAATAAAAAAATAAAAGAGATGAGAGCAAAAGATATGAACCCACACTTTGCAGAAAAAGATATACAAATGGCAAATAAGCTTGTGAAAAGATGCTCAACATATTAATAATCAGGAAAATGCAAATTAAAGTTACAGCATGGCAGCACACGACCACCAGAAAGGCTAAACTTAAAAAAAGGTGGATGATGCATGGTCCCCAGTGATCCCCCTTCCTGGTACTCCTGTCCTTGTGGCGTCCCTCCCCTTGAGTATGGGTGGGACCTATGACTTGCTTCTAACCAATAGAATATGGTGAAGGGAATTGGACGTCACTTCCGTGTTTACATCACGGAAGACTGTAACTTACGTCTTGCCAGCCCGCTCTCTCTATTGACTGTCCCCCTCACTGGATGTGATGAAGTAGGCTACGTTATGCAGCACCCCATGAAACAAAGAATTGAGTGTGACCACCAGGCAACATCTGGCAAGGAGCTGAGTTCCAACAGTGCACAAGGAAGTGAATCCTGACAATTCCAAGAGCTTAGGAGTGAATCCTTCTCCACTCCAGCCTCAGATGAGTCTTGCCCTTAACTGCAGCCTCATGAAAGACTCTGAAACCTTGGGCCCAAGTAACCTATGCCAAGGTTCCTGACCAGCAGAAACTGTGGGTCATAAGGCATGTTCTTTCAAGTCTCTACATGTGTAGTAATTTGTTATGCAGCTTTAGATAACCGAGAGATGGAATAATTGGAACTGCCCTACAGTTATGGTGGGGCATAAAATGACACAAGCATTTTGGAAAACAGTTGGGCAGTTTCTTATAAAATTAAACAGACACTTACCCTAACACCCAGCATTGTGCTCTAGGTATTTACCTAAGAAAAATAAAACGTGTTTATACAAAGATTTATACATGAATATTCATAGCAGTTTTATACATCATAGCCTACAAGTAGAAACAACTCAAATGTCCATCCAAAGACAAATTACTAAAGTATGGAATATTCATACGGTAAAATACTATTCAGCAATCAAGAGGAATGAGCCACTAACACATTCAACAACATTGATGAATGTCAAAAACGTCATGTTGAGGAAAAGACCCCAGACATAAAAGAATATATTATATATTATTCCATTTATATTAAACTCTAGAAAGCACAAATCTAATCTTTGATCATAGAAAATAGATCTGTGGTCATGTAAAACTGGGGATGTGAGGTCAGGATTAACAGCAAAGGCTCACAAGGCTGACTTTTGGGGGTGGTGGGCAAGTTCTACATCTTGATTGTTACAGTATTCGCAATCAACTGTCAAAACTCACAGAGCTGTTCACTTAAAGTTGGTAAATTATATTTTATGTAAATTTTTCCTTGATAAAGTTTTTTTTTTTTAATGATCTCAAGGTGGATTAAAGATTTAAACTGTAAAACTCCCAGGAGAAAACATAGAGAGGAGCCTTCATTATATTGATATTGGCAATGATTTATTGGATATGATGCCAAAAGCACAGTACACAAAAACAAAAACAGAATACAGCAACAGAACAATTAACAGAGTGAAAAAATTACCTGTGGAATGGGAAAATGGGAATGCTGTTCTGCAGCGCAATGGAACAACTGACAGAGTGAAAAGGTAGCCTATGGAATGGGAAAATGTATTTCCAAACTATATATCTGACAAGGGGTTAATATTCAAAATTTATAAGAAACTCATATAATTCAATAGTAAAAAATGAAATAACCCAATTTAAAAATGGGCTAAGCACTCAAGTAGTCATTTCTTTAAAGAAGGCATACAAATGGCCAAACGGTACATGAAAAGACGCTCAACATCACTAATCATCAGGAAAATGCAAATTAAAACCACAATAAAATGTCACATCACACTAGTTAGGAGGGCTATTACCCACCCCCACCCCCACCCTATCCCCCCCAAAAAAACACAAAAGGTAAGCATTGGAGAAATTAGAGCCCTTTTACACTGTTAGTGAGAATATAAAATGATGAAGCCACTATGGAAAACAGTATCTTAATTCCTCACAAAATTAGAAATAGAATTAGTTTATGGTCCAGCAATCTCACTTCTGGGTATTTATCCAAAAGAAGTAAAATTAGGATCTCAAAGAGATATTTGCACTCCCATGTTTACTGTAGCATTATTCGCAATAGCCAACACGTAGAAACAAACTAAATATCCACCAACAGGTGAATGAATAAAGACAATAGGGTACATATGGACAATGGAATATTATTAAGCCTTAAAAAGAAGGAAAGCCTGCCATATGCAGCAACATGGATGAAAGCGAGGACATTATAGCAAGTGACATATACAGGACAAATACTGCATGATGTCACTTAAAAAGGTATCTAAAATAGTCAAACTCTTATAAGCAGAAAGTAGAATGGTGGTTTCCAGGAGCTGAGGGAAGAGGGACATAGGAAGTTGTGACTTGATAGGTATGAAGTTTCAATTAGGCAAGATGAGTAAGTTCTAGAGATCTGCTGTACAGCATTCTGCCTGTGGTTCACTATACTGTAGCATACACTCAAAAATTTATTAAGAGGGTAGATCTAATGTCACATGGTCTTACCACAAGTAATTTTTAAAAAATAAATCTTCCAATAGCCATTTGCTCAAGGGCTACCTTCTGCTGAACCTAGACCAGGTAGGTGTGTGTCGGCTGTGCAACCCTGAGTTTCCCTTTCCACCACACTTTTTACACGTTTGTGTCATGGACTGTTTAGTCGTGGGTCTTTCCGTCTAAAATACAAGCCCTCTGAGCCCAGGGGCTGCAGCCACACTGTACACCATTGTCTCCTCAGTGCCGACAGTGCCTGGCCTGGGGCAGACACTCAGTAAATATTTGTGGAATAAATGAAACTATGTCGTTCTTCTGCCATTGTGTGGGGTTAGTCGGTCTTAACTGAGCTATTTTGTGGTCTTTATAAAATTCCCCATTGAAGACTGTGCATTCCATCCTGACTGAGTTTCTACAGACTTACTGTATTTCTCTGCCAAGTTCACTCCAACAGACAACTGTGATCACAACTACGATGCCAGAATTGGTCCAAACTAAGAAAACCATCTCCCCTGCTCATTTCTGTCTGGGCAGGCTACTCATGATACTTGACAAGTCCCAGCCTTGATTAAGAACAGCTGGACTGAGCTTCTTTCCATGTTTCAGTTTCAGGGAATGGAAGAGGGTTCTTACCAGTTCTCTCAGGTGAGATTGGCAATTCCTTCCTCCGGGAACCCCAGAGCCCGCTGTTCTTACCTCTAGCCTAACATCAGATGATTGTGTTGTTGACCTTCTGATCAGATACACAAGCTGTATGATCTCTACAAAGGGAGAGTCAAAATTGCCTTTTAACGACTGAAACAGGAGACTATGGGGACTGGGGCACTGCTGGTACCTCCAGACTCTGTCCCACGTGGTGTAACTTGATGGGAAGGGTTTTTCCATGAATGGCCCACACAAGCATGCTTATCGAAAACATATGTAAAATATATCCATTACATCATTCTTCCAGCCTGTGCTTTCCTGGGAAATCCCATTGTAGAAAAGTTAGGAAATCTAACTGCTTTTCCACTCACACAGCACTTTACTATTCACATTGGCCAAGTAGGGGAGCCGCACTTGGCTTGACTCTCTCCCTGTGTTTCTGCACATAAAGGAGCAGATGTAAGAGTCCAGATGGTTGATTCATCCACAAACCCTAATATCTTAAGGTCACGGGTGAATAGAGAAGCAAGAATTAACAACTTAATGCTTTATTTCCAATACAACATGGAAGTTCAAAATTAAATATCAGGCTGGGCACGGTGGCTCACACCTGTAATCCCAGCATTTTGGGAGGCTGAGGTGGGCGGATCACCTGAGGTCAGGAGATCGAGATCATTCTGGCCAACACAGCGAAACTCTGTCTCTACTAAAAATACAAAAATTAGCTGGGCGTGGTGGTGGGCACCTGTAGTTCCAGCTACTCAGGAGGCTGAGGCACGAGAATTGCTTGAACCCAGGAGGCAGAGGTTGCAGTGAGCCGAGATTGCGCCGCTGCACTCCAGCCTGGGCAACAGAGTGGGACTGTGTCTCAAAAAAAAAAATGAAGTATCAATCCCTCCTGTGTCTGAAACAGTTAAGAGATCCCTGTCTCCTCCACTGTTCTCTGGGCGGCAGCACCACAGGTCCAGCTTGGCCCCTTCCCCATTCAGAGTGGAAAGTTATTCATCTTTTCATCAAGGACACCTGGATGTTTACTTACTGTGTATTTCTAGAGCACAACCAAGGAAGGGGCTGCTTTGGGGGTACTCAGGGAAGATGTGAAGGCCATGGAACAAGTGTTGCTGCTGTGCTAAGTAACCCTTCTTCCTACCTCAGATCATTGGCTGGGGCAGAATTGGCCCAGGCAAACAGCCACGCTGCATCCACTCACATTTCCCACATTTTTCTTAAATGCTGCAAATTTTCCCAGAGTTTAATTCAAACCAAAATATGTGTGTTCCTATCTACTGTGAGCAGGGGACCAGACACACACAAGAGTAGACTGAGCCTCCATTTTCTGGCCCATTGCAAAATTTATTTTTCTATGCACTTGCCACTTGAGGGTGTTTACCTGCTGCAAGATACATTACACCTTCATAGAACTCAGGGCTAAACGGGAGGTCACTTGAGGTGTCACAGCAACCATGGAAAACTGAAAAAGGCTTTACTAGGAATCATGTGGACCCAGTGAGCGGACATGAAGCAGCTGTGAAAATCAAAGTCGATCTGAATGCAACAATCTCTTTTGGTTCCTTTCAGCCCTGAGTTAGGCAGCTCCGATGTGTTACACTTTGCGGAGCACTGCTGAGGCAGCTGAGGACAAGCAGACCCAAGTCTGCCCTCGTGAAGCTTGACACATGGATTTCACATTCAACGCCTACCTCCGTCACTGGATTCCGTCCAGATTTGACTGACTTGAGACCAATCCCTTTGTTCTTGGCTGCAACTGCACCGACCCAGACCCATGCCCCTCTGAAACCGGCTGCTCTGCGTCCCAGCCCCCAAAATGATTGTCCCCCAAATAGCTTTGAACTGAGGGGTTTCCTGGGATGCAGAACATTTAGTGCTAAAAGCAGAATGTCCCAGGCAACTCGGGCTGAGTTGGTCACCTTACCTCCAAGTGAGAGATGACCTCATCAGGAAGGAAAGTGAAAGTGGAGAAAACAGAAGCAGTTTCTCACCCAGACTACTGCAATAGATCCATGCAACTTGAACAACCACCACTTTCCCCGGCATACCTGTGTTCACACACAAATGTGATCAAGGGGAATTGCAGAGGCTGCAGTCTAGTAAAATGAGCTTTTCACTAGACTGACATCCAGAGAGACAGCCATAACCCAACCACTGGTGACCTGATCTTCCCTCCAGATTCTTCCCTTGTGGCTACTCTCCCTCTACACTCACCCCTACATTTCAGGCCCAGAGCCTGCCAGTTCATGCTGGGCCCCGGACAATTGCCTAAACGGTTCCTTCTGCCTGTCCTGCCAGCAACTCACAGATACTCACTTCATTTCTGCCTCTGCCTCGGCCCCTGTCCCTGCTTCCATCCTGTATCCGCTGTCCCTGGCAGTAGGAGCAATAGTTAAGAGCCCAGGAAGTGTGGGAGTCAGATACCTGGGGTCTGGGTATTGCTTCTTTCCAGTGGGCACCCTGGCAAGTCACGCTCTTCAAGCCTCAGTTTCCTCATCTGGAAAATGAGAATATGTACCTAACAGGGTAAGACGATATACCTGCATGAAGTGACACAGGAAAACCCTCAACTGATGGAAACGCTCTAGTCTAGTGCATCCATTTGTTTACAAGGTTTATGCTTTGGTCTTCATGTTCCTAGTGCCTGGCCTGAGATATCTGTTGAATGAATGAGGTTTGCTGGAAAGATGAGGATCTGGCTTCTTGTAGAACTGGTTAGTGAGAACATCTGTATTAATCAGGATTCTCCAGAGGGACAGAACAAATAGGATATATGTATATATGAGAAGGAGTTTATTAGGGAGAATTGGCTCACATGATTACATGGCAAAGTCCCACGATAGGCCATCTGCAAGCTGGGGAAATAGGAGCCAATAGTGGCTTAGTCTGAGTACCAAAGCCTCAAAACCAGGGAAGCTGGCAATGCAGCCTTCAGTCTGTGGCCAAATGCCCAGGAGCCCCTGGCAAGCCACTGGTGCAAGCCCCTGAGTCCAAAGGACAAAGAACCTGGAATCTGATGTCCAAAGGCAGGAGGAGCAGAAGCAAGTGTCCGGCACTGAAAGAAGAAAGAAGCTGGAAGATTCAGCAAGCAAAACCATGCCACTTTCTTCTGCTTGCTTTGTGCGAGCCATGCTGGCAGCCGATTGGGTGGTGCCAACTCACATTGAGGGAGGGTCTTCTGCTCCCAGTTCACCCACTCAAATGTCAATCTCCTCTGACAACACCCTCCCAGACACACCCAGAAACAATACTTCACCAGCCATCTAGGCAACCCTCAATCCAATCAAGTTGACACCTAATTATTAACCATCACAGCATCTTTTCATTAATCTTAGGGACAACTGCAAAAGTGACAAGTTGTGCTTTCCTAGCCCAGAGGGGCGAGTGACAAAGACATTCTCAAGCTCTTCATGTCTCAGAGTGGAGAATTTGGCACATGCGTAACAAAACTCTTCAAAATGGTCAATTTGACAATTGTACTTCTAGGAATTTGTGCTACAAAAATAGTCAGAAATTTATACAAACATGTCCCTACAGAGTCATTGGGAACAGTGTTGTTAATTGGAGTGAGAATTATAAGCATCTTAACTATCCACAGTGATTGGATGACATGCCTAGGTAAGAGGTGCAGACAGGCTGAGAACCCAGATTTTCAAGCCAGGCTGCCTGGGCCTTGCCAACGGTGCACCCTGGGCAAGTACTTAGCATTTCTGTGCCTCTACATCCTCATCCACAAAGCGGGGCTAAGATGAGAAGCACGGGCCTTAGAAAATTCCCTGATATGTATGAGGCCTTTGATATGAATTAGCTACCAGGATTATTTTCCTGCTATGAACTGTTCTATTGTAGAAGGTGAATGATATGAGACGTTTTCACAAATAAATTATTAATTTTTCTAAAATGGATACAAAAGTGGATGATTAACATAACTCTAATTTAAATTCTAAAATGTAGCTTTTAGAAATAGAGGAATTTGGGCTGGGTGCGGTGGCTCATGCCTGTAATCCCAGCACTTTGGGAGGCCGAGGCAGGTGGATCATGAGGTAAGGAGTTTGAGACCAGCCTGACCAACATGGTGAAACCCTGTCTCTACTAAAATACGAAAAATTAGCCGGGCATGGTGGCACACACCTGTAGTTCCAGCTACTCAGGAGGCTGAGGCAGGGGAATTGCTTGAACCTGGGAGGTGCAGGTTGCAGTGAGCCGAGATCATGCCACTGCACTCCAGTCTGGCGGCTGAGCAAGACCCCATCTCAAAAAAAAAAAAAAAGAAATAGAGGAATATGTATTGTAATCAACAATGGTTACCTCTGGGTGATGGAGTTACAAGTGGCTTTTTCTTTTATTTGCTAATTTTCTGTGTTCTTATTTCCTGCAATGAATAGTTTCTTGCAGCTTGGTGTGGTGGATCTCACCTGTAATCCCGGGATTTTGGGAGGCCGAAGCAAGAGGATTGCCTGAGACCAGGAGATGAAGACCAGCCTGGGCAACATAATGAGACCCTGTCTCCACAAAAATAAAATAAAATAAATAAAATAAAATAAAATAAAATAAAGATAAAAATAAAAAATTTAAAAAGAATTTTAAAAAATAGTTTATGGCCACATTTATTCCAAAATGATAAGGTGGTGGTGGGACGACCTGCAGGAAAACTTGGTCCAGGAAGGGGACCTAGGTGCTAGTCCCTGGCCCATCTCCCCCAGATGCAAGTTCACGCATGTCCTTTCCTCACACATGGGGAATGAAAGCATGGGCTAGAAGCAAGCCTGTCTACGTTCCCTCTAGCTCTGAGTGCCTCTGAAGCATGTGGTTCAGATGTAGGGACATGTCAGATGCTTGCTAGAGAGATAGAATAGAGGGTAAACTGGGCCGGGCGCGGTGGCTCACGCTTGTAATCCCAGCACTTTGGGAGGCCGAGGCGGGCGGATCACGAGGTCAGGAGATCGAGACCACGGTGAAACCCCATCTCTACTAAAAATACAAAAAATTAGCCGGGCGTGGTGGCGGGCGCCTGTAGTCCCAGCTACTCGGAGAGGCTGAGGCAGGAGAATGGCGTCAACCCGGGAGGCAGAGCTTGCAGTGAGCCGAGATGGCGCCACTGCACTCCAGCCTGGGCGACAGAGCAAGACTCCGTCTCAAAAAAAAAAAAAAAAAAAGAATAGACGGTAAACTGAAAAAAAAATTATCTTTACATGAAGTAAATTAAGTGGAAGCCAGTTTCCTCATAAAGGCCAATTCTGAACCCTATTAGTCATACATTAAGGCCTATGATAAGCCAGGCCACCCTAGTCTAAGTGTCCTGAAGGTAGTGATTACCTCCTTGGTGAGATTAGAGGAGCCACAAGAGGCCTAGTTTCTGAACAATATCCCTTCTAGCAACTTCTCAGGTGTCTTCAATCCCTGTGCTCTCAGTCCGTTGGGAAGACATTATCTGCAAGAAGCCATATTAAAACTCAGATATTTTTTCCATGATTGACTTTACTCTGTACTTATCTGGTCATATTTATCCTGGCCCCCTGAGTGGTGGCCACTTTGCAAGGTACTGGAGCCACAGAGCCTCTGAGGTGCAGCCTCTGATTCAGGGAATTTGTGGCATGATGGGAGGAAGAGGTGAGGAAATCATGATTGCAGTCCTGTGCCAGGCAGGGGGAGGAGAGGATGCTGGGAAAGCGGGAGTCATGTGGGGAAGTGGATCTGAAAGGCTTCCTGGAGAAATCATGTCTGAGGCAGCCCAACCTAACAACAGAAGGTAATCACTCCTTCCCCAGACCAAGTGGGAGTTTCTCCAATATCAGATGAGCCCCAAACTGCTGGCAGGTAGGGTAATTAGGAGCCCCAATAAGTAAGTAGCAAGGGGAAGTAGTCTCTCCCCACAGGTCCGACACTCCCTTTACCTACTGAGAGATGGATGTTATGGGGACCGCGAAGGGAAAACCGCAACCTAACAAGTGGTCTGGCTCAGGAAGCCTCTTTGTGGAGGCACCAGGGGAGCCAGAGGGGATCAGTAGGTGGGACCCTACAGTAAGCACCTGGCCTGGGAAGCCTCTTGGTCCCTGCAAGCCTGCAACTTCCCTCTCCAACCAAGAGACCCTCCAGCCCCTCAGGCTGGACCTCAGCAGGGACCCGGGGGAGCCTCAGCAGCACCAGCTAAACAAAGCTAAAATGCCCAGAAAATTTAACTCTCATTGGAAGCACAGCCCTTAGAAGTAGGTCAGTACTCCCATGCTAAATCTAAACAGGGTGACTGCCTACTAAAATATAAGAGTTAAATATAACCAGAGTCTTCTAGCATAATAGACAAAAGGTCCAGGACACAATCAATGTCACCCACTGTACCAAGAACCAGAAAAATCTCAACTTGAGTAAGAAAAGACGATGAATTGATTCCAACCCCAGGATGAATCAGATGTTGAAATTTTCTGACAAGAAATTTAAAGCCACCTTCATAAAAATGCTTCAATAATCAACTACAAGCTCTCTTAAAGTGAATGAAAAAATAAAAATCCCAGCAAAGAAATAGATGCTATAAAAAAAGAAACTCAGGGATTTGGAGAGATATTAGTCAAAAGATACAAAATTTCAGCTAGATAGGAGGAAAGAGTCCAAGAGATCTATTGTTCAACATTGTGACTGTAGCTAATAACAATGTATTATATTCCTGAAAATTGCTATGAAAGTAGATTTTAAGTGTTCTCACTACAAAAGATGGTATGTGAGGTAATGCATGTGTTCATTAGCTTGAGTTAGCCATTCTACAATGTATACATATTTTAAAATGTCATCGTTACACAGTAAATATATATATACTATATATATATATAAAATTTCATTTGCCATATAACAAGGAAGGAAGGATGAAAGGAAGGAATGAAGGAAGGAAAGGAGGGAGGGAAGGAGGGAGGGAGGAAAGGGGAAATCCAAATGGAAATTGTACTACAGAAAAATACAATAACAGATATGAAAAAGTTGCCTGACAATCTCAGTAGTAGAGTGGAGAAGACAAAGGTTAGAATCAGTGAACTAGATGGCAAATCAATAGAATTTACCCAGTGAATAACAGAGAGAAAATAGCAAAGGCAAAAAAGTGAAAAGAGCCTCATGAAAAAATGAAACTTAGTTGCATCATTGGATCTTCAGAAAAGAAAGAGACTTGGGATAAAAGAATGTTTGAAGGAATAATAGCTGAAAACTTCCCAAATTTGGTGAAAGATATTAACCTACAGAATCAAGAAACTGAGAAAACCCCAAATAGGACAAACCAAAGAAATCCATGCCAAGATACATCCCTATTTGATTTCTGAAAACTAAAGATAAAGGAAAAAAATCTTGAGAGCAACTAGAGAAAAATGATACATTACCTACAGGGGAGCAACAATTTGAATTTTTCATCAGAAACTATGGAGGCCAGAAGGCAGTGGCACAACATTTTTCAAGGGCTGAAAGAAAGGAACTGACAAACATGATATGTGGCAAAACTGTCCTTATATAATGAAAGGGGAAAATAAAGACATTCTCAGACAAAGGAAACCAAGAGAATTTGTCAGTAGCAGACCTATCTTCAGAGATTGACTAAAGAAAGTTCTTCAAACAAAATGATAGAAGAAGGAAGCTTGGAACATTGGGAAAACAAAAGGACAACAGAAATAGAAGAAATATGGGTACATGCTATAAATATTTTCCTGAGTTTTAGAAATCATAATTTTATAACTGAAACAAAAATTATGACAACATCTAATACTCAAGCCAATGATATTTGAATGTAGGGAAGGTAAAGGGACCTAAAAGGAAATAAGGTTTCCACACTTCACTTGCAATGGAAACATTGATACAGCAGGCTAAGATAATAACCAGAGTGACCACTAAACCCTACAGATACACTCAAAAAAACTATAAATAAATCAGAACGGAATTCTAAAAATATTCAAGTAATCACAGGAAGGCAAGATATAGAGGAATAAGAACCACAGGAAACAAATTAAAAGCAATAATAACATGTCAGACATAAGTGCTAACTTGTCAATAATTACCTTAAATGTAAATAACCTAAATGTACCAATATGAAGACAGATTGATAAAGAGGCTAAAACATCATGACCCGACTATATGCTGTTGACAAGAAACACACTTTAAATTCAATGTAGGAAAGAAAGCCCTGAAAATGGAAGGGACCCACTTCAAGTCACATGGCCAGTTAGCAGGGCATGGACTAGGATCTGGGTCTCTTCTGCCCACACACCAAGGCCAAGCACAGACTGTGCCCCCTCCAACCCATTTCACTGTACTGTCCCCGTTGTCTGTACTCTGGAGGTTCATTTCCCCTTGCATGTAGCAGGAGTGAGGATGTAGGAGGTGGTCCTTTACCTTTAATGAGAATTGAAATAGAGAAATATCTCACATGAGCAACCTGGATGCACCTCCTTTTCATGACCCTGGAGTATTCCTGTCTAGCATAATTTTTCTTGCTAGTATCATGTTGCTGTGTTGGATCTGCACCCTCCCTCATCCCCAGACTCTGCCCCTATAATCTCTTAGATTATTTCAGAGGTGACAGTCCCTAGGTGACAGGCTCAAACTTGAAGCAGCTAATCATCCTTCTGACAACTAAAACTGCTGCATTGTCTGATGTTGACACGTTGTGGCCTCTGTGGAAGGGGAGATGCAAAACTGCATTTCCCAGAATCACTTTCCCTATGCAGTTGCAGGGTAGAGTCTGCCACTGAGAAGAGCAGGAGGTGGAGAGGGAGTTATTCCAGAAGGAAGTTACAGGCAGATGTGTGGGCAGCCAGTAGGTAGGAGGTTCATGGCAGCTTCCAGGTAAGCATCACCCGCCTGAAAATGTAGGCCATGGACCTAGTAGGTGGCAGCTTCTTTTTTTTTTTTTTTGAGATGGAGTCTCGCTGTGTTGCCCAGGCTGGAGTGCAGTGGCATAATCTCGGCTCACTACAAGCTCTGCCTCCCGGGTTCATGCCATTCTCCTGCCTCAGCCTCCCAAGTAGCTGGGACTACAGGCGCCTGCAACCATGCTCAGCTAATTTTTTGTAATTTTAGTAGAGACGGGGTTTCACCATGTTAGCCAGGATGGCCTTGATCTCCTGACCTCGTGATCTGCCCACCTCGGCCCCCCAAAGAGTTGGGATTACAGGCGTGAGCCATTGCACCCAGCCGGGTGGCAGCTTCTTAAGATGCTGCAGGCTTAGATGGTCTTCAGAAGCTTCCTGGGGTTTCTTGGGATTTGTAGGGGCTTCCAAGTGAGCTCCTTTTCCCTGGCTGTACTGCTGCAGGCTGAGATTTTGGGAACTGCCTTCTCTTACCTCCACTCTCCATTTTATAGCTGTGACTTCTGCTTTCCTGAACTGCAGAGCCACTCAGACCATTTACCAAGTATTTCTGTCTTTCTTCCTTCTGGGCTCAAGAAACGATTGCCTGGCTATACAAGTTGTGTCAGCCACTAAAATTCAAGGGCAGAGGATGTATGCCCCCAACCATTTTTTTTTTTTTTTTTTTTGAGACGTAGTCTCTCTCTGTCACCCAGGCTGGAGTGCAGTGGTGCGATCTCAGCTCACTGCAACCTCTGCCTCCTGGGTTTAAGCAGTTCTGTGCCTCAGCCTTCCAAGTAGCTGGGATTACGGGCATGTGCCACCACGCCCAGCTAAGTTTTGTATCTTTAGTAGAGATGGGGTTTCACCATCTTGGCCAGGCTGGTCTTGAACTCCTGACCTCATGATCCACCCACGTCAGCCTCCCAAAGTGCTGGAATTACAGGCGTGAGCCATCATGCCTGGCCAGATGTATGCCCCTTCTGAGAAGCTTTAAGAGATGGTGCGTCATTCACCAGCTTCCCTTTCCTCTACACGCTCTGACAGAATCTTTATCATTCTGACCCTCACTGCTGCCCCACACTGAACATCTAGCATGAGTGAGAAAGCAACCTGCCATGTCACTGAGATGTGGGGGTTATTACCATAGTGTCATCTTGCTTGACCTGACCACTATGTAAACAAAAAACAAATATGGAGACAGACTAAGATAAAGTGTAGCTATTTCACTTCACTATATGATTATTATACTGTATGAAGATGGCATATAATTTCAAACTATTGCCTGAATGAGAAAACTGAAAGTGAATCTATACATCTCATAAAAGATAACAACAAGAAAAGTATACAGAAACACAGTTTCTCAATTATTCTACGTTTAGAAGAGTGGAAATTTCAGATTCATGAATGTCTTTTCTCCATTCATTCAAAAAGTATTTATTGTGCAATACCTATGAGTCAGGTACAGGGTTAGATACTCAAAATAGAAGACAAATAGTTCCTGTTCTCAAAAGCTTGTCATCAAACTCTGCAGATGGTATGAAACCACGTCAAAGGCAATGTGATAAATGGGAAGGATTAATATTCACCCATTTCTCTAGCATTTGCCATGCACCAACTCTATGCAAGCCATTTTATACACTTTATCTCATTTCAACCCACCACAGCCTTATTAATTGGGAGTTATAATCTCAGTATTAGACCTGAAGGAACTGCGGCTCAGAGAAGCTAAGTAACTAACTTAAGGTTACCCAGGTGGTAAGCGGCAGAGCCAGCATGCAAACACAGATTGGCATATCTCCAAAGCCTAAGCTCCTTTCAACAGTCATGACATGGTACAGAAACAGGCGCATGGTACCAAAGTAACTGAGACAGGGCCCACTGCTCTTTGGGGAGTATTAGATCAAAACACTCTGTTCTCAAACCAACTACAAAGTCTTGGTGCAACAGAAAAGTTTTGCTCTTTAGGATCCTCAGTGGTCCCCCACTCTATAATGACTACCTCAAACTACCATACTCCTCTCCCAGTTCCAAGTGTGTCTATCAGGGAGGGGGCATATGAAGGGCAGGCACTACCTCAAGAGTTAGTCTCCCACCAAGCTCTCTCCAGCAGCAGAGATCTGCCTTCAGCTCACTGAAATTCCAAATGAGAGGATGGTAAGTTCACCTCATTACCCAGGGAGGGAAACATGGAGGCTCTCAACCTTCAGTGGCCTCATAGCAAGACACTTGGGAAGCTTCTGGAAGCGGACTTAGAGAGCTGGAGGCCAAGTCACTGATGCATCCTGAGCTGATGGGCGGGCCTTGTCGCATATGGGTAAACTGCCTGGCTTGCTGGTAAGAGGAGCAGCCCTGAGACTGAGAACAGAAGGAGGGAGTCCTGCCTGCTGGGAGTCAGGAATTCAGGAACCAGTGACAGGCACCTCAGGCTTGAACCAGGGGGATGCTCGAAATAAAGCTGTTTTCGTTGTTCCAACTATGCACAGAGGGTCTTTGCTAGGCTTCTGGATCCTCTTTCTCAGTCCTTCAGGCATTATCTGCTAATGTTTAGGTAAAGAATTCTAAACGAGCATTCATTTCCTCCGACATGTAGCCACAATAGCCCATGGGTTTCCATTTTTCAAGTCCATTGGACAAACTAGTGAGTTTTAATGTCCAAGTCTTACACAGTCCACAAAGGACAAAGCTTCCAAGATTCATTTAAGGCCAGAACAGGGAGAAGCTTGAGTTGGAGAAGAACCTGCTTTTAAGCAACTAACTTTCCACATTCTTTGCAATGAAATGTCAGCCTTTCTTTCAGATAGTTGGTATATGGGTAGATTTGCTTAGAGATGCTATCTTATATGCTTCTATTTTTTGTCTCTTAAGAAGCTGAAAGAGGAAGAAAGTCTTCTACTGACCCTAGGAATCTCTCCAGAAATATTTTGGCAGATTCTTTTACTCAAATGCTGTCCATTGATTTTAAGACAAACAAAGCAACAAACAAAAAGCAAAACCTAGTTTGTTAACATTCAGCAATCCTAAATCTTCAATCCCAGGAGTAGCCTCCGTTTATTTTTCTTGCACTGGTTTATGATTTTTCTATTTTCACTGTGTCTTATGAAAATAAAACATGTTAGAGTTTTAACAAGACATCAGTTTCCAGTAAATAATATTGGCATGAAGTTAACCTTTACGTTTACTTGTATTTTTTGCTGGTATGTTCAATATTTCTTATAGCACCAGATGGGTTGCATTTATCACCTGTTCTAGCCTTTGCCCCTGACTGATTTTTTTTTTTATTTCGTGATCAGCAAGCTCTGCAAAAACAAACGAAAAAGAAACTGTCAAGTTATAAAAGTTGTTTTATTCAAGACTATATTAATTTAGTTAAGTATTTTTCTTTCCAGTTTTCTCAGATGTTCTCATGTGAAATGATAGGAAAGGACTAAATGATGCACAACTTTACATTTGTGGAATACATACCACGTGTAAGGCACTGCTTTCAGTTGCAGTTATAGAAAACTTAGCTCTGAATAATAGCATGAACAATAAAGAAGGTTTACTACCTCACATCATAGAAGTTCCAAAGTAGGATCATTCCTAGTTGGCTAATTCAGTGATTCAGTGCCATCAAAGCCACCATCCCATTTTGCCATCCTGGGGCTCCGCTTGCAGTCACAATATGGCTGTCATTCTCAAGATGATAATGCTCAGTAGAAAAGGCTGACTCTTCCACTGAGTCTCTTTCTATGAATGAGGAAACCTCTCCAAGAATGTCCCAAGCAGATGCTTCCTCATATCATATCAGCCACAATTCCCTCCAAGCCTCAATTCACCACCGACAAAGGAATTGGACTAGCTAATTCCCTTGGAGATGTTCCTGGCTCACAAAGCTGAGCTAAACCAGAAGGAAGAGACATGGATGTGAGTGAACGTTCAGAAGGGATTGCTACATATAATTCATTTCACTTAGTCCCCACAACAACCTTATGAGGTAACCACTATTATCCCCATTTGATAGAGGGGAAACTGAAGCCTAGGAATTTTAAATCCATTATCCACACATAAATATAACAGGACCAAGTTTCAAGAGTTGTCTTCCTAACGAATTCAAACTCGATTGGAGCCATTTCACATTCTTACTTAGAGGTTACAATGCTTCTCTGTTTTAATAACTAAGTGAAAATTAGAAAGCTGAAGGCACAGAAACCACAGAGCTTTAGAATTGGGAAGGATCTTTGATATCTCACCCAATGCAACATTTAAACAAGGGGTTACTGAGCGTCCACCTTATGTGAAGCACCAAATTGGAAGCTGCTGAACCTGCCAAGACAAGCAAGATGTGGTCGCTGTGCCCAGGGCTCACCAACCAGTAGGCAGAATGAGAAAGCTATATAAGTAATAATACAACATGGAAGAATATATTATGTGCTAAGAGAGGGACCAAAAAGCACTGGGGCAGGGGGCGGTGTTCAGAAAAAAAGGAATGCTAACCATAAAAAGTTGTCATGGAAAAGGTGGGATTTAGCAAGGTGCCTTAGAGGTAACATTTCAACAAACAAAGATGGGTGGAAGGGAAGTGGATCCCAGGATGGGAACCCCAAGCAGGAACAACCGTATGGACAAAATATCAGGAAGTTAAATTTGATTTCAGTGCAGGAGACAAATTACCTTGGAAAACAAGACTTGAGTGGTTGATTTTAAACGCATTGGAAACTGAGGGAGAAATTTGAGTTTTTTGATCAGGTGTGGCATGATGGAAATTGCCTTTTGTAAAGGTTAGTCTGGCAACACTGTATGTAGTAGGGTGTTCTGTGCATCTGCTGGGATGTTTGGGCTGCAAAGAACAGAAAACTCAACTCAGTATGACTTGACCAACAAAGGCATTTACTAACTCATTCAAAAGATGTCTGAGAAGTTGAGATGTTCCAATGTTGGTTCTTTCAGTAGCAGCCTTCCATCTTTCTGCTCTGCCATTCTCAGAATGTCAGCATTGTTCTCAGTGTAGCTCCCTCTGAGAAAGGGACTTCCTCAGTTCCCAGATCTGACAATCATGTGTAATGATATCCAGAGGAAGAAGAAAAGATCTCTTCCTGCTATCTCTCTCAGGAATGAGGGAATCATTCACGGACGCCTCCAGGAGACTTCCCCTTACATCTCACTGGCCAGAGTTGAGTCAGATGTCCTGGCCTAAACCAATCATGGATAAAGAGAATGGGACCACCACGACTGGCTTCACCTGATTCTTATTTACACCTGAGAAATCAGGAGGAAGGCTGGACTCCCCAACAAAAGTAGAATTCTGCAAATAAGGAAGAAGGAAGAAACAGGTGCTGAGGAGTCAATAAATGGAGCCTACATATGTTCCATAAAGGAGGAATTTGAAGCAAAAACATGACCCAGAAGGAGATGGCATCATTCTAGCTAAGAAATAATGGCTACCTAACTGAGGTCATTTTTACAGAAATGGAAAGGGAAATTTTTCTCGTATGACATAGGATGCCTGCGTTCATTATATTCTCTGCTTGATTATCTTTAATGATGAAGGGCTCTCAAATTCCTGATGCTACCATATGCTATTATTTAACAGCCTTTGGTATTGAGCCAAAAGCCCTGGCTCTTTTCCACAGGAAATGTTTCCAAGCCAAGAATTCCCCATTTTGTATTTATCCAACTGAGTTTTTCATCTTAAATGGTCTTTACTTGTATCCCCTTAAAATGTAGTTTTGTTGGTTTTAGTACAATATTCCAGCCTGATCTTTCAACAACGTTGATTAGCTCTATTGTGTATCAGTACTAGGCACTGGCAATAGGTAAAGAAGAAGCTCACAGACTAGTGGGGAGGCAAACACATGGACAAGCAGTTACAAACCTTGTGTGATGATGCTGTGGCATCAAGTAGGATTAACCAACATGTGGACTCCAGACCACCTACCATTGGCACTCATTCAAAGCACATGTTCCTGACCTCCCCAAAGCCCACCAGAAGTGGAAACCACCAGCACTGTATTAGTCCGTTTTCATACTGCTATGAAGAAATAACTGAGACTCGGTAATTTATAAAGGAAAGAGGTGTAATTGACTCACAGTTCCACATGGCTGGGGAGGCCTCAGGAAACTTATAATTACGGCAGAAGGGGAAGCAAATATGTCCTTCTTCACATGGCGGCAGGAGAGAGAAGTGCTGAGTGAAGGGGGAAAAGGCCCTCATAAAGCCATCAGATCTCATGAGAACTCACTCACTATGATGAGAATAACATGGGGGAACTGCCCTCATGATCTCATCACCTCTCACAAGGTCCCTCCCCCAACACGTGGGGATTATAATTCAGATTACAATTCAAGATGAGATTTGGATGGGGACACAGAGCCAGACCATATTAAGCACTTAAAACAGCATTCTGGTTGATTCTTATGCATGTTATGTTGGCTACCTACCAAGAGATGGAGCGGAGAGGCACAGACATGGATATAAAGTTCTGGGACCTTTGAATAGGGAATATGTCCTCCAACCCATGACTCATCTTTCCTGACCTACGGCATTTGCAAAGAGGATGAACAAACTTCCAGAGCTTCTCTCAAGTCCCTGATGAGAGTGTTGACGAGGACAAACAGGCAGTGAGACTCCTTAGGAGTTCACAGAATCATAAATCAACACTCTCAGGTGGAGCTGTCCAACCAGCAGTGAATCTACCGCACTGTCCTGGATTCAGACTATATTTCAACCTTTTTTTTTTTTTTTTTCAAAAGGAGTCATGGGAAACAGTGTCTAATATCTTGCTAAAGATATTAAAAGATTGCTAAAGATATTAAAAGATTGATGACATCCATAACATGCCACTGCTCTTTGTGCCTCAGACACTCTGCTTCAGTTCCATGGAAAAGAGCCTTCTTCCTGACCCACCTGGTTGAGTAGAGACTTTGACTAACGCCAGAAAACTAATTTCTGCAGCCTTAACATTGGAGGTTGGGCTGGGAAGACCAAAAGCAGGAATTTGGCCTAGTAAATTACCTACTGTTTGAACTAAAGGGAAACAACATTGCTACTCTCCTAACCCATCACAATCTGTCACCTGGACAACCACAACAAGCTCCTAACAGGTGTCTGCTTATATTGTCATCCTTGTAGTCAATTCTTCATCCAGCAGTCAGAGAGAGCCCTGTGCCAACTAGTAACTTTCCATTGTAAGCATAAAAAAAGCCAACCCTCTTGAGATAGCCTTCAAGGTTCATCTGGCCCCTGACCACGCTCTGACTTCATTTCCAGCTACTCTTCCCCTCAGTCACTATGCTCTAGCCACATTGACCTTCTCTCTGCACTTTAATTTCAGGGACGTTGTACTTATCAGTCGCTGTGCTCAAAAGCTCAGGACATTCTCCCTCCAGATCTTTCCCTGGCTATCTTCTCCTCAGCACTCAAGGCCTTGATCCTGGACTTCCTAGCCTCCAGAACTATGACAAATAAATTCCTATTGTTTAAAAGCTACCCAGGTTATGATATTTTGTTACAGTATCCCAAGCGAACTAATACAGGAATATTACTCAGCCTTAAAAAAGAAGGAAATTCTGACACATGCCACAATGTACCTTGGATGGATGATCCTTGAAAATATTGTGCTAAATAAAATCAATCAGACACAAACAGATACCACATGAGTCCACTCATATGAGGTACATATTATTGCCAGACCTGGGAGAGTAGTCAAATTTATAGAAACAGAAAGTAGGGGCTGGAGGAGGAAGAATGGGAGTTGTTTAATCAGTACAGAGTTTTAGTTTGGGATGATGGGAAATTGTGGAGATGGATAGTGGTAATAATTGTACAACAATGGCCAGGTGTGGTGGCTCAGGCCTGTAATCCCAGCACTTTGGGAGGCCTTGGCAAGCGGATTACCTGAGGTCAGGAGTTCGAGACCAGCCTGGCCAACATGGTGAAACTCCATCTCTACTAAAAATACAAAAATTAGCCAGGCGTGGTTGGTGGGCACCTGTAATCCCAGGTACTCGGGAGGCTGAGGTAGAGAATTGCTTGAACCCGGGAGGTGGAGGTTGCAGTGAGCCAAAATTGTGCTGCTGCACTCCAGCCTGGGCGACAGAGAAAAAAATGATAATAATAATAATTATACAACAATGTGAATTTACTTACTGCCACTGAATTGTACACTCAAAAAGGGATAAAATGGTAAATTTTATGTTACGCATATTTTACCACAATAAAAAATTTGGAAAAGAAAAAGAAACCTTGTATTGGCTTCCTTCCCTAGCCTATCTCACTTCCCACATGAATTTCTGCGCACAAATCTGGCACTGGTGTCTGCTTTATGGGGAACCCAACCTAAGACAAGGCTCAAGATAAACGACAGAGCTGGTACACAAACCCAACCTTCAAACCTAGTCTTTAGGCATCAAGTAGCATGCTCTTTAAGCTGCATAAAGCTGTCTTCTGTGCAGCATCAATAAAATAAGCTTTATCAGCTTAGTAGTCACTATTCTGAGACTTTGCCTTGGCAGCACTTGTTTCTTTGCAGTTCCCTTAGCCAATTGCAAAATAAAATTTCTTGATCACAAGAAAATGCAACCTTTTGTTCAGCTCCCCTTAGCCTATCCCCTTCTCAGCCCTCTATAACTCACCTTTCTTCTCCACGTTGAAATAACCACTTGTACTGAGTAGTGTCTGCTCCATATAAAAATAAAGGTAAATTAAAAAGCTCAGTGTAATTTCTGCAATTCAGGCCCGACTTTAGCCCAGGCTATGTCTCAATACTGATCAAATCAATCTGCTACCAATTGTGCCTCCTTTAACTCAGGGTGTTGTGGTCACAGCCACTGATGCAATACAATTCCATTTAATTTAAGAAATTTAAGGGCTGAGATGTGGCGTTAGGAAACGGTATTGTTCTATCATTTTCAAGACTCTACTACTGCATTTATCATAATATTATGATTATTGGCTACAGTTATAATGACGAATTGTAACCGTGGGTTACATTGTTACCCACTACCTTTGAATTCCTTGAAGACAGAGATGGTCTTTTACTCCTAGCACCAGGTGAACAGAGTAGATGGGCAGTTCTGCTTGGTGGGTGAACATTCTAACACTCCCTCATCCTGAGAAGATTGAGGCCCTCTGCCATAGACTCTCTCAGCGTCCTTTCTTTCTACCTCAACAGACATTCATATTTGTACAGAAAACATCAGTACCTTGTCATTTCTTCCTATTTCTTTTTTTTTTTTTTTTTTTCTCTGCTCACTGCAAGCTCTGCCTCCCGGGTTCACGCCATTCTCCTGCCTCAGCCTCCCAAGTAGCTGGGACTACAGGCACCCGCCACCACGCCCGGCTAATTTTTTTTTTTTGTATTTTTAGTAGAGACGGGGTTTCACCGTGTTAGCCAGGATGGTCTACGATCTCCTGACCTTGTGATCCTCCTGCCTCGGCCTCCCAAAGTGCTGGGATTACAGGCGTGAGCCACCGCGCCTGGCCCATTTCCTCCTATTTCTGAAGAAGAGCGTGAACCTTGTCGTCTTAGAGCCACTCAGCTCTGTTAGTTATTATTCAGGCCAACACTTCTCAGACTTCACATGAATCAGCTGGGGGTCTTGTTTAAACCAACTTTGATTTCGTAGGTGTGCAGTGGAGCCCAAGACTTTGCAGTTCTGAAAGTCTCCCGGGTGCTGCTGACGCTGATGGTCCGTGGACCATACTCTGCATAGCAAGTCTCAAGGGCCTAAGTGATCTTGATGAAGTTACTTGAACTGTCTGAGCCCATTTCCTCCACTGGGGAAAAACAGGAGGGTATAGAATAGGAGGTCAAGTTTGCATTTGGCTCCACATAATAGGAACCAGACAAACAATGGTAAACAAGTTTGAGGTTCATTTTTCTCACTTCAGAAGGAGTCCAGGGATAGAGAGGTCATGGCTGGTGCTGCCGTTCAAAGATTCAGAGCCCTTGACTCTTCCTGCTCTACTATCCGTAGCAAGTGGAGATTTATCCTCAAGGCCACCAGATGGCTGCTCTACCTCTAGGCATCTGCATTCTAGGCAGAAAGAAGGAAGAGCAAAGGGCAAAAAGTAGTGCCAGCTGACTGTATTTTTTTAAAAAACAGGATAAATAACAACTGACTCCAAAGCCCCACCCTATAGAAATGTGTGAACAACACATTGGTCAGATCTGGGCCATAGGACACCCCTGGCAGCTCAAGACTGTGACAAGGTGAGTATTCTAGCTGGGCGCATTGCTACCCTGAGCAAACTTGAGAGGGGTTATTAGTAAGGAAGCAGGGAGGAAAGGATGTTGGGTCACTTCTAGCAGTGTCTGATAGAAATATCTGTTTGTGCTGTTGTAATGGCACTTAATGAAGCTTCGTGGGCATTATGCCCAGTGTATCACCTGCCACAAGGTCCTGACTGCATCCCCTCCAGGAACTGCTGCATTTAGAGTTTCTTCTCTCTGGTGTCTTGAAAATCTCCTAATGTGCTGGCTTCTTCCCTTCAGTATTCCCAACTTACTAATCTTTCCAAGCCTGAATCACTTTCTCTTCCCAGCCTCTCCCTGAGCCTGCCTTGCCCCCACTGCTGTCGTGTATACCCCACCACCCATCACCTTGACAACCACCTGCATTCATGAGCTTAAGTGTCCATACTACCCCTAAAACTGCATTCTCAAAATCAGAAATGCCATCCTAATCACTAATTCCAACAGTCTCTTCTCAATGCCTGTCCCACTGAACTTCCGGGAGGTATTTTAACATCGTTGCACACACCTCCTTCTTAAAACACCAACTTCTAGTCTCTAGGGCACTTGAGCTTTTGAGTTCCCTTCTTCCTCTCAAATTGCATCTCTCTCCTTCCCTGGCTTTTCTGTGCCTTTGCCTTAGACATAGGCATTTCTCAGGTTCTCATCTGGACACTGTCCACCCTACATGCTCTTTTCATAATTTCATTCATTCCCATGATCTACAGTAGACCTCTGACCAAATTCCACCCTCACTGTCCTCTCCCTTATTCCTATTCCAACCTCAGTTTTTAAAATAAAAAGTTTTGTTGGAACACAGCAACATACAATTCATTTGCATATTACCTGTGGCTGCTTTTGCACTACAATGGAAGAACTGCTATAGTGACTCTCTGGCCCACAAAGCCTAAGATGTTTACTATCTGGTGCTTTGCAGAAAAATCTTGCCAATCTATGCCCTCTTTTTTTTTTTTTTTTTGAGACAGGGTCTCACTCTGTTGCCCAGGCTGGAGTGCAGTGGTATGATCACTGCTCACTGCAGCCTTGACCTCCCAGGCTCAAGCAATCCTCCCACCTCAGCCTCCACCCACCTCAATCTCAGTAGCTGGGACTACAGGCATGAGCCACTACCCTGGCTAACTTTTTAAAATTTTTTGTAGAGACAAAGTCTCATCATGTTGCCAAGGCTGGTCTCGAACTCCTGGAATCAAGCGATCCTCCCGCCTCAGCCTCCTGAGTAGCTGGGATTACAGGTGTCAGCCACCATGCCTGGCCATCTTAGAATCGTAACTAACAATTTCCAAAGCCACTAGCTAGCTAGTGTTCATTCATGCACTCCAGACCCAGATTGTAAGGGCCAGCTAGACAATTCAGTGGAGATTCCACTAGCATCACCAATCAAAGTCCCAAACTATCTTCCTCCCCAAATCTGTTTCTGCTCATTTGTCCTGTTTCAATCAATGGCTTCATCCATGACCTACCTGTAGTACAACTGAACATTTGCAGTCAATTTATGACATCAGGACCATGGAGATATGAAGGGCCCTCATATGGTTTGGCTCTGTGTCCGCATCCAAATCTCATCTTGAATTGAAATTCCCATAATTCCCAAGTGTCAAGGGTGGGACCAGGTGGAGATAATTGAATCATGGGGGCAATTCTCCCACGCTGTTTTCATGATAATGAGTGGGTCTCATGAGATCTGATGGTTTTATAAGTATCTGGCATTTCCCCTCCTTGCACTTCTCTCTCCTGCTGCCATGCGAAAAAGAATGTGTTTGCTTCCCCTTCCGCCATGATTGTAAGTTTCCTGAGACCTCCACAGCCATGCAGAACTATAAGTCAATTAAGCCTCTTTTCTTTATAAATTATGCAGTCTCAGGCAGTTCTTTACAGCAGTGTGAGAACAGACTAATATAGACCCCCAAGTCCAGAGCTTCATTGATATCAATCATGGACATTGATCTGGCTTTGCGTCTAAAAAATCAACATGACATTAGTAAATAAAAAAAGAAAACTGCACTCAAATTTTTGAATTCAGCTCCTTTTTCTTTAAAATCTGGCTCTAAATCACAGCCCTGACATACTTACTGTAGCATGGTGCCTTATCTCCATGACAATAAAGGAGGAGAAATTTCATAAAGATGAGACTCTGTTCTCTCCATCAACCCAAAGAGCAATCAATCCTTCTGTCAATTTAACATGTAAATGCTACCTTCCTAATTTCTAATTGTGTAAGTAGCTGCAAGACTGAATTATATGTTACTGAAGAAAATTTAGGAACCAAAATGTAAACAATAATACAGTCAAGTTTGTTGTATAATTCAGACTCTTTCTACTTCCCCCAAAGGATAGCCCTCTCAATTTATTACTTCTTAGGTTATTGGAGCAGAATATCAATTATTTGATCTATTAACTTCTGCAAAAGTATCAAGTAGACATTCCAAGGTCTCACTGGCAATGCTGGAATTCTCCTGTAAAAGTTCTTTGAACTTTGCCAGCAATTTCAGCAAACAGGATTCAGAAAACTTACAAGCATTGGCAATGACAAAGAGCAACAGTTGCTAGCCCTTTGATATCTGGGTACTTTTAGTCATAAGCAGGCTGAAATATTTTTCAGAATTAGCATTAACATATAGTAGAAAATATGATTGTCTTATCATCTAAGTGAAAATTAATATCGCTGCTTTATCAACTTCAACTTGTCAAAACCCAGGAATCAATATTACTTGTCTTTAATTCATAACATTTTTTAGGCCCACATATGGACCATGCCTTTGTGATAGTTAATTTTATGCATCAGCTTGACTGGGCCAAAGGTACCCAGAAATTTGGTCAAACATTCTGGGTATGTTTGTAAGAGTGTTTTTGAATGAGATTAACATTGGAATTGGTGGACTGAGCAAAGCAGTCTACCACTCCCTAATTTGGGTGGTGCTCATCCAATCAGTTGAAGGCCTAAATGAATGAAGAGCCTGACCCTCCTGCTAACAACAAGGAACTCCTCTCTGCTCAGCTGTCTGCAAGCTAGGGCAGAGGTCTTCTCCTACCTTCAGACTCAAACTCAGACTGGAACCTACACCATCAGCTCTCCTGGTTCTCAGGCCTTTGGACTCAGGCTGAAACTAAACCATTGGCTCTCCTGGGTCTCCAACTTGCTGACTGTGGGTCTTGGGACTTCTGAACCTCCGTGCCCAAGGGAGCCAATTTCTTATAGTAAATATTATATATAGACATATGTCCTATTGGTTCCATTTATCTGGAGAACCCAGATGAATACAAGGCATAAGGAGCACAGAAAAACTAATACAGTAAATACACAGCTAGACCCAAATTTCCAAGGGTTAAGCTGAGTTGCTGACAGGTGCATTTCTTACTTCAACCCAATCCATTCAAGTGGATGAAAAGTTCGTTATCATAAACAATAACATAGAATATGCAAAATAAACATTCACAAAACCAAGCAGAATCATTACTGGTGTGATTACTTCTTTGTGTAATGTTAGAAAGTGAAATTGAAAATATTTTTAAAATCTATGAATTCATTGAGAGTTATTATAAAACTCTAAACAAGAGTAAGTTTAAGTGAGATTGTTATTTATTTTTAAGAATTCTCTTTATTTTCCCTGAACAGAACTTTTTTAAAAATTAAGACTAATTTAATTTTTTTATTGTTTTATTTTATTTTATTTATTTATTTATTTTTTTTGAGACGGAGTCTCGGTCTGTCACCCAGGCACCCAGGCTGGAGTGCAGTGGTGCGATCTCGGCTCACTGCAAGCTCTGCCTCCCGGGGCCACGCCATTCTCCTGCCTCAGCCTCTCCGAGTAGCTGGGACTACAGGTGCCCGCCACCACGCCCGGCTAATTTTTTGCATTTTTTTTTTAGTAGAGACGAGGTTTCACCGAATTTAATATTATTTAAGAGCAACCATAGTGCAACAACTTCTAAAGGAGTTAGTGCTGAGCACACAAACTCAAGCAGATTTTTAAAAAGAAGAGGAAGTTAAAGACTTATTGATGATTTTGCTAATGTCAAATCATAGCAAAGCCTATTTAAAATATTTTTCCAAATATCGACATTTGTATTATTGACTTAACATATTATGTTTTGCTTTAGATGTTATATTTCAAAGTATTTATGTAAAAAAAAATACTTAATCAGAAATAATGCTGTTTGGTAGTAATAAAGATGTGTGCCTGAGTATGAATGGCAGAATAAGCTCTTGCTGTCTGGACAGTAATCTGCTCTTGGCCCCTTTTACTGGCTGAACCACTGCCAAAGCACCTCCTTAAGCTACAAGTCCTTGTTGCCCTGCCACCCCTGCCTTTCATCCCTAGTCCTGCCCTGTGCCTCCCTCTCCCTCTTCCAGCAGCTCTCACGCAGCTCACTCTCACTCGGCCTATGCCAGCCCATGCTCCAGCCAGGAGCCCCCATAGAGGCCCCCCGTAGAGGCATTTCTTGTCACATGACCTTGGCACAGTTGCACCTCTCAGTCCCTCATAGGTAGAGTAGCAACAATAATAGCTTCTTTGCAGGGCTTTCCTGGGAATTAAATGAGGTAGCCAGTCAAGGTACCTAGTATACCCAGCCTGACACATAATAGAACTTTAATAAGTGTTGGTTTCTCTTCCCTTCACTATTTCTCATGTGGACAGTTGTAACCTCACCCTAACAGGTTTCTATGCCCCCAGCTCCCTGTTACTCATCCTACCGCCAGTCTATCCTCCTTGAAGTAGCCGCCATGATCTTGCAAAATATAGACCTGGTTATAATTTTCTCCTTCTTAAAAACCTTTGATGAGTCCCCATTGCCTACAGAATAAAATTTGAGCTCCTGAGCAGAACAGGTAAGGATTATCTGCTCTTCTGGACACAAGAAGCCTTGCCTCTCCCTGTGCTATTCACATTCACCCATTGGCTCTAGTCTGGGCTTCTCAATTTATCCCCCTCCACGTTTGCTTGTGACCTTCCCCAACCTGGAATGTCCAGCCTCTATCTCTGTGGCAGATTGCTAAGCCCTGCTCAGGGGCTGTCTTCTTTGGGAAGCCACCCTCCTTCCCTTGAGTCTAGCATACATAAACCACTCCTGGTCCAATGCATTATGCAAATCAGCTTTAGGATGCCTACCTTCTCATGCTTGGAGAGTAATTATCCATGAAGAGTTCTTCCCTGACTGCACTGGAGGCCCATCGAGAACAGGACTCTGCTTCCTACATCTCTGTTTGCTCAGCACCTGGCTCAGAATAAGGGCCACCAATGAGCGACATTGAAACCCTGAGAAAAAGGAATCCTGGTTAAAGAAGGAAAGGAAAACACAAGGGAGAGAAAGACTTTGGATATCCTGCAAGTACAAGAATAGATTTCCAAGTCCTTAACGGGTTAGGTGCAAAAATGTTTTGAGATTGGACTGACTCCACGTTGATTCCATCAGTGAATCATTACCACATAATTATTACTGCAGGAAATCCTATCCTCACAGTAGGACTGGGCACTGGCCTTTGCTGTCCCTAGAATAGAAATGTCTGGGTCCTCTCACTCCTCATCACAACTTCCTCCCTGGAGACTCAAAGCTGCAGTCCCTCCAGAAGGTCTCTGCTTCCCCTGGGCAGTCCCAGATACTCCTGCATATTGTGGAAAGCACCTCTGCTCAGATGCAAGAATTATCATACAGGCAGCAGCCTTCGTTTAGAACATGGTCATTCATCGCTGACTTGATCCTGGGAATGGAAAGCAAGCCAAGACTTTTCAGGGTTGCTGTTGTTGTTGTCTTAAACCTTTCCTGTAATAACTAACTACCCTGTCCTTTGAAAACCTGCATGCCCCACGGTTTAACTTTCACTGATTTCCACTAGTGACAAGGTATAATCTGTCTTCCTATTTTAAAGAAATGAAAGGCAGTTGTAGACTCTTGGAAAACATCCCACAGAGACAACGGAAGAAGTCAGTGCATTCCAGTACTTTGACTTATCCTTTCATCCATCAAATTCCTAGGCACCTGCTATTTGTCAGACATGTGTGCTGGGTGCTAGAGATGCTGGAATAAATAAGACTCTGCAGAGCCTCACTGCACCTCCTTCCTGGAAGTTTTACAAAGGGGTTAATGAGCTCTGCTTACCCTATAAAATCAAATCCATGGGACTGCAGAGCAAGTGAGTCCTAATATTTGTGGAATAAATGAATGTAGCGTGACGGTCCCTGGATATGACTTCCCAACAATTACAGAGAGAAGAAGGTGACCATTTAAATGCCAGTTGGATGACAAGCTCTGTAGAATTTCCTTAGTATAGGCTCAATAGAATTCCAAGCCTTGGTAGAGGATAGCATTCAACACATGGATTCTAGTATCAGATCTCCACATACAAGGGCTATATGGATCTTTGTTATAAGAAGAAGGACTAGATGATCTTTGTATAGCCAAATACAAGGGCTTTATGATCTTTATTATAAGAACAAGCTCTTGTTTGCATTTGAATGATTATTTGTAGTTTCATAGCACTTTAAAATGTCATATTCTACCTGATAAAGCTGTGGGCTATGTGTTTTAATTTTCGTTTTGTAGCTGAAGAAACTAAGACTCAGAAAGTTTAAATAGACAGTGAGTAGTAGGTGAGGCAATGGAGCCTAAACTCGCTTTCTGTGTGTCAGTAAACATGGCCTTCTAAATTCACCAGGAGCCTCAGGGCTCATGAATGGGCTGAGGTGCCATAACCGTTGTCCTGGGCGCAAGCTGCTTGCCAGGTTGCTATACAGTGGATGTTTTCTCTCTTCGTTTTAAAGTTTGAAAGCAATACTTTAAAAGATAAACAAAATAAGCCCTTATAATTCCATAGCACCTCCCTTCTCCATTGCTAGTCACTGGGTACTAGAAGCCAGGGGAGAATGAAAAGGAAATATTAAACAGTGAAGTAGCAATCAAAGCTTCAGTTGGGTTCCTTTAGAGGGGAGAGCTTCAGAAGGGGCCAAAGTCTGGGCCCCAGAACTTCCTTGTAGCAGAAAAATGGGCAGGCAGCCTCTCAGCTGGTATCTCAGACCGTAGACTCAAGGGACAATTCAGGCAGCTCCCCCGGTAAGCCAGCCACAGGCAAAGCAGAGGCCAATAACCCTGCACCTGGCTTCCTGGTCCTTCTCTCCCGAATGGCAGTCTGTTCTTTGGCTTCTGACCTTACCCAAATTGAATACACTGCTCCAGAATCTAATCTCTGGCTGACTTCCTTGCACAGAGTAGAGGATCCACCATCACAACGCTCAGGGAAGACCCTGACACTCTGCCCTCCCTACCCCAGCCACAGCCACCCAAGACTGGAGACATTAGAATCAGCTCCCCTGCCAGCCATCTGGACTAACCTTGGCTGACCCCACACATAAACTGGGACACTTCCCTGGCTGTGGAAAAGAACTTCATCAAAGATAAATAACAAAGAAACTCCTAGTCTTGTCTCTGTGTCTCAGGCCTCCACTGGAGGAGAAAGCGAGTGGCAATGAACATCTCATCAGCCTCTTGACCAGCCTGGCGGATGGGTCACTGGGATTTCCCATGCATACAGATAAGAAGCCTGCTCAATGGACTAGTCACTGAAATAGGCTTTTCCATCAACAGTTTCAATTTAAAACCCTGACAAAGCCATCTTTGGAAAATGTTCTCTAGTATATATCTCTTCCAATGCACTTTAATTAATCTGCAGTTGTCCTCGAAGCTGTGTGAAGGGGAAGAGTTTCTTAGAATTGAGTTTCTTCTAAGAACGTGAGCTCATTTGCTTAGTCGAATTGCCAAAGGCAGCAAGGGAGTGTTTTCTCTACACTTTCCCAAGATTTATTATAGGGCTACCAACTTTTTCTCTGTTAAATTGGGCGGCTCTAACCTGAGAAGGTTGTTATATGAATAGAAGAGAGAGGCATGTGATCGGAGTTCACTTGAACTGATGGAAACTTTTAACTGAGTCCTGCAGAATTTTAGAAATACCAATAAAAGAACAATGGAGATGGGGCATGAGCTGATACTGCCACCAACAGAGTGGTTTTTCCGTCTTCAGGGACACGCAATCAGCAATCTCATTCCACCTCAATACACGCCTACCTGGCAAACAGTAAGGTTCACTAACTCACAGGCAAGGAGAAAAGGAGAAAAGGAGAAAAGGTAAGGTCCTGGCTAAATGGACACCAAGCCACATTGTCAACGCTTTGAGAGCTTGTTATCCCAAGTCCCCTCCTCAGTGGAAAGTGTCTGAGAGAGAGGGCTTGGGACCCAGACTGGCAAGGTTCAAATCCTAGCTCCATCACTTACTAAGTTATTTCACCTCTGTGTGCCTCAGTTTCCTCCATGGAAAAGTGAGGGTAATATGGTTTTTCTCTCATAGGACTTGGGTGGGTCACATTGAGTTAATGTATGTGAAGCTATTTATTAGGACAGTGCCTGTAAACTGCACTATGCATGTTTGCTAATATTCTAGGCATACAGTAACAGAACAGAAGATCAAGTCTTGCTAAGAAGGGGTCCTCTGAGCATCCCTTTAATGAACATGTCAGGGAGAGTGGTTTTTTTGTTGTTTTTTTTGTGTGTTTTTTTGAGATTGAGTCTTGCTCTGTCTCCCAGGCTGGAGTGCAGTGGCACAATCTCGGCTCACTGCAACCTCCGCCTCCCGGGTTCATGCAATTCTCCTATCTCAGCCTCCCTGAGTAGCTGGGATTACAGGCACCCACCACCACACCTGGTTAATTTTTGCATTTTTAGTAGAGATGGGGTTTTACCATGTTGGCCAGGCTGGTCTTGAACTCCCGACCTCAGGTGATCTGCCCACCTTGGCCTCTCAAAGTGCTGGGATTACAAGTGTGAGTCACCGCGCCCGGCCAAGAGGTCATTTTTTATATGCAGAAGTGGCACTGCTAAAGTAGAGGGGTTTTGTTGTTTCTTTAAGCATTTAGAAACAACTTGAATTTTAAAGTAGACTAGTCACTGAACCGGTTTGAGTACAAATTTACTTTGTAAACGCTTTCTTTTCTTAGAAAGTATAAAGAATCATCATAAGATTCAAATCATGCAGATCTGATAATGGAAAATTTTTAGGTTCCTATTGTACTTGATTTATTCTGAGAAAAGATGCTGAAGTGCGAACAGACAGCTGTACACCCCAGAAATTGTTGTCAAACTTGAGATCTTTAAAAAAGACACAGTTTATTGATTTTATTTCTATTAGAACAGTGAATATACCTACTATAGAAAATATGGGAAATTCAGAAAAGCAGGTAATAGAAAAGAAAAAAAAAGATAAGCTGTAATACCAGCTTCCAAAACAATTCCCAAAAATGGTGTGGGCCAGGCGCAGTGGCTCACACCTGTAATCCCAGCACTTCGGGAGGCCGAGGTGGGTGGATCATCTGACGTCAAGAGTTGGAGACAAGCCTGGCCAACATGACAAAACCCCATCTCTACTAAAAATACAAAAAATTAGCCTGGTGTGGTGGTGGGCGCCTGTGATCACAGCTACTCGGGAGGCTGAGGCAGAAGAATCACTTGAATCCAGGAGGCAGAGGTGGTGGTGAGCTGAGATTGTGCCACTGCACCCCAGCCTGGGCAATAGAGCAAGACTCCATCTCAAAAAAAAAAAAAAGGTGTGAAGTACTATATTTCCTTCCACTCTTTTCTCCATACATAGAATTTATAACCTTTATTGTTTCTATATAACAGTAATTATATTAAATATAAGAATTATGTCTTTTCCTTTAACCTTGTAGCATAAGCATTATGTGTGTGTGTGTGTGTGTGTGTGTGTGTGCACGTGCCAGACTTCAAACCCTGTGTCATAACTCAAGGTTTGATGGTGTCTGTTCTATTCCTGCACCAAGACTTCCTCTCTCCTTAAGAGAGGAGCAGGAAGCCCTGTTCCATCCTTCACACGTGCGAGAAGGTGGGAGGGGCATGCAGGCTTGGGTACAATAAAGCTAGATTAATAAAATGTTGTTCTTACAGTTCCAAGCACCATAATACTGGAATGGATAGTTTCACTGTCAACTTGGCAGGGCTAAGAGATGCCCAGATAGCTGGTAAAGTGTTGTCTCTGGGTGTGTCTGTGAGGGTGTTTCTGGAAGAGATGAGCATTTGAATCAATAAGCTGAGTAAATAAAGAAGACCTCCCTCACCAGAGTAGGTAGGCATCAGCCAATCCTTTGAGGCCTGGATAGAACAATAAGGTGGAGGAAGAGAGAATTCGCTTTTTCTTTGAGTTGGGTATCCATCTTCTCCTGTCCTTAGGCTTTGGTTCTCCTGGTTCTCAGGCCTTCAGACTCCAAGATTTATACCATTGGCCCCCCTGGTTCTTAGGCCTTCAGACTCAAACTGAATGATCCCACCAGCTTTCCCAGGTCTCCAGCTGGCAGATGACAGGTCATGGGACTTCTCAGCCTCCATAATTGTGTGAGCTGATTATCATAATCAGTCTTCTCTCATATGTATCTATACATATCCTATTGGCTCTGTTTCTCTGGAGAGCCCTGACTAACACAAAGACGTTTATTAACATTTCCATATGAGTTAAACTCTGCAGGCTCAATGCTATATTAACCTATCATGGCAGTACTAATCTCCCAAGTGGTCAGTCCTGAGGGAGAATTGTATTGATTAGCTTGGGCTGCCAGTTACCACAGACTGAGTGGCTTAAACAATGTAAATTTATTTTCTCTCCATTCTTGAGGCTAGAAGCCTGAGATCAAGACATTGGTAGGGTTGGTTTCCACTGAGGGCTTTCTTCTTGGCTTTTTTTTTGAGACGGAGTTTCGCTCTTGTTGCCCAGGCTGGAGTGCAATGGCTCGATCTCAGTTCACCACAACTTCTGCCTCCTGGGTTCAAGCAATTCTCCTGACTCAGCCTCCCAAGTAGCTGGGATTGCAGGCATGCAACACCATGCCCGGCTAATTTTATATTTGTAGTAGAGACGGGGTTTCTCCATGTTGGTCAGTCTGGTCTCGAACTCTCAACCTCAGGTGATCCTCCCGCCTCAGCCTCCCAAAGTGCTGGGATTACAGGCATGATCTTCGTGGCTTTTAGATGGCTGTCTTCTTGCTGTGCCTTCACATGGTCTTCCCCCTGTGCATGTCTGTCTCCTAATCTCCTCATAAGGACACTAGTCATATTGGATTAGGGTCCATTCTCATGACCTCATTTTAACTTAATTACCTCTGTAAAGAACATGTCTCCAAAAATAGTCACATTCTAAGGCACAGGGGGTTAGAACTTCACCACATGAATTTAGAGGGGAGACAATTAAGATCATAACAAGGATCTGTTAGGTCATGCTACTCTACCCATGAGTTTGTTTATGTTTAATACAGACAGAAAATTCTTTCAGTGATATCAACTGCAGATCTAGAATAGCCAAGGGCTGAGGACTGGGTCTTCAGTCACTCTTGACTACTCAGATCTTACTACAGTGCTTGATGCTTAATATGTAACAAAAGAGAGAAGCAAAATAATGAGGTAATTAAGTGCACGAACCAAACAAAATATCTCCATCTGCTCAGGCTTTCCAAAGCTAAAAGAGGAGGGAGGCTAAAATTCTATTGGATTATTCTCTAATTCAGCTCCTAACTCTATCCTCAGTCACGAAGATGAGCTGCGACTCATTTGTCCATAGTTAGAGTGAACTAAAACATACTACCTTTTTTCTTAATCTAAGGAAAATTTTTTTTCTCTCTTCATGTGTTGCCTTAAAAGACATTTTCTTGTAGCTTTTACAAAAAAAAGAAACCCCAAAGTCATAGCATTTTATAATTTTTTTCAGTCTTGTGGCTGTTAAGAGCATATATGTGGGGTTCACATACATTATTTCACTTAATTCTCCCAATAACTCACTTGGGTAGGTGTTATCATTAACATTTAGACTAGAGGAACCAAGGTTCAAAAAATATCAAGAAATTTGAAAAAAATCACATAGTTATTGGTGGCAGAATCAGACCTGAACTCTTATTTTCTAAACCCAAGCGCTATCCACCTCTATCCTTGGCTCTCCTCCACAAATAGAGATCCACATGTTGGTCTCCCATGCCTTTTCTATCATGAAAAAGAACAGTGGGAAATTCACAGAGAATGACAAACTACTGGGTATGAAAGTTAGCCTCTATGTCAAACTGTGTTACTCTGAGCACATAAATTTTCTGTTACCCTGGATTCTCATTTGAAATGGGTGCATAGCACAAGATCATCTTTGAGATTCCATTAGTCATATAAAGTTCTATGATGGACTTATATAAGGGAAGTTCACATACTGCCAGGAGGGTAGTACCCTGAATTAAATTTTGGCAGCACTCCATAATACTTACAGTTAATTACCAATAGATGTATAGGCCCTTTGCCACCATCACATCCACCCCATCCCTCCTGCAGCCCCAGTGAGAGACATATCAAAGATAAACTTCAGGCTGGGTGCAGTGGCTCATGCTTGTAATCGCAGCACTCTGGAAGGCTGAGGCACGGGGATCACTTGAGGCCAGGGGTTTGAGACCAGTCTGAGCAACATAGTGAGACATACTTTTTTGCACCACGCTCTAACCCACTGAGCTAAAGTTGATAAGAGACACACTTAAGATTGAGAGACACGATTAGGTTAAAGTAAAAGGATGGAAAATATACAAACAGTAAAAGGGGAGATGAAAAAGCTAGAGTGACAATACTAATATCAGACAAAATAGACCTTAAGACAACAATTCTTAGAGCCAAAGAGCCACATTATCAAACTCTAACGTAATTTACTGAATACTGTACTGAAAATGAAAGACAGCATGGTGGTATGGGTACTTGAAGTACAGTTTCTACTGAATATATATCACTTTTTGCACCATTGTAAAGTCAAAAAATGGTAAGTTGAACAATGATAAGTCAGGGGCTGTCTGTCTGCTATAATCAAATCCATTGAATTGTACACTTTACAGGGATGAATTTATGGTATGTAAATTGTTTCAATAAAGTGGTAACATAAAGGGAAAAAAAGAACAGCAATCACTGTGATAATAAAGAAAGGTGAGGAGAAGCTGAAGACAATATTTGACTTTCTTCACAATTTTGCTTTGGGTCAGCCCTGCCCAGGATTCTATGTCAACTATGTCTCTGTCCCCAGACCTACAGTCTCAGCAAGATGAATGCTATAGAGAGAGGAGTAAACAACACACCCAGGAGAAAGGGGGAAGAAGTAGTTGGTGTCAGAGTTGGAACAATTTAAAGGATGCCTTGACCTGAGAGGCAGAGAACCACAGGAAGGGCTTTATAAACAAAGAAAAGAGTTGTACTGAGGACTGGAGTTAACCAGGAGTGAAGCATGTGGAAGGTGGCTGGCAGGATGGAGGCATGGCCAAAGGCAGGGAGAAGGTAGCTGGAGGGAGAAGGAGCCCTGACGGCCACCCAAGATGTGCTAAAGAAGCTAGATTTTAACCCGATCAGGGAGAAGCCAGCAACAGCTCTTAACAGAAGCATCAGATTCAGTTTCTGAGAGCTCATCAGAGTAGTAGGGAATGGGGGAGAGAAAGGAATAACTAAGACTTGCAGGAAGCCAGATGCAACAGCCCAGGAGAGAGAAAGTGGCTGGTCCACTTTAATCAGAAGGTGGTGGTAGAAAAAAATCAATCTTTTAACATAGACATTCACCCACCACCTAAAATACTATGTTTTTGTCAAAAGGTTACATTCAATTGTATTAACTAAAGAGTGCATCACTCAGCTGATAAGAAGATTTGAGAGAGGAAGCTGTAATAAGAACATAATATGCAGAGAGAAAATGCACTTCTCCAAGTCCCCCGAGTCTTATTTCATTGGATGCATTTAAAAGCTCTATCATTAAAATAAGTTTAAATTCTGTGATGGGAAGAAATGTCATTTTCATCACAACTTAATGGAACGGTTCATCTTAGAGGCAGGAAGATACTTTGACAAATGGATGAAGGAGGCTTGGTATCTCTAACTTGGGGAGGGCGGCTCAGTGCAGTGGGAGGGAGTATGTGGATTTTGCAGACCTGCTAGCTCTGGAAGGCTCTGCTCTGTGCTATTCCTTTTGCACTGTTTCATCTCTTAAGGCCTCGTGTCAGGGAGATTTTAGTAGACTATTACCATCCTTTATGTATAGTCAGACTCAGAGAGAAACTGTAAAATTCACCAAAGGGACTGTGTGGAAATTGATGGAAGCATTCTAACTGCAGTTAAAATACACAAATAGAATTCTGAATGCTTTGAGAGAGAGGAAGTCAGCTGTCAGAAATATACTGCTAAATGCCAGTATGCATTCTGTACAGGTAAGGTGGAAGAACCCTGGAAGCTGAAGCATTAAGAACTATAATCTCCCTTTAAGAATCCTTCTAACAAGGAAAGAATCATCTGTCATGCCTTTGTTTTGATTTGTTGTGGTCGGAAACAGAGAGCCACCTGAATGACATCACAAAATAGAGTTGTGAAAATATAGCCTTGCCTTGCATAAAGATATGTGAGCCAATGACAAACCACATATTACAAGGGTGGTCCCGTAAGATATAGTGAAGCTGCCCTACACAGGTGTACCATTTTATATCTTTTATACAGTATTTTTGCTGTGCTTTTTCTGTTTCTATGATTTTTTTCATTATGTCCTGTTTTCCCTTTTTTTAAAAAAATTTTTTTTTTCTTTTTGATACGGAGTCTCACTCTGTCGCCCAGGCTAAAATGCAGTGGTGCAATCTTGGCTCACTGCAACCTCTGCCGCCCAGGTTCAAGCGATTCTCCTGCCTCAGCCTCCCAAGTAGCTAGGATTACAGGCGCCTGCCAGTGTGCCCAGCTAATTTTTTTTCTTCTTTATTATTCATGTTTATGAATTACCTGTTTGAGGTTGTACATGAAATTTTTTTTTATTATACATTAAGTTTTAGGGTACATGTGCACAATGTGCAGGTTTGTTACATATGTATCCATGTGCCAAGTTGGTGTGCTGCACCCATTAACTCGTCATTTAGCATTAGGTATATCTCCTAATGCTATCCCTCCCCCTTCCCCCCACCCCACAGCAGTCCCCGGAGTGTGATGTTCCCCTTCCTGTGTCCATGTGTTCTCATTGTGCAATTCCCACCTATGAGTGAGAACATGCGGTGTTTGGTTTTTTGTCCTTGCGATAGTTTACTGAGAATGATGATTTCCAGTTTCATCCATGTCCCTACAAAGGACATGACCTCATCATTTTTTATGGCTGCATAGTATTCCATAGTGTATATGTGCCACATTTTCTTAATCCAGTCTATCGTTGTTGGACATTTGGGTTGGTTCCAAGTCTTTGCTATTGTGAATAGTGCTGCAATAAACATACGTGTGCATGTGTCTTTATAGCAGCATGATTTATAGTCCTTGGGTATATACCCAGTAAAGGGATGGCTGGACCAAATGGTATTTCTAGTTCTAGATCCCTGAGGAATCGCCACACTGACTTCCACAATGGTTGAACTAGTTTACAGTCCCACCAGCAGTGTAAAAGTGTTCCTATTTTTCCACATCCTCTCCAGCACCTGTTGTTTCCTGACTTTTTAATGATCGCCATTCTAACTGGCGTGAGATGGTATCTCATTGTGGTTTTGATTTGCATTTCTCTGACGGCCAGTGATGATGAGCATTTTTTCATGTGTTTTTTGGCTGCATAAGTGTCTTCTTTTGAGAAGTGTCTGTTCATGTCCTTTGCCCACTTTTTGATGGGGTTGTTTTTTTTTTTCTTGTAAATTTGTTTGAGTTCATTGTAGATTCTGGATATTAGCCCTTTGTCAGATGAGTAGGTTGTGAAAATTTTCTCCCACTTTGTAGGTTGCCTGTTCACTCTGATGCCCAAAGTAATTTATAGATTCAATGCCATCCCCATCAAGCTACCAATGACTTTCTTCACAGAATTGGAAAAAACTACTTTAAAGTTCATATGGAACCAAAAAAGAGCCCTCATCGCCAAGTCAATCCTAAGCCAAAAGAACAAAGCTGGAGGCATCATGCTACCTGACTTCAAACTATACTACAAGGCTACAATAACCAAAACAGCATGGCACTGGTACCAAAACAGAGATATAGATCGATGGAACAGAACAGAGCCCTCAGAAATAACACCGCATATCTACAACTATCTGATCTTTGATAAACCTGAAAAAAACAAGCAATGGGGAAAGGATTCCCTATTTAATAAACGGTGCTGGGAAAACTGGCTAGCCATATGTAGAAAGCTGAAACTGGATCCCTTCCTTACACCTTATACAAAAATTAATTCAAGATGGATTAAAGACTTACATGTTAGACCTAAAACCATAAAAACCCTAGAAGAAAACCTAGGCATTACCATTCAGGACATAGGCATGGGCAAGGACTTCATGTCTAAAACACCAAAAGCAATGGCAACAAAAGCCAAAATTGACAAATGGGATCTTATTAAACTAAAGAGCTTCTGTGCCCAGCTAATTTTTGTAGTGTTAGTAGAGATGGGGTTTCACTATCTTGGACAGGCTGGTCTTGAACTCCTGACCTCATGATCCACCTGCCTCGGCCTCCCAAAGTGCTGGGATTATAGGTGTGAGCCACCACACCTGGCCTTTTTTAACTTTTATGTTGAGGGGTACATATGCAGGTTTGTCATATAGGTAAACTCATGTAACAGGGGTTTGGTGTATAGATTACTCATCACCCAGGTGCTAAGCATAGTACCTGATATGTATAGATATATTTAGATATGCAAATACAGTTATGTGTTGCTTAACAAAGGTGATACATCCCAAGAAATGCACCATTAGGCAATTCTGTTGTGTGAATATCACAGAGTGTACTTACACAATCTAGATGGTACAGCATACTACATACCTAGGCTATGTGGTATGGCCTATTGCTCCTAAGCTATAAATCTGCACAGCATGTTACTGTACCAAATACCACAGGCAATGATAACACAAATCACTAGGCAATAGGAATTTTTCAGCTCCAGCATAATCTTATGGGAGCACCCTCATATGTGGTCATCTACCAAAGCATCATTATGTAGTGTATGACTGTACTTAACCAACTGTGTTAAAGTTGCCTACAATATTAATTACAGTGACATGCTGTACAAGTTAGTCTAGGAGCAATAGGCCATATCACATAGTCTAGGTGTGTAGTTGGCTATACAATCTAGGTTTCTGTAAGTACACTCTATGATGTTCACACAAGGGTAAATCACCTAACAACCCATTTCTAAGAACGTATCCCCGTGCATGACTGTATCGTAATGCTGTCTAACATTTTTAAACACTTATAATATGTCAGAAGCTGTGCTAAGCCATTTACAAGCCAGGTCTCATTTAGGCCTCACCATAACCTTATGAAGTTGGCAATATTATTCCCCCTATTACACAACTAAGGAAAAGGAAGTTCAAAGAGCTTAAGGGGCTTGCCTGGGGTCACACAGCTTGCATGGGACAGAGTCTGTATCCAAGTCTAAGTGTGGAAGCCAAACTCTAAGTGGTTTGATTAAATTGTCTCAGATTCTAAAATGCATGTGCACTGGAGCTGGTTCAAGAAACCATCCAAGCCCAAAGTGCAGCTAAGGGGTGTCTCTCTCTTGGTCTTTTGATGGCTGTCCTCACATCCTCGCCCTGTACACAGCCATTTCTGCTTCCTCATAACTTTGACTCACAAAGGCTTGCCCTGGCCCCCACATCAGCCCCACTGCACCCTTATAATTGGAAGCTTACTGCTAACCAGCCCTATTCCAAATTCCTGTGAAAAGAATCTTCGCAGCCCAGCTCATCCTTTCGGGCCAGGATCACAGGTCAGAGTCCTCTGGCCAACCAACCCTAAGTTGCCCCTATCCAGTGAGCAAGACCAAGGTGGGTCCCATGGAGCAGAACATGGCCACTGCAGCAACAGGGGCCAGGGCAGGGTGGATGCCCCTGGAAGGAGAAGGGATGAGTGGCCAGAGCAGGCAAAGACCAGGGTCTCTAGCACACGCCAACAGGGCGGAGCATTTCTCATAAGGGCCTCCTCCCAAATCCAGTCTGCTTCTCCAGAAGAAGTGGGGACTGAGAACGTACATGGTCTATTGATGACCAGATGGCTGATGGTTAGGAATGAGGACTATGGTGGACTGGTCAAAATTTATCAACATCTGTCCTTGTCCCAAATTCAACAACCACATTTCTGTTGATGTGTTTTCTTCTAACCACTCAGACCTAAAACTTCAGTTCTCCTCATTCTCTTCCTTCCTGGGCCTCCAAGACTAATCACCTTTTGTTTTTTTTTGTTTTGTTTTGTTTTGTTTTGTTTTTTTCAATTCTCCCTAATAAATAGCTCTAGAATTCACTCTTGGTTTCCATTTCTGTATCTGTCAACTGAGTCCAGGCCCATATCTCAGGTTGCATCCATTGAACAAATAATAGCAACACAGCGATCACAGCAATTCTGTAAGGAAGGACTACTATTATCCCCTTGTGACAGATAAGAAAGCTGAGGCCAAGAGAAGCTAAGGGGCTTGTTTTAAGTCACATGGATCAGAAGTAGTGGACAAGGATCAGACCCCTGCAGACATTCCTCTGCTCTTAAGCTCTCAGAGCCCTGCTGTGTGCCTGATGCTAGGAATCATGGATAATGCAGACAGGGGTCCTGCTCTCCCACTGCTGACAGCCTAGTACACAAAACAGGCCATACCCAAAGAGACAGAGAGATAAAGGTCTCATTACAAATGGCACAGGAAAGAGAACCAAGCATAACTGCTTGCAAGGTGGCCCCTGACTGGCATCTGGGAACATGGCTCCCAGCACGCTCCCAGTCAACAGCTAGCTGACGAGCTGACTCCTTGTGCCTAGCTATGCAAACAATATGGTCTAGGCTGAACACTGCCTTTCTTCTAGGGGTGTGAAATTTTGGCATGTGCTAGGCAGAGGATGCCTAGATAAACAGTCCCCAAGAAAAACTTTGGGTGCTGAGTCTCTACTGGGCTCCCCTAGGCAGAATCCTCACACACGTGCTGCTGCATTTTCACTTCTGGGGGAGGAGCGTGCATTGTGGGAACCCCCATGAGAGGGAGAGCATCAGGAAACCACCCATGTGTTCTCCAGACTCTGCTTCTTTTCCCTTGTGATCCAGCTGTGGATCTTTGCTATGTCACTGTCATCAATCTTAACTGTTAACACAACAATACACCAAGTCCTGTGCATCCTTCCAGCAGATCTCAAATGTAGGGATGGTCTTGGGGACCCTCAACACTCCAACCATGGCAAATGCCATGAAGGAAGAGCACGAGTGATGTGAGGAAGACAGCAGGGGCCTCGTTAGCATGGGGGGTCCAGAAGAACCCTCTGTGGGAGTTCTATGTCAGCCAGTCCTAACGATAAGGAGAAGTTCACGGGAACAAGAGCAGGAGGCACATGTTCCCCACAGAGGAAGAGCATGACCGAGAACAAGATGGCCCAGTACGTGGCTCCCTAGAGAGCTGAGCCACCTCCAGCCAGTGACATCCCTGCTAGCTGGGTGGTCCTTTGATGTCAGAGCTGCAGACAGATGCTGCTCCAAGGGCCTCAGGCCAGGGCCAGGAATTGAACTTTATGCTACACCCACTGGAGAGCTATAGAAGGTGTTCGTGGGTAGGGAACATGATCCATGCACCTTTTTCAAGGCCCATTCTAGCTGCTATGTGGAAGATGGATTACAGGGAAAAAGGCAGAAGCCAGGGAGCAGTCGGAGCCCACCCACAATCTAGGGGTACACAAGGGTATACATGGGTGGTAGCTGCACTAGAGGATGGGATTTCAGGGGCAAAAAGGGTTCAGACAGGAGCCTCCAAGTTGTCTCCCGCCCCCCGCCCCCCTCTAGTGCTCAGCCCATTTGACCCCTAGTCTGCCTGGGAACCCAAGGCAGTGGCCCCCACCTAAAGACACAACCACACAGCTCCCACGAGCCTGGCGGAGCTTGTCTGTGTAACACACCAGCCTGAGATGATGTTCTCAGTCTCAGGCACACGTGGGATGTAAGATTGCCAGCTGTCCTTCTGCAGAGGTATTCTCCTTTAGTTTGACATTTTGCTCTTCCTGTGTTTTTTCTGAAGGGTGTTAAGATTTCTCCTCATTTGTGACAGCAGGCTGATAGTTGATGGGGGTTCGCTGTGTCTCATGGAAAAATTAAGTTGGCAACCACGTTCGTTCCTCTCCACCTTAGCTCTACTTCTCTAAAAAAAAAATAATGCCATGCACAGTGTTTCACGCCCATAATCCCAGCACACTGGAAGGTCCAGGTGGGAGGACTGCTTGAGGCCAGGAGTTCAAGATGACCCTGGGCAACATAGCAAGACGCTATTTCTACAAAAAATTAAAAATTAGCTGACTGTGGTGTCACACGCCTATAGTCCCAGCTATTCAGGTGGCTGAGGCAGGAGAATCGCTGGAGCCCAGGAGATGAAGGCTGCCATGAGCTATGATCACGTCCTGTACTCTAGCCTGGGCAACAGAGCAAGAACTTGTGTCAAAAAAAAAAGTCAGTGATTTGTGCAATCCAGAGGTCTGGTGACCACTTAATTGGAGGCAGAGTCCAAACTCCTTCATCTGGCATGGGGCTCTCTACAATTTTGCCTGTACCTGCCTTGACCTTTCCAGCCTTCTCTCTCACCACTCCCCCACCCTCTGCTCCTGCCAATGGACAGAGTCTCTTGGCTTTTCACCCCGTCTTTCCCCTAGGCCAGCCCTGTCCTTTCCTGGTTGCCTCAGCCTACAGCAATCTCTCCCTCTCAACTGCCTCCTCTCAATCAACTCCTTCCTCCTTGGACAGTGCTTTCATTGGGCCAGTTTGCCCTTTCCTGCACTTCTGCCTGTGTTCCAGACCCTACCTTCTGGGAGGCTGGCATTGCCCAGTCTCTACAGCGCCCTCTGCCCACGCAGCCTGGCAGGGTGGATCTACGAGAAGGTGCTCCCCTCCGCCTCCCTCTGCCGCCTCCCCTCGAGCTGAGCTGATGATGTCCAAGTTGTGGTTGTCTCACCAGCAATGAGAGCCAGGAGAGGAAATGAGTTTCAAGGCTTGAAAGGCCACATTCACAATCATTAAGAGGAAAAGTAAGCAAGAATCACTCCCCTGTGTTATCCAGTTGCGCAATCCTAGAATAAAGAGGCCACAGACAGGAATTACAGGAAAGTCAGTGCACAGTTAATGCAGAGAGAATTCGGTTTGCAAACTCCACCTGTCAGGATGGAGGCCTCGGAACATGGTTAGATGATTCTAGGGCAGTAGAAATAGTTCTCTGACATAATTGTAGTTATGCAAGCTATAATAATGATACACTTCCTTAAAAACTTGGATTTTAGAATATAAATAGATTGCTTTCAGGGGATTAGAAAAGCTCTTCCCACAAAGGCTTACCTGCTTCCCCAGCAAAGCATATCTTGGGAGCTTCATTTTTCTCAAGTGCCAATGTCATCATCCCAAGTAAAACATTTTTTTAAAAAATAGGTAAAAATAAATTTTCAATCTATCAACAGGCCAGCCACGTACTCAGCACTGGGTTATAGGCTGTCCAAAATACAAGTTTAACTTTAGCTGGGGATATATGAAAAAAACAATAAACAATGTAAAACTGAATATTCTTGAAATCTTCTGCAAAACTGATGATGAAGGCCTTGTGCCGTGTGTAACTCAATGTCCTTTACACGAGGACTTAGTGGTAAGTTCTGCTTAAAATGTTTTCTAAAACAATAAGCAGGCTGGGCACAGTGGCTCATACCTGTAATCCCAACACTTTGGGAGGCCAAGGTGGGAGGTTCACTTGAACCCAGGATTTTGAGACCCCCTTGGGCAACATAGTGAGACCTGGTCTCTATTAAAAACCGAAGAAGAATAAAGAAGAAAGAAGAAGAGGAAGGAGAAGAAGAAGAAAAAAGAAGAAAGAAGAAAGAAGAGCTTTCCCAAATGAGGACTGCCTGCAGCCGCTGGCTCCACAGCTCATGGGCAATACCCTGCAGGCTGCCCCGCCCCAGCCTGATGCTGCCTCAGCCTCCCCAGGGCCAGCTGCCCTCACCTACTTGCCTGTCTCCACCCAGCTGCCAGGGTTCCAGCAGCTACTGCCTCCCCCTCTCCTGTGGGACCAAATGATTCTGGCTACTCCTTTGCCTGGATCTGTCTTTGCCCCCTTTACCCTTCTTTGAGTGTCTCATAGCCTGGGTAGGGGAGTACCTCTCTCCTTCTCCCTCCCCAGTCCCCAGCTCCCAGTCACCACTGAGGCAAAGCCTGGGGCTTCTCTTGCCCAAGAAGGGAGAACTAGTGTTCATCTATCTCAATCTGTCAGGGGCACAGAGAAAAGTGTTATGTTAGACTCCCTCAGTGTCCAAACAGCCCGCCCCTCCCTCCGTTCCTCCCTTCCTCCCTTCCTTCCTTCCTTCCTTCCTTCCTTCCTTCCTTCCTTCCTTCCTTCTTCCTTCCTTCCTTCCTTCCTTCCTTCCTTCCTTCCTTCCTTCCTTCTTTCCTTCTTTCTTTCCTTTCTTGTTTTAATTTACCACTTTATTATGTAAATAAAACTCAAACAGAAAACTGTACAAAATGAACGTGCATCTGAATGGATTAGGGTAGGGTGAACCCCTGTAACCAACTTTCCCTGCTCTCCCCTCCCACCTCCCACCTCAGGAAAAGCAACTCCATTCACCCAGTGCTGTGTCTAGAATCACTGGCCTCCTCTCAGTTCCACTTTCTCCTTCACACCCGCAGCCATCCAGACCTGTTGATTCTGTCCACCTAGGCTCTCCCCGTCTGAGTGCTGAGCCTGGATGGGGCCAGCCCCAGTCCCTCCCCACTGTCCTTTCTGTTGCAAGAGGCTGAGCCCTGCAAGCCCCAGCTCAGCCATGGGAGGTTGTAAGAGATGGGGGTGGGGATAGTGGGGAGCCTTGGGCACAGTCGGGGCAGTGGCTGCCGACAGGCCTCTCCCTGGCTCCAGCTCCCATAGGATAGACTCATGGGGGCCTCAGAGTCATCAACACCACCTTCTCCTTCCTCTCCTTGTTGGGGGGTGGGAGAGGCTTCCTGCCTCCCCACCCTGATTGCCATCCCAGCTCCCCTCTCACCAGAGTAATCAATCCCGGCATTCGACCCCTCTGTTGTAGAGGCACCTACTCACCCCTTCTCCACCGCCCTCATTCCTCACTGCGACAGCCTCCTCGAAGGCCTCCAGAACTGCTCCGCTCTTGCCTCCCAAACGTAACTGACCACACGTCTGGTGTGACTAGAACAATGTAACTGGCACACTGTCCCTGCGTACTTACACATAGAGACCTCATTCTCAAAATTATCCCGGGTGGGATAGTAAATTATGAGGACTTCCTACCCCACACTTCATTCTCCCAACAGTGACCTTCAAAAACACAAAGCAGATCTCATCATTCTCCTGCTCAGAATCCTCTAAAACATGCCCATTAAGATGGCTATTATAAAAAAAAAAAAAAGAAGGCAATAACAAGCACTGGCAAAGGCGTGGAGCAATGGGAACCCTTGTGTATTGTTGGTGGGAGTGTAAAATGGTGCTGCCGCTATGGAAAACAGTATGGCGGTACCCCCCGAAATTAAAATGGAATTGTCATATTACCCAGCAATCTCACTTCTGGGTAGGCAGCCAAAAGAACTGAAGCCGGGTGCGGTCGCTCACGCCTGTAATCCCAGCACTTTGGGCGGCTGAGGTGGGTGGATCACTTGAGGTCAGGAGTTTGAGACCAGCCTGGCCAACATGGCGAAACCCCTCTCTACTAAAAATACAAAAATTAGCTGGGCACAGTGGCTCACGCCTGTAATCCCAGCACTTTGGGAAGCCAAAGTGGGCAGATCACTTGAGGCCAGTAGTTTGAGACCAGCCTGGCTAACATGGTGAAACTCCATCTCTACTAAAAATACAAAAATTAATCGGTGTGGTGGAGGATGCCTGTAATCCCAGTTACTCGGGAGGCTGAGGTAGGAGAATCGCTTGAACCCAGGAGGTGGAGGTTGCAGTGAGACAAGATCGTGCCACTGCACTCCAGCCTGGGTGACAGAGAGACTCTTGTCCCCCACCCCCTCCCCAAAAAAAAGAATAGTTAAAATGGTGTACAAATCTTGAATGATATTCCATTGTGTGGGCCACATTGGATAGACCACATTTTGTTCATCCACTCATTTGCTGATGGACACTTGAGAGGGGACTCCTCTCTTGGCTGTTGTGAATAACATTCTTATCTCAAATACCTAAGAAAACAAGAGTGTCAAGTCCTACAGCTGAAAGTGCCCTCCCAGGTGAATATATGTACCCTCCCAAGCATGATTCTTGGAAAGGAGGGAGTGAGCAAGAATGAGGCCTGGAGAAGAAGGGGTCTGGGATGGAAGCCAGGAAAGGATGGAAGGTTCTGGATCCCAAGGAACCCACAGTGGCTCTCTGGAAAGATGGCCAAGTTGAACATTCTCCCATTCCTGGCCGAGTTCTCCCACCTTCCCACTCTCACCCTGTGAGAGCTGATTCTAGAACAATAGGTTTTGATCAACACCTGACTGACATCTACGAATGTGGTTATTTAGGGTCGACATCTCCCGGATGTAACAACTAATTTGGAACATAAGGAAAATGAGAGAGAAACCCTTGTCCAACACGTTATTGAATCATGCATTGTTTGCTTCAGATGCAGAGATGGAAACAATTTGACTACCAGAAACCAAAAAGCAGATTAAAAAGGAATAACACTAATCAACATTGTTAAGCTTCTATCATGTGCCAGTCACTTCATATGCACTTTCTCTCAATCGCACAAAAAGCCTTGCGAGGTGAGTATTACTGACTCTGCATTACAGATGAGAAAACTGAGGCTCAGGGGGTTCATGAGCTCTCTCGAGTCTGACCCCAGAGCCTGTTCTCCTGGCTCTTGATCATCTGCAGGTTCAGGGTCAAAGGCCGTTCTATTAAATCATCTGCACAGCCGGTTTTGGTACTTCAGATGAATAACCCTTTGGTTGATTTATAACTTTTAAAGTGTAACTAGTCAGTCATAACGGCCGACCAGAGCAACTGAGGCATGGTTTATGAGCAGAAATGGTATTACGAACAGAAAAGGTATATATTGGCTATTATATGCAGAGTCCAGGCTACAAACTGTGACGTTTGTGAAAAAATTCAAGTTGTAATGCCTGCCCTCGGGAGCTTAAAATCTAGTCCTGATATCTTGCTGTTTTGGATGCTTTCTTCACCCTGCACTCTGATGGCCACCCTGTTCTGTGGCCTATACTGCTGCAATGGCCTGTGCGCCATCAATCACACACTCATAGGGCACCATCCCAGGCCCGGTCTGCCCTCGGCACTTGGCATGGAAAAATGAAGGCTGTCTGAGCCTCAGTTGCTTTTTCCACAGGGGGGCTGATGACCCTTTTCCTGCCTCTCACATGGGGGTTGCAGAAAAATGAAATGAGCTAATGGAAGTGATCGCACTACAAAATGAAAAGCATTCTATCAATCTAAAATGGTATTTCTTATGATTTATGACTGGAAACCTTTGCTTTCTGTTTTATTGGAGACTTACTTAATTCCTATTTGAGCTGATATTGTGGTTTTTAACAGAACAGACTGCCATTTATTGAACTCCTGATTTGTGGCAGACACATAGATTATCTCATTTAATCCTCACAACAGCTCTGTGATGTAGGCACTATTATTATTATCCCCATTTAACCAATGAGGAAGCTAAGATTCGGAGATCTTAGGTGAATGGCAGAGCAAAGACATGGCTGCAGGCTTGTCTGTCTCCACAGCCCATGTCGGGCCACCAGGATCCGGGTCCCAGCAGAAGAAACAACCTTAGGACTGGAAGCAAGCAGGCATTTCTACCCACTCAATGCATCAGCGCTCAGGCAAGCAAGAGGTGCCTTGCTATGGATGCTTACTTAAGAGGACACACCCTTGGCACGGGTGGTTCTCCAAATACAATAACACAAGCCAGTGAGGATGCTCAGATTTAGAAAAGCAAAACTCACATCAAGTGCATCACCCCTAAAGCCCCCCAGCATTGTGTATGAACAGTGACCCTTACCTAGAGACACATACATCAAGTGTGGCTGGCATAATCTCACCAGATTACTAGGAACCTGGTCTGTTTGTATTACCTCAGATGTTTGTTTTTGCTTACAAGCCGGGTATGATGTTGAGACAAATTATCTAACAACCCTCACAGATGAATGATATTTTCCCAGTTATTAAAGGTCATCTGCAGTCACTGCTGTATTGCAAGGCTTCTCACCGTGGAACTCGGTCCCTTCTTCCTGTCTGAAACTGTTCAGCTATAGAAAGATTCCTCCTCGGCTTCCAAAAAAGAAAACCAAGTTGATATTTTGCCGAATTTGAATTGCAACCAGAAAAGAAGGTCAAGTTTTAAAAGAAGTAACACGGGAGGGGATTGTAATTAAATCGCTCTGGGCTGGGTAGGGATGATTCATTTCAAGTACATAACATTCTGGAAAGCATGTGACCAAAGGTATTTTTCTAAATAACCTCAAGTACTAGTCAAGTGATTCTTTAAATTGCATGCCAGCGACATCTCCTAACTGGTATTTTGCTTGGCAGGCGCTGAGCCGCCACCACAGCCCGGATTTTCCTGCAGGCAGAGCCCAGTCTTGTTTCGGCAGTCATGCCTGCTGCTTTCTGCTTCTGCCTGGAAAGATGGCACAGCTGCAGAGGATAGTCACATTTGGTGGCCTCTACCTGTCAACGGTGACTCTACTCAGTTAGGGGGTCTTCTCTAAGGCCCATGAAGATGGCATGACCAGATTCCTTAGGTTGGGTATTACAAAGCCTTAGGTTTTCTCCAAATGATGGCACTGCTGAAATTCTACCTCTTCCAGGAAATTTTCGTCAAAAACAATGAGGAGACCCTAGGTGATGGCCACTCAAACATTACCCCCCTTACTCTGACAGTACCCAGCCCCCACCCTCATGCCACTCCACTCCCATCATCCAAATTGTGCCTGAGGTTGCTGTCAGATTAGTATAGTGACTCTTCTCTCAAGATGCACCAGGGTATTCCTGGCATGACCACCTGACCCAAGCTGAGCCCATCAGAGACCTTTCAAAGCCAGGCCACAAAGTGGAGGAAGCTGATCTCTAGAAGAGAAGGACAATTGATCAAATGTCCAGAGAGGGGCAAGACTAAATTTAGCAATAGAGTGTTCTGAGGGTGTCTGAGTCCCTGGTCTGCTTGCCCTGACATCCAGCTATTCCTAGATCCTGCAAGACACCGAGCCTTAAAATTAGTTTCCTTGTTCTCAGGCTGGTTCAAGTGCAGTGTCTGTCACTTGCAACCAAAAGATTCCTAATAATGTCACCTGACTCTCTTTCACTCATGATCTCACTATTACATATGAAATCTCTGCAATCGTACTTTGTCTACATGCACAGGCATCTGGATTATAGGTGGATTTACTTTAAGAAACCTTGACATGTTGACATGCAAATAATCCAGCCTGAAAAATGAATGGATAAGTATTCACACCCCCTAAAGAATTATTTGTTCTACAAAAAAATAACTTACTACATGGGGTTTTTTCCAATTACCTGATGCATTTTCCTAATGCATTAAAAGTATTCTTTTGAATTCAAAGTGTTTATCAAAGAGATTAGTTAAATAAATTATGATGCACCATATGTATTAGTCTGTTCAGGCTACCCTAACAAAGTACCACAGACTGGGTGGCTTAAACAACAGAGATTTATTGTCTCACAGTACTGGAGGCTGGAAGTCCAAGACCAAGGTGTTGGCAGAGTTGGTTTCTTCTGAGGCCTTTCTACTTGGCCTGTAGACAGCCATCTTCTCCCTGTGCTCTTCAGATCAACTTCCCTCTGTATGTGTCTAAAGTTCCCCTTTTAATCATGTGAACAAATGTGAACCTGAAAAAGCCAATCCTTCAAGTGGCTAACTGGGCCTAAATTTAAAATAGAGCCAAGCAGCCATTTGCTGACTTGTGGTCACTCATGTACTCTATATTCTCCCAAAAACCCACACTTTTTAAACGTTGGGACTTTCAGAGCTCACCATAACCAACCAATCAGCGCTCACCTGCCTTAGCCAATCAGGGATCAGCTGTATCTATCAATGGGCACTCAGCTGCACTGACCAATAAGAACTCAGTTGTGTCAACCAATAAGAACTAAATGAATCTCAATCCTTCATTTGCATAAATGGACCTGATTGGGAACCTGGGCAAGAACTTTTGCTATAAAACCTGTCTTCCTTTTGTTCTCTGGAACAAACTTTCGTTTCATAACAAAGGCTGTGTTTTCCTAGTTTGCAAACTGTTTACTAGAATAAAGTCTCTTTCTTCCAAATTCTTTTTCAAAGAACTTTTGTTCACAGTAAGAACACCAGTCATTTTGGATGAGGGCCCACTTAATGACTTCATTTTTACTTAATTACTTTGTAAATACAATCTATATATAAGGTTACATTTTGAGGTATTGGAGTTACATATCTCTTTGTGGAGGACACAATTTAACCCTTAACATTATAGAATGAAATACTATACAGCCAGGACAAAGAGGGAGAGGTGTTGAATGTGCTAAGGGTAAAAATCTCCTTACAAAGCATGTGAAAAAGCCAGTCCTCATGCCTGTATATTTTGAACCCCCTGTAAATTATGTGTGTGTGAGTGTGTGTGCATGAACATGAACATATATACATACCTACAGGTGTGTTTCTTTAAGTTCTGAAAGAAATCAAGAAAACAAAATAGCCTTTTTGAAGAGGAAATTGTAGAAGAAGGGAAAAAGATGAACTCTTCATCTGTGCTTTATTGAATTTCTATTTCTATATTTTCTGAATCATATATATTTCTTTTCTTGCTTGTATTTTTCTGCGTCCTATTAAAAATGTAAGCTATGTACTGCCTTAAAAATATGAGTTGATTTACACATAAGTTCTCAGAATAGGTTTTGTGTGCCAAGCATGACCTACATTCTGTGTACCTGCGTGAATTGGTAGGCTCTTAAAGGTTGTTTGTTTTAACCCACACATGTAGGGCCTGGCATGGTTGGCCAGGAAATCAGGTCCCTCCTAGTGTTGTGGAGACAGTGGTGAGGAGGGGGTGATGGTGATGTGGGTAATGGTGAAGAAAGCAAAGTTGGTCATGGCGTGTACACTGGCTAGAACTGTTTTCTCAGATGATGAAATAGAGGCTTTTTCTTATATACCAACAGTCATCAAGCAAGACCTGTATCAGAGGACTTGGTCTACCATAGGCTGTCACTACATCTAACACCTGCTATGCTTTTGTAGGTCCAAGAAAGATGTCCTTGGAAGGAAAAAGAAGGTTGGATTCAGTGCATCATTTTTACTTAACAGAGCCCTGTCTTTACAGCAGTCCTTCTCAACCCCAGGTCCAGGAGAAAAGTAAGCCTGCAGGGGAAAAGTGAATTGATTCTATTCCATGGATGTCTCAGGACCTCAAGGCTTACTTTTCTCCTGGACCTGGGGTTGAGAAGGACTGCTGTAAAGACAGGGCTCTGTTAAGTAAAAATGATGCACTGAATCCAACCTTCTTTTTCCTTCCAAGGACATCTTTCCTGAACCTACAAAAGCATAGCAGGTGTTAGATGTAGTGACAGCCTATGGTAGACCAAGTCCTCTAATACAGGTCTTGCTTGATGCCCTGGTAGACTATGATTGTGAGGTGAGCCCAGAACTACACCAAGAGGACATCCTTGCTTCAGACTTCAGTGAGTCCACAGAGGGAATACTTGAGAATGTCCAAGCCTGCAGCATGGGATGAGAACTATATGCAGCCTATTCAATAGCACTAAAAATAAATAATTATAATATTAAAGATGTCAACTAAGCATAGATATGAATACTAAATAAAGAGAAGTCAATTGGTATTAACTTCCCATCTCTGCAGCATGCTGTGGGGCAAAGAGTGGTGCTCGTCTGGGTACATCAGTGTCTCCCTTGTCCTGCTCCCAGATGCAACTGCTCCTTTCATTTCTCCCCATCTACATTGAAATGTTTTCTATACACAGTGCAGGGAGTTCTCGGGCTTTCTTTTTGCAATGCTCAAAGTGATTTTTTTTTCCTCTCCTTAGCTTGCTAAAGAAATCTGGCAAATGTTGTGTAGAATCATGTACATTCTAGCTCTTCGAAAAAAGTTTCATATATTTTTTCCAATTTTGTTATCGTGGTGAAATATGTGGTGAAATATTGTGGTGAAATACGTGGTAAACATGAAATTTACCATTTTAACCATTTTGAAGTGTATAATTCAGTGAACTATAAGGTCAGGCACCCATCATCATACTCCTTCTCCAGAAATTTCTCGCACTCCTGCTCTGAAATTATGTGCCCATTAAACACTAACTCCTCATTCCCCACCTCCCAGTCCCTGGCAACCACCATTCTATTCTCTGTATATGAATTTGACAACTCTAGGCTCCTTGTACAAATGGAATCATGGGATATTTGTGTTTTTGTGACCGGCTTCTTTCGCTTAGCCTAATGTCCTCGGGGTTCACCCATGTTCTAACCTGTGGCAGAATTTCCTTCCCTTTTAAAGCTGAATAATATTCCATTGTATGTAAATTTTTTAATTTTTTTTAAATTAAACATTAATGGATTAGTAGACGATATGGGCATAAGAACATGTCAGAGGTCTCTCCCTACTTCTTCATGCATCCATCCAACCTGCCGGGCACAGGCAGGGCATGGTCCAGACCAGGAGACAAGTCAACCAAAGCCTGCAGCAGACTCTGGGGCCATCTGGGTGAGGCTGTGACTACATTTAAGATGAGCCGGGGACTTTCTGCCACCCAGGACACTTATGAATCTTCACCTTTTGTCCATCCTTGGATGGCTCTCATTTACTCAAAGTTTAAAGATTCCCAGCTTGCCAAAACTTGAGAACATCTGTTTGGACCCATTATGACCTGGAACGCTAGCAGTCACTGCCTGCAGCCCAGGAATGGCACCTCTGCGTGTGCATCTCCTGACCTGTGCTACCAGCTGCCTCTGAGTCTCATCCTGTAGTGTGAGATGCATGTGGTCCTGGCATTATAACAGGAAGAGATCTACTTAAGGGCAGTGGCTCCCCTCATGCCCCAAGGAAAAAAGTCATTTTCCCCACTGTGCAGAAATTGAGGGTTCTGTGTATTTTTGGTTGATATGCCCAAGTCAATAATCTGTTGCTATTTTTATCTTCCCTGTTTCAATGACCTCACTCTCCCCTGGCTATGAGCCAGACGACAGAGGGTGGCCTCCACTGTCACTCACGCCCTCTCCCAGCCGGTCACCACGCACTGTTCATCCTCCTTCCCCACGTCTCTTGCTGTAGCCCTCTTCCCCACCCCCAGCACTGTTATCTTTAACTCAGGTCATGCCCACGTCGGAGCCATTCTTTCAATAAATAATAACTGAGTGTACTGCACAGCTGATACTGGGCTACATCCGCAGGATTACACTGGAACAAGGCAGGACATTCTCTGAGAACTGACTTCGAAAGAGGACATTTCGATACCCTGTGACAACTGCCCTGACAGCCTGCGGGAGGCACTCTTCACTGGCTTGGGAGGTGTAGGAGGACTTCCTGGTGGAGGTGACAGATAAGCTGAGATCAGAGGGATCATTAGTTCTCTGGCAGAGCGAGGTTTGGGGGAGGGCAGGTTGGGAGCCAGGTGGGGAAGAATGTTCCAAGCTGATGAAACTGCTGAGGCAAAGGCCCAGGGGCAACGCAGAGTCTGACAGAGCCATCAGGGCTGGAGCCAGAGCACGGAGCATGGGTATGAGAGCAGGCCGGGGGAGGGCAGGACAGGAAGGGCCATGTGGGCCTAGGCACATGATTTGATTTTGCACAAATGCAGAATGCCTGAGCCCTGTGAGACCACAGAGCAGTGGTGCCTGTAGATTTTTATTTTGGAAAGATGATCGTGCTCATTTTCTAGGACTGCAGTAACAAAGTATCACAAACTAAGTGACTTTAAAACAACAGAAATTTATTCTCTAACAGGTCTGAAGGCCAAAAGTCCGAAACCAAGGCGTCTGCAGGGCCATAATTCCTCTGAAGGCTCAAGGTGGTGGCGGGAGAGGGGCAGCAATCCTTCCTTGCCTCTTCCGGTTTCTGGTGGCTCCAGGCGTCCCTTGGCTTGTGGTTGCACAGCTCCATCTTGGCCTCCAATTTCACATGGCCTCCGCCCCTCTATGTCTCTTCTCCCCTTCTCTTTTTCTTTTGGTGGGGGGAGGTGGGGGGGCACAGAGTCTTGCTCTGTCACCCAGGCTGGAGTGCAGTGGTGCAATCTCGGCTCACTGCAACCTCTGCCTCCAGGGTTCAATCAATTTTCGTGCCTCAGCCTCCCAAGTAACTGGGATTATAAGCACCCACCACCACGCCCAGCTATTTTTTGTGTTTTTAGTAGAGACAAAGTTTCACCACGTTGGCCAGGCTGGACTCGAACTGCTGACCTCTAGTGATCCACCTACCTTGGCCTCCCAAAGTGCTGGGATTACAGGCCTTGAACCACTGTGCCTGGCCTCCTCTCCCCTTATCTTATTAGGACAATTGTCACTGGATTTAGGGCCCACCATAACCGAGGACAATCTCATCTCAAGAGCCCTAATTTCATCACACCTGCAAAGACCCTTTTTCCCAAATAAGCTAGCACAGGTTCTGGGGCATGGACACCTTGCTCGGAGAGGCCACCCTTCAACCCCCTACAACTACTCAAGCAGCAACACTGAGAAATAAACTGCAAATGGGACCACGGCTCTCCCCACCTTGGGCTTATCCAGGGCCTCCTGATGACTGTCAGGATAGAGCTCACCTCAGCACCAGGTCCTCCGGGTCTGGCTCCACACCAGCTCTCTGCTCCAACCTGGCAAGCCCCATACAGTGCAGAGCGCTCCGGCTCTCACAGGCTCTGTGCCTTCTCCAGCATTCCCCTCCCACATCCTTGAACATGATGCCTCCTGGGGGAGCCTGGGGACTCCCCACAGCCTCCTGCCTGAGTGAGGTGTACCTCCCTGAGTCCCCAGAGCACCAGCGACTACAGCTATCCGTGTAGTCTTTACACAGGTCTTCTTTACACCGGTCCCAGAGTAAATGCAACTTGTAGTTGCATTTACTACAACATACACTAAATACATACATACACTACATACTACACAAATTACACTACATACATACACAAATTACTACATACGCTAAACGTCCGTGTAGTCTTACTCTATGTCTTCTTTACACCGGTCCCAGAGTAAATGCAACAAACAGTACCTGTCTTTTATATTACTGTGCTATCATCTCTCTTAGTAGAGAGAGATGGTGAGGGTGGAATATGTTGGTTGTTCACTAGATCAGAATTACGTGGTCACCACTATGAAGCAATTAAATGCAGATAGCAGGCTACTCTCGCTCTGTAATGGGGACATGGGGCTGGAGCTTAGGATTTGAAACATGTGGCCAGTGAGCTCCCACTGTGTCGAGTCCCTCTCCAGTTTCTCTTGATTTTACCACCTAAATACCCCTCTCACCTGCCTGTTTCTCTCCCACTCCACTGTCACCACTGCAGTCTTTTACCAGGGCAACAGCGATAGCCTCCGTTGTCATTGCTAACTCGGGTATATGTCATGCCATTTTTTTCTTCAGAGAAGCCTGCTGTGGGAACCACCGTGAAGAGCATCTCTCACGTGTTGTATTGGTTAGGATGCTCACGCATAGGGGTTTGTTATCTCACTTAATGAGGAGGTGCCAGACAGGAGGTGGCTTGGTTTGGCAGCTCAACTCATCTTCAAGCATGCAGGCCCCCTCTGTCTCCTGGCCCTGCCACTCTCTGAACACTGACTTGGATTTCAGGCTTGTCACCTCATGGACCCAAGATAGCTGCCCTGGTTCCAGGCAACACATGTAATCTCAACAACATTCAGCCAAAGAAGAGGCTCCTGAACTCGTCGTGTTCTAGCCTGACCAATCTTCTAAATCTGTGTCCCTGCCTTCACAACTGTTCCATTACTATTGCTGTTGTGCATAACCAACATTCATTAGAGAGCTACTGTGCCTGGAACACTGGACTAGGCACTTTATATGAAGTCGCATGATCTGTGCCAGTTCATAGCTTCTTACCATTTTGCAGGTGGGGAAATGAACATCAACTAACTTCAGTAAATTGCCCAAGGTCACCAACATAGCAGAGCTGGGATTGGAACACGGATCTGATTCTAGAGCCCAGGCTCTTAAAACCAGGAAGCTGTGCTGCTCAAATTTCTTTCAAGACTGACAAGATGCCTTTCTCTCACTGGTTTCCAGCATGCCACCTGCCACCATCACCCCAAGATATGCAATTCATGCCTCCCAGGGCAGCCACGCCTGAGGCGCCAACTGCAGCTCCAGCTCTACTCTTGCAGAACTTCAGGATACTGAGTACCTTCTGCTCTGCCAGCCCTGTCCTCCCTGCCCTTCCTGCAGCATCCATCCTCAAGCCCTTGTGCTTCACTGGAGCTGTGTCTGGTCTTGGACTTGGACAGCCTTAGCTAGGTCATCCTACTACTGACCAAAGTCTAGCTCAGACACTAACCCTTACGCTGCATCCATCATCTCATTCGTCTCCTCCGGCCCTCCTTGCCCCACTGTCCTCATCTCTTTTAGCTGCTATAATACATTACCATAGACTGGGCAACTTATAAGCAACAGAAATCTATCCTAGCCTGATCTCAGGCTGAAAATCTGAGATCAAGGTGCTGGCATGGTTAGGGTCTGGTGAGGGCCCTTCTGCAGGTTGCAAACAGCCAACTTCTTGCTGTGTCCTTGAGTGACAGAAGGTGCTATCTAGCTCTACAGTCTCTTCTTACAAAAGAACAAATCTGGCCGGGCGCAGTGGCTCACGCCTGTAATCCCAGCACTTTGGGAGGCCAAGGCGGGCGGATCACGAGGTCAGGAGATCGAGACCATCCTGGCTAACACAGTGAAACCCCATCTCTATGAAAAATACAAAAAATTAGCTGGGCATGGTGGCAGGCACCTGTAGTCCCAGCTACTCTGGAGGCCGAGGTGGGAGAATGGCGTGAACCCAGGAGGCCGAGCTTGCAGTGAGCCGAGATCGCGCCATTGCACTCCAGCCTGGGCAACAGAGCAAGACTCTGTCTCAAATAAAAAAAAAGAAAAAGAAAGAAAGAAAGAAAGAAAGAAAGAAAGAAAGAAAGAAAGAAATAGGATCTTTGCAAATACACTCAGATTAAGATAAAGCCCTCCTGGATGAGAGTGGGACTTGACTAATATGGCCGGTGTTCTTATGAAAAAAAGGAGAGGGAGATTTGGACACAGAGCCAAACATAGAGAAGGCCGTGCAACAAGAGAGGCAGAGATCGGAGAGATGCTTCGACAAGCCCAAAACTTCAAGGATTGCCTGCAATCACCAGCAGCTAGGAAGAGGCAAGGAAGGACCCTCCCCTAGAGCCCTCACAGGGAGCTTGGCCCTGCCTGCAGTGTAGCTTTAGGCTTCTAGCTCCCAGAACTGTGAGGAAATCGATTTCTGTTGTTTTAAGACACTCAGTTTTTAATAATTCCTTCAGCAGCCCTAGAAAACGAATAGCGTTGACGCTGTTTTCTGATATAGTCTCTAAACCTGTAATATAACATGAAGAGTTTCAAAAATACCTGGACATTTCCCACCACGCCTCTCCAAATCCCGCCGGAATTTCCAGGCTCAGCACAGGGTCTGCCCTTTCTCCGACAATTGTTGCATTTTGCCTTGTGTCCTGGAGCATCAGGGGCTTATGATCTCCGTAATTCCCTGAGCGCCTAAAGCCTGGATGAGAGCAATGATCTCAACTTTGGAGCCACCTTTTCTTGGTGTGTGTACAGCAGGATGGAGCGGGGATCAGGACCATGTTCAGGGGCCAGGAAACAGTGTTTTGCACAGAGTGTGGGGCTGTCGGGTGGCTGACCTTCCAACCTGCTTTCCAGCTGCACTGGGAGCCTGTGGGCAAGTTGTCTGTCGCCCACCACGGCATGGTGAGGTGGCTTCCTCACAAGGCACTACGGTAGCAGAAAGCCAGTGGAGACTCTGCGTGATTAGGTGGGGAGGATGTAACCCAGGAAGCCACCTGCTGCTGGGCAGAAGACTCGGGAGAGCCAACAGGCCTCCCAAGAGTTGGGCAAGGAGGATGTGCTGTGTGCTGTGCCAGGAGGATGTGCTGTGTGCTGTGTCTGGTTGCAGGAGGGTGACAGAGTGAGCTCTTGGCTCTGGATGGTGGGGCTGGGAGGTGGAGAACCCTGTATTTCCCCCACCCTGTTTTCACTGCTTTCCTCCCCCTTGCATTAATATAACGTGCCTCTGGCTCAAAACCATTGGTGTTATGGAAATAAAGAGTGCTGGGGGGCAGAGCAGGGAGGTTGAATCTCACTTCTCTGAGCCTTAGAGATTCTCACTAAAAAATCAGCAGCAGCCTGATCTTTCTGCCTCCAGACACTGTCGTGCAGACCAAACGAGGTCCCACAGTTGAATATGCTCTGTAGGTGGTCGAATACGATAAAGCTGTCCCGGATGAGAGCAGGCCTTGACTAATACGACTCTCCACGTGTTAGGTGTTATTGATGATCATTGTCAGAGTCCATATCATAATTAGTAGAAGCCTCTCAAAAGCAAGAGTCCTTTGGTAAAGGGCAGCTCAGTGTCCCCAGTGTCATGTGCACTCCGTAGGGAAGGATGCTGCGTGGATGAATGAGCTTGGTACCATCTCTGATTCCCCATCTCCCCCTCCACAGCTTCTCGCCATGCCTGCCAGGCTCCCTTCTGACTCTCAGCCCTTTTCCTCAGGGATTAGCCCTTCTAAGGAACCTCTGCCCTGGCCGAAGGGTCCTTCCCTCCAGGGAGTAACACAGGTAGATGCTCCCTGTGCCCACAGGGTTCGTCCAGAGACAGTCACCTTATCTACCGGGTCCCTCAGGCTACTCCCTCGCTAAAGGACTTTGGTTAAGACACACAGTCCCCTTCATCTTTTAATTCACCAGCGACATGAGATGACAAACGGAAATGCCAGTCGAGGGTGAGGCTTGGTAGGCAAAGTCAGGCAATATTCATTCTTCCAGACAGATGCTTCATAGCCTCTGACCTCATCATGCACTGATCAGTGTTTTCTAGCTCTCTGGAGCATCAGCTCTCTGCAGGCATCTTGCCAATGGGCCCCATGTGGCACATAAAAAGCAGGTGTACATGCTGATTCCTGCCACCACCCTTGCTTTGTTAAGGTACAGCAATGGAATAATGACAGATAACTTGCCGTGTTGTAAGATCTCAATTGAAAATGCAACATCCTACCTGCCGTGCACTGTGGTTGGATTAATATACATCCTGTACATTCGGTAAAATTCATAAAAATCTGCATGAGCCTTTCACACAGACACACAAACACTCACACACACATCCCTCACCAATACCACACCTCCCATTTGCTTCTATTGTTCATATCTTTACATCAAGAGAGTAAGGTATTTGAGGAAAGAACCTCCTACTTGAGGGTCATGAGACAGTGGTCAGACTGGAGCTGCTGTGTTACTTTATACAAGTCACTTAACCTTTCTGAATGTCAGTTTCCTCATCTATAAATTGAAGATAGTTGAACCTAGCCCACAAGATGGTTGTATAGGCAGATGCAAAAGCGTAGTAAAAATACAATGAGGCCATTGCCATTGCTATTACTGCCTCTTTCAAATATATCCACAATTCCCTTAAAATCTGGTGATTTTTATGAAAGCCAACTAAAAAGAGACAAGCAAACATAAAAGGAATAGCTGTACTGTCACGAGATGGCTTTCTCAAGCTACACATGGAAATAAACGTCTGATCTTGCACATTCCACTTCAGATGATGAGGAGGCACAGACTGGGCCCCAGCTTGGAGGAGAAGCACCTGCCACCTTCCAAGAGCCAGGGCCACCCAGGAGAAAACCTGGACACAGGGGAGGAGTGGATGAGGCAGGGATGGGGAACTCCAGAGGCCTCTGGATGCCTGATAGGGAGAGAAGAGGCCATGAGCCCTCCCCGGACAGGAGACCTAACTGGTAACGACATTTTCTGACCTGCCTGCAGCGTAGCTTGTAAGGTGGACCTGAAGTGGCAACAGCTGGCCAGTTAGGCACTGTGCTGGTTAAACTTCTCCAGGATACTCTGATCACTGATCAATCCCAGCCTCTCCACCAACTGGTTCAAACTGTATTCTCTGGAGGCTAAACCTTGTCCAATGCAGCTGAAAGATGGGTTTCCTTTGCCCAGCCTGTGTTGTCTGTTCCTTCCCCATCTCTCCCAGCCACCCTCCCCACCATGTGCCGCTCTGTTTCTGTTTCACATGTGGTAGCTACTGTGAGTTGACTTTTTCAACCTCCATTCCTCTCCCACTCTAATGCACTTTCCTGCACAGAAGGAGCTGGAAAGCTCAAGTTTACATTTTCCAGATTTCTTGGCAACTAGGGATCAGGGTGAGATTTAGGAACTACAGATCAGATGCAAGCACAGGCAACTTGGACTCTGAAATGATTTGCATGGAGAGAGGGCACATCAACTTGCAAGTACCAGTCCAGGCCTAGGCAGCATGGTCCTGGGCTGCTGTGACAGCAGCCTCTTTGGTACCCAGCTCTGTGGGGTGATTTTGGACCTTGTTCCTGTGAGTTTATTGTAGAGCCTTTTTTCATCCTTGCCAGCAATTCGGAAGGCTGGCTCCATCCCTCATAAATCTCTGCTTAAACAGAGACGGTTCTTTCACCTACAACTAAGAACCCAGACCAATATAGTCTGTTACATTTTACAGATCCCTGAGATAAAATGTCCCAGGGAAGCCCTTCCCTAGAGAACCATTCTAGGAATGTTTTTGTGAAGTGATTTGCTTAAAGTTATAACCTGGCATCAGCAGGTTGGTATGTTATGGCATGCCTAGTGTCCGGCATAAATATATATAAACAAGATTTTTAAAAGCATCACTCTGCCTCAGCCCTTGAGCTGAAAATGGTTTAATTTACAGAGGCAAGTAAGAAAGAAAAAAGTCACAAAAGTGAAGGGTTATACCGAAGTTGCATCTGAAAAGGTTGGTTTTCATTTATCTTTTACATTAAGTAGTCATTCAGGCTTGACATGTATGAATTTCCTGCCTTTTACAAATGAAAATCACAATTCTAATGGGAGAGTTGAAAATCAATCCAAAAGTTCTAGAAATCTCAGGCTGAAGATCGGCTTTCATATCAGACATCACCCATATTTGAGTTATTTCCAGAGCTAATACCATTCAAAGATCATCTTCATTATCTCTATTAAGTGCATAAATGTAATTTCTTCTACTACGAATACCACCCATAAGAGAGAAAAACAAGCAATACTAAACAATTTTTGTAAGAGTCTTCTTGGATATTTTTAGGAAAAGGCATTTTGAATCTTTCAGTTGTGTGAGACAGCCTGTTGCTGGGCAGGGAAGCCGGCCTGCTTGCATGAGAGTCATCTCTGCCTGGAAAAAAGGGTTTCTATCCTGGGCCTGGCTGCATCTGCCCTGGCAACGCTGACGCACAGAATGTTATTGGAATTGGAAAAGGTAACGCGGGGAAATGCAATGCCAGAGACTCTGAACCACGAGAACCACAGGCCTCTGAGGGTGCCTTTGAGTCCATCCCCCAGGGCTTTCGTGAGCCTGGAGCCACATCTGAAAAGATGGGATAACTGTGGGATTGGGGACTGTCTTAGTCTGTTCAGAATACTATAACAAAATACCATGGACTGATGGCTTATAAACAACAGAAATTAATTAGTCAGGCATGGTGGCACACACCTGTATTCCCAGCTGCTTGGGAGGCTGACGTGGGAAGACCACTTGAGCCTAGGAGTTCGAGATCAGCTTGGGCAACAAAGAAATACCTCATTTCTACCAAAAAACAAAAAAATTAGTCGGGTGTGGTGGTGCACCTGTAGTCCCAGCTACTTGAGGAGGGGGGACAGGGGGGTGGGGGGATGGCAGTTGCTGAGGTGAAAGGATCACTTGAGCCCAGGAGGTCGAGGCTGCAGTGAGCCATGACCATGCTACTGCACTCCAGTCTGGGTGACAGAGCAAGACCCTGTCTCTTAGAAGAAAAAAACCCAAACAGAAATGTTTATTTCTCACAGTTCTGGAGGCTAGAAGTCCAAGATCAGGGTGCCGGTAGGGTTTTCTGATGAGGCCCACTTCCTGGCTCATAGACGGCACCTTCTCACTGCGTCCTTATAGGATGGAAGGGGCCAGGGGTCTCTCTCAGGCCTCTTTTATAAGGGCATGAATTTCATTCATGCAGACTCCACTCCCATGACTGAATCACCTTCCAAAGGCTCCACCTCCTAACACCACCACCTTGGGGGTAAAGATTTCAAACTGAATTTTGGAAGCAGAGGGGACACATCATTTGGACCACAGCAGTGACAGAGAGATACTTTTTCAGTATGAATAAAAACAAAACTAATGACTTCTCTAAAAATATAACTGGTCTTATGGATTTAAAACTGGATGGAATTCTGCTTACCATTAGGAATTTAATATTAAAAATTGCCAAGCCACTAGCAGTCATAGCAGAAAACTACCATATGGAAAAGTTATCAACATGTCCTTTTTGGAAGCCGAAAATCACTGCAATGTTTCTAAGTATCGAATAAAACCCATTAAACATGTTTCTGGGCATCTTCCCTCCCATTGGGGTGAGAACAGCATTCCCATTTATGACAGAGTGAACTATTCATGTTCTCAGAAGGAGCGACTGGCTAACTGCAGACAAAGGATGTAAATTCGGCCCAAGAGCCCAGCCATGACTCCCACACCCACACACCGGCTTGTTCCCATTGGTTCCGGCACTCAGATGGAAACACCACTTCTTTATTACAGAAGCCCTACTGGGTATCTCAGGCCCTGCGCATGAAGGGGCTGGAGAACTATTATTTCCCAACAGTCCTTATAACCTTCTCCTGGATCCAACTGTTAGGAAGTGGGAAGTGCAGGCAGTTGTGGGGGTGTATGTCAGGATTTAAATCAAAATTCATTTTAAAAAATTGCCTGCTGTTATCTTCTCTCTATGGCTATCGCACATTCTCGATTGCTTTGATCTATCTTTTTAACTATCATGGGTGAAAAGTCAAGGTGTGATCCTTAATAATTGCTGAATGGCACAGAGACCAGAAGAGAGTTGCTCATTGGAGTGGGCATGCAGTGAAGGTGCACATCCCAAATCCTCCATCTATGGACAGCAGAGGGAAGGGTGGGGTTCCAGGGCTTTCACGGTGTTTCAGGCCAGGAAAGCCAGGGGTTACTGAGTGAATAGTCTTCTCTCATCCTCTTGGTTCCTGCATTATACTTCGTGTCATTTCTAGTCAAATGGAAGTGTGCAGAATTCTCCTGTTCTTTCTCCAGAGGGCTACCAGTGCAGCTGGGAGAGAGTGGCTACTTGGAAAGTCTGGGGAACTGTATTAGTCTGTTTTCATACTGCTATAAAGAAATACCCAAGAGTGGGTATTTATAAAGGAAAGAAGTTTCATTGACTCACAGTTCCACATGGATGGGGAGGCCTCAGGAAACTTACAATCATGGCAGAAAGGGAAGCAAATACGTCCTTCTTCACAAGGCAGCAGGAGAGAGAAGTGCCAAGTGAAGGGGCAAGAGCCCCTTATACAACCATCAGATCTCATGCGAACTCACTCACTATCACGAGAACAGCATGGGGGAATTACCCCCATGATCCAATCACCTCCCACCAGGTCCCTCCCCCAACACGTGGGAATTACAATTCAGATTACAATTCAAGATGAGATTTGGGTGGGAACGCAGAGCCAGATGGTACCAGGAACAGAGGCAGGAAAGGCCACACTGGGGTTCCAAGTGGCAGAGTTCTTCAGCAGGTAGCTCGGGACAGATTGCAGGTGACTGCTGTCAGATGGCCAAGTCCTGCCACAAGAGCCGGTTCCAGGCACCATCTCAGGGGATGCTGTACTTGGAACCCAGGGCAGAGCCTGGGCCACACTCATCTGAGAAGGCAACTTCCTCTGGCCGCATGGCCCACACAAACCTCTGGTGTTTGGGATGGCAATTCCTTAATGGCAGTGCATGAGGATTCTTCAAACTGGGGACAGGCTGCTCTTGGCCCCTTTATTTCTTTCTGGCGATAATTCAGCATCCATTTTATGAAAAAAATAAAAGGAAGGTGGGAAGGGGAGGGGAGAGGAGAGAGAAAAGAAGAAAAGACCAGCACTAGATTGCCAATGATTGCTCTGAATGAAAGAGCAATTCTATTACTTGGAGTTAGTGGAGTGCCAAAATTGTGCCCAAATAAAAAAATTTACAAACATACATTGCCCTCATGGGGATACTAAAGACACATGTGCAAGACAAAAATCATTGTCTTCTGGAGCTATCCCCTTCTCAGAGCTCTTCCTGAAACCTCACTCAGGAGGAACAACTGAACCTAGTTTGTGCTTCCTCTCACACCACTGTCCCCCTGTCTTCAGGACAGACTGAGTCAGGTGTGCACACTTCTGGGGACTCCTCTGTCCCATCACTTCTGAGAAGATGGAGGAATTTCCATCTCTCTGCCCTCAGCAATCTAAGGAGGTAGCCACAAAGAAATCAAGAAAACTACAAGAAGGTGTGCATTATTAATTTCTAAAATATATGTATAATACCCATTAGGATGGCTACTATTTAAGAAAAACAGAAAAATACCAAATGTTGGAGAGGATGTAGAACAACTGGACCTTTCATACACTGTTGTGGGAATATGAAATGGTGCAGCTACTATGAAAAACAGTATGGCAGGTCCTCAAAAATTTAAAAACAGAATTATGTGATCAAGCCATTCCTCTTCTGGGTATATACTCTAAAGACTTGAAAGCAAGGACTTGAACCAATCTCTCTGTACACTCATGTTCATAGCAGCACTACTCACAGCAGCCAAGAGACGAAAGAAACGCAAGCATTTATCAGTGGATGAGTGGATAAACAGAGTGTGGTCTATACATTCAATGAGATAGTATTCAGCCGTATAAAGGAAGGGAATTCTGACACATGCTACAACATAGACGAATCTTGACAACATCCTAATGAAGTCAGTCAATCACGAAAGAACAAACACTGTATGATTCCACTTACATGAGGCCCCTAGAGTAGGCAGATTCATAGAGACAGAAAGTAGAATGGGGGTTGCCAGGGGCTGAGGGGAAACGGGGAGTTAGTGTTAATGAGTACAAATTCAAGTTTTGCAAGACGAAAAGACTCCTGGAGATGGATGGGGTGATGGTTGCACAATGTGATGTACTTAATCCACTGAATTGTACACAAAAAATGATTTAAATGGTAAATTTTTATTATGTCTATTTTATCACAATAAAGAGGTGTGTGTGTTTGGGGGGGCAGTGTGTACATACACACGCAGCTGCCCGAAGCTCTCTGTATCCGGATTCAGGTGATGAGGAATCCTTCAGATGGGTCCCTTTCCCAGCAGAGAAAGGACTGAAATAATTTTTTCCCTTTCCCAGTAGAGGAAGGACTGAAATAATGCAGGAAGCAGAGGCCTGCGGACCAGAGCCATAAGGGGCCGCCCCAGCACCGAGAGTGAAGGAAGAGTTTGCCCACATGATGGGATAGGGAGTGCTGCCAGAAGCCCATCTTTAAAAAGAGAGTTGCATGTGTCAGTGTCCTCTTTGCAGGGTGCCTCACTCATATCATCTCATTTAGCCCTCACCACCCCAACCCCAAACTTGAAAACTCTTCCCCATCCTCCCTTTTACAGACTCAGAGAAGTGAAGTAAACTGCCTGGGTGATCCAGGCACTCAGTGGTGATATGGTGACAATGAAACCCAAGACCAGGTGGGCCTATTTCTAAAGCTCTTGATCCCGCAACAGGTTATGCTGTCTCCTCCTGCAAAATATATCATCCCTTCCAGAGTCCCCATGCAAAGGTACCAACCTCCCACCCTTCGCATCATCACCCTAAGGGCTTCCTGAGTTCTAGGATATTTTGAATGGATCAGGAGTCTATGTGACTAATCCCCTGAGTTGTGCAGTGCACAACCTGCACAGCTGAATGCTAGAGCCCTGGTTAACCCATTATGTTACTTAACAGAGGTCATACACAAGTTCACCAACATGTGAACAGGATTCCTTTACCATGGATAACTTTCCACAACACATTCTCCTCTGGTAGGAAACAAAGACTGCCTTAAAGGCTCAGGACACAGGACAGGCAAGCCTGGATGACAAGGGTCAGGAGGAGGCATAAGGTGACATTAAAAAAAAAAAAAAGCAGTGCCACCATGGACATCTGCACAGACTTGCTGCACACCAACGGGACACTCCGAGGCATCCGCAGCTGCTTTTAGTTCTGACATGGAAGCCCTGAGTGGCCTCTCATCGCCCTTTGCCACACCCCTACCCAACTTGCTATCCTTTCACTCAGTGATTAAGGCAGGATTTAAGTGCTGCTTCTGGGACTTCTCAATTCATTCATTTGAACTCAACAGAAATTCTAACCATTTGCAATCTGCCTCTACTAGAATCATGGCATGAGTGTATCTAAACCTGGACATCCGGGATGGCCCCAGGTGATTCCAGTGCTGACCGGTGTGGAACTGAACATGAAGGAGGCATGGCTGGACCACAGTTCCCTGAAGACTAATGAGGGAAAGAGACCTCCCTGGAGAACAATGAGGGGATAGATGCTGTCAGGAGGGGAGAAGGTGGTCAGGTGGCTGGATGCGTCCAGACCCTGCACTCCCAGAGGCTCAGGAGGCAGAGAGGAAGGTGGTCAATGGGGAGCCAGGGGGTGGGAAGCTTCTTCAAGGGAATCAGGGACAGGACCTCAACAGGAGGCTGCGTGCATAATCACCACACACAACTCTCCATCCATTCCAGGCCTGCTGCGTACATGGGGGATGGCATCTGGAACATCACTGAATCTCTATGAGCCGCAGTTTCCTCATCAGCTAAAGAGGGAAGCACTGGCCTGAGCAGGTGGTTGTGAGTATTAACTGTAAACATGTACAGCACCCGGCACATACCAAGAACTCAAATCTTCCTAAAACTGCCTCCACGTCTCCATCATGCAACCAAATATCCCTGTGTGCAGGACTTAAGGCCATGAGGCTGTGCCACAGAGGGGAGGAAGGGCAGCCAGGAACACTCTCTGACCCTGAGAATGCCAGGAGATGTCATTGGAACAGGACCAACTCTGAAGCCCTCGGCTGGGATCTAGGATACAAAATGCAAGCTCTCGTCCACTTGCAAGTCCCTGATAGGGCACTGCAATTTTATTCTCTCTTATTTCAACTGGACATTGACTTTGTATGTGAAATGTCCTTTCTGCTCACCAGTTCAGGAAAGCTAGAACTGTCACTACTTTTTTTTACCAAAAACAGATTTCACCACTACGCAATACACACTTACAAGGAATCTGTACTTGTACTCCATAAATCTATAAAAATTTTAAAAATGAATAAATAAAATAAAAATTAAAAATGGAAGCTGTTAAAATATTTTGCTCACAGACACACTAGAGCTTACAACTCAAAGCGCATGAGGTTTAATTTAAGAGAGACATTTAAGTATGAAGTGTAGCAGGGAAAAGCTGTGAATTCTGCATATGTTGGACGCCATTCTCCCACTGCCTAAGTTAGGACTTAGGAAGTTTACTTTGCCAAGTAGGCAATGGGGTATTTAAGGCTGGAGCTACTCATCTGGGAGCCAATGGCCCATGGATTGGACAGAACTTCCAGCCATGAGGCTGGATGAACTGACCAGATTCGTAAGTATGGTAGGTAGAGAGGGCATCTGAAGCCCACACCCTGGAAGCAGAGTTCTTTTTCTATATGAAAAACAATCTTAACTGATAGAACCATTTTTATGCACTCGACCATAAACATGGACATAAAAATACATGCAAGAATATGTACATATGTATATATGTGTACATATGTGTGCCATGAGGAAGAAAGGCTACTTCTGACAGTACTCAGAGACAACTTCTTGGAAGTGGTAGCACATGATCAAGACCTCAAGGGACAGAAGGAGTTTCAGCAGACTGAGAAGGGAAGAAAGGCAAATGCAAAGATGTGGTGCTGGGAGAGCAAAAGCCCATACTGTCCAGGGACCTCACTGTAGGGAGGAGTGGAAGACAGACCAGAAAGCTGAGTTATGGCTGGATTAGGATGGACCCCAAGGGCCGGGCGTGGTGGCTTATGCCTGTAATCCCAGCACTTTGGGAGGCTGAGGTAGGCCGATCACTTGAGGTCAGGAGCTCGAGAGCAGCCTTGCCAACATGGTGAAACCCCATCTCTACTCAAAATACAAAGAAATATTAGCCAGGCATAGTGGTGCATGCCTGTAGCCCCAGCTACTAGGGAGGCTGAGGCAGGAGAATCACCTGAACCTGGGAGGTGAAGGTTGCAGTGAGCCGAGATCGCACCACTGCACTCCAGCCTGGACGACAGAGTACGACTCTGTCTCCAAAAAAAAAAAAAAAGATGGACCCCCAAGAATGCCAAGGAGTGTGGATTTTATTTGACAGCCACTGGAGAAGCCAGGGGTTCCAGGGTCAGAGCTGTACCACAGCACAGCCATCCACAGGGCCCTGGGCCTCTGACTGCCATGTGGTGCGGAGTTTCAGGGAGTCCTACAGGATCAGCAGGAAGGCGGGAGACCATTGGGGGCTCAGGATGGTGGCTGTTTAGCAACCAGTACAAAATATTTTAGGATGTTAACCACCAGTATGGCGGTGCCAGTGTACACTGGCTCAGTATCAGGCCTGTTAATGGGGCTCTCTGAACCCACTCCCTTGGGTATCTTTCCATTTTCCCAAGACAACCTGCTTCTTGAACAGGCTTCTCTCCAGGCCCTTGGGTTTTATCTTCTTTTGTGCAACTCTCTTGCAAAACCTCCAGCATGGAGGTCACAGCAGGAATTTTGAAGCTCTCCCTTCAGCTGCAAATTTACATCCTTTTTCTTCTACAATTCATATTCTGTAGCTACTATGGCCAGTAAGAAGGTTAGTGAATATTCCTTATTAGGGCTAAACTGCAGAAGACAGAGACAGTGGGAATGGGAAGGAAGAACTGAGTGAAAGCAAGAGACGGAAGCAAGAATCTACTGGGATTGAGCGACTGAACAATGGGAGAAGACGAGGGAGACAGAGTTTAAAGGCAGAGTTCAGCTTCAAGCTCAGGTAACTGGGAGAAAAGTAACCTCATGAATAGGACTAGCGAGGTTGGGAGAAAGAGCTGGGGTAGGGAGAAGAGGGAAAAAGGAATCGATGTAGTGTTAGACAAGCTAAGTTGGAGACGTCCAAATGGAAATATCAGCAGGCAGTTGGGAGTGTGGGAGTAGAGCTGAGAGAAGCTGTCAGGATCAGAGGTACAGATGAGAGAGACTTTGGAAAAGAACCACAGGGCTGGGCTCTCCCCAGAGAGAAAGAGAAGAGCAAGAGACTAAAGATAGAACCTTGGAGACGTGCTCACTTATGGGGCAGCAGGAAGAAGCAAAAGAAGAAGAAGGGGAGCGGCATGAGGAGGAGGAGAAGGATAGGTCAGGCCTGGGCGTGAAGGAAGCATGACGTTGGAAGGAAGAACAAGGCTTCAAGAAGGAAGAGTTGGTTATATTTTTCATTTTTCTGTTAATAACTTTATTCAGACATAACTCACATACCATACAATTAACCTATGTAAAGTGTACAACCCAGTGGTTTTCAGCGTGTTCACAGTCATGCAACCTTCACCGCAATCAATTCTGGGACATTTTCATTACCCCCTAAAGCCCCATACCCTTTATCCATTACATTCCAAGTCCCCATGTCCCCAGAAATAGGCAACGAAAATCTATTTTCTGTTTTATAGATTTGCCTAGACTTTCATATAAAAGGAATCCTCAGTTATTAAGTTTGTCTTCTTTTGTGACTGCCTTCTTTCACTTAATGTTTTTTTTTGTTTGTTTGTTTTTTTTTTTTTTTTTTTTGAGACGGAGTCTAGCTCTGTCGCCCAGGCTGGAGTGCAGTGGTGCAATCTCGGCTCACTGCAAGCTCCGCCTCCCGGGTTCACGCCATTCTCCTGCCTCAGCCTCTCCGAGTAGCTGGGACTACAGGCGCCCGCCACGACGCCCGGCTACTTTTTTTGTATTTTTTAGTAGAGACGGGGTTTCACCGTGGTCTCGATCTCCTGACCTCGTGATCCGCCCGCCTTGGCCTCCCAAAGTGCTGGGATTACAAGCGTGAGCCACCACACCCGGCTACACTTAATGTTTTAAAGATCCATTCGTGTGGTGGCACGTATCTGTACTTCATTCCTTTTTATGGTCAAATAATATTCTAATGTATAGATATACCACATTTCGTTTATCTGTTCATCAACTGACAGACATTTGGGCTGCTTCCAGTCTTTGGCTATTACAAATAATGCTGTTATGAACACTTGTATAAGTTTTCCTGTGGACATTTGTTTTCATTTCTTTTGGGTACATACCTAGGACTGGAATTGCCTAATCACATGGTAACTCTATGTTTAACTTTTCGAACGGCTGTCCTATGGTTTTCCAAGTGACTGCACCATTTTACACTCCTAGCAGCAGTGTATAAGGGTTTCAATTTCTCCACATCCTCCTCAACACTTGTCATTTTCAATTTTTTAAAATTTATTAACCTAATGAATGTGAAGTGGTATCTCACTTTGGTTTTAATTCACATTTCCTTAATGACTTATAATGTTGGGCATCTTTCTATGTGCTTTTTGGCCAAGTGTATACTTCCTATACACTATAGATAAGTCTATTCAGATCTTTTGCCTATTTTAAAATTAGACTACTTGTCTTTCGTTACTGAGTTATAAGAGTTTTATAATTGCAGATACAAGTCCCTTATCAGATACATGCTTTGCAAATATTTTCTCCCACTTTATGGGTTGTCTTTTCACTTTCTAGATAGTATCATCACAAGTTGTCACTTCTGATGAAGTCTAATGTATCTTTTTCTTTGGTTGCTTGTGCTTTTGGTGTTATACAAGAGTCTTTTGCCAATTTTAGAATCCTTTGCCAAATTCAAGGTCATGATGCTTTACCACCTACATTTTCTTCCTGACGATTTTATCATTTTAACTCTTATATTTATGCAGTTGATCCATTTGAGTTAATTTTTGAACATGATGCAAGGTAGAGATCCAAATTCATTTGTGTCTTGATATCCAGTCCCAGTACTATTTGTTTGTTAGAAAGACTACTCTTGGCTGGGTGTGGAGGCTCACACCTGTAATCCCAGTACTCTGGGAGGCCGAGGCAGGCGGATCACCTGAGGTCGGGAGTTCAAAACCAGCCTGACCAACAAGGTGAAACCCCATCTCTACTAAAAATACAAAAATTAGCTGGGCATACTGGTGTGTGCCTGTAATTCCAGCTATTAGGGAGGCTGAGGCAGGAGAACTGCTTGAACCTAGGAAGTGGAGGTTGCAGTGAGCTGAGATCACGCCGTTGCACTCCAGCCTGGACAACACAGCATGACTCTGTCTCAAAAAAAAAAAAAAGAAAAAGAAAAAAGAAAAAGAAAAGAAAAAAAGACAAGACAAGATTGCTCTTTCCCCATTGAATTGTCTTGGTACTTTTGTCAAAATCAATTGACCATAAATGTAAGGGTGTATTTCTGTGCTCTCATTCTATTACCTTAATGTTTTAGACTTGTCATCCATGTCCTATGCCAAGTTTTTATTTTCATGTTAATTTAGAGTACAGACATCTACTTCTTGAATTGGTGACCCAAGTTAGTGTCATTTCCCGTAGACTACCAGCTCCAGTGAGTTCAAACAATTCCTACAGAACGTGCTTTGCACTGTGGCAGGCACAGCTCACTGCAGCTCATAAATCCCCTGTACATTACAGGGGGAGTTACATTACAGGGACTTACAGGATGCCTGTAACTCAGTGTCCCACCCTGCCAGCTTCCCCTTATCTGACAGCCCCTTATCTGAACAAGCCAACTGGTTCATCACACACCCTGAAGTCAGAAGGTTGTGGCTCAACACTATGTTTTAGACTTGACCAAACTGGACTCTGATGAGGAGCTAATGAGAAAGAGATCAACGATAGGATGATCATATGTTAAAGTACTCATGTCCATGGAGCAGGGAGGGAGGGAGAGACAGCGAGAGCAAGAGAGAGAAGAAATGACCAGGAGACACTGAGAGAAAGGGAAGGGACCAAGGAATTGAGAAATGGGGAGAAGAATTGAGGAAGGTTTATTTAAAATTCTTATCAATCACTTGACTAAGTATCCCCTCAAGATAGCATAACTGTAGGCTGCTCAAAGCACAGGTGTGGGTGGCAGAGAGGCCCACATATCCAACCTTGCTCTGCTCCCTGCCAGCCATGTTGCCTTATGCAAGTAACTTCACATCTCTAGGCCTCCATTCCATCATCTGTCCAATGGGATAATAAGAAAATTGCCCTCAGGGGGTAGGTGTGAAGATTAAATAAATTAATACTCTTAGCCCAGGGCCTCTCACAGGAAGATCAATACAATTAGTGCAAACCAGACGAGAGTTGAATAACCCCCTACTAGCCTCATCACCAACTGTATAAACCAGTGGACCTTGAATGAACTTCATATGCACTGGAATCTCCGGAAAGGTTGTTTGACAGAGATTGCTGGGCTGGCTCCCCAGGGTTTCGGGTTCCGCAGATCCAGGGTGGTGCTTCTAAATTTGCATTTCTAACAAGTTCACAGGTGATACTGATGCTGTTCTTCCGAAGAACATACTTTGAAAACAACTACTCTGAATTATGAAGGGTCAGAAAAACAAAATGCCACTTATTGGCATTTTAAATTCTCAAGTGAAAAGTCTTTAAATAAAAGCCCTAACAACTGATCCCGGATATAGGCACCCTGAACCATCTGGAACTCACTAATAGAAAGGAAAGGTGTTCAACCATTGTGGAAGTCAGTGTGGCGATTCCTCAGGGATCTAGAACTAGAAATACCATTTCACCCAGCCATCCCATTACTGGGTATATACCCAAAGGACTATAAATCATGCTGCTATAAAGACACATGCACACGTATGTTTATTGCGGCACTATTCACAATAGCAAAGAGTTGGAACCAACCCAAATGTCCAACAATGATAGACTGGATTAAGAAAATGTGGCACATATACACCATGGAATACTATGCAGCCATAAAAAATGATGAGTTCGTGTCCTTTGTGGGGACATGGATGAAACTGGAAAACATCATTCTCAGTAAACTATCGCAAGGACAAAAATCCAAACACCGCATGTTCTCACTCATAGGTGGGAATTGAACAATGAGAACTCATGGTCACAGGAAGGGGAACATCACACTCCGGGGACTGTTGTGGGGTGGGGGGAGGGGGGAGGGACAGCATTAGGAGATACATCTAATGCTAAATGACGAGTTAATGGGTGCAGGAAATCAACATGGCACATGGATACATATGTAACAAACCTGCACATTGTGCACATGTACCCTAAAACCCTGAAGTATAATATAAAAAAAAAAAACAAAAAAAACTTTAAACCTGAAAAACACTCTTACTAAAAAAAAAAAAAAGAAAGGAAAGGTGACTTTAATTACCAATTTCTGGAATGTAAAAAAAAATCAAGCCTAGTTGCCATGATAAAAGTGTCCTTTAAAGCCTTTATTTGACTGGAAAGGAAGAAATCTGAAGCAACATATAATAGCACATGTGCATTAACAACATCAAATGAGGTTGTCTTTATCATGGAATCGTGTTCACTGTTCACACAAGTGCTCAACTGGGGCCATTGAGATAAGCTTTTTTCTCACCAAAATCTTGCAACAAAACATACTAATAAAACAATGCTTACCCATACAGGAAATGCGTTGTCTGCTGTCTACTTGGGAGGGGCTATAAATAGCTCCTTGGAGAACATTGTTCTATAATTAGCTTTCACTTCAAGTGAACTATGTGTATGAATTTCATATCACTAAATGTTCTTCCTGGGCAAAGTATATGGCAGATTATGCATTTGTTAATGTAGAAACTGAACAAACAGCATTGCACGGAAGTCAGAGAATTTTAAAATGAGACAGAGATGGAAACCACACTACGAAATTGACTGGAAGTGCCCATTTGGGGTGTATGTGCTCTTACAAACAGACGTGTGCAAACACATTAAATTACCTCTTCATAGTTGAGTTAAATGGGCAGGTGCTGAGACAACTAAAGACAATGGCTGCTTGAGCCTCCATACAGCTGTTTCTCGGCCCTGTTCTTAAAGGGCGTTCCTTGCACTTGTTAGAAAAGTGCAAATCTCAAATTTGTTTGAGCCTCCACAAAGGAGGGCCAGGGGCAAACACCTGAAAGAGCTGAAATGGATTTTTCTACATTCAATGCACTTTAGCTCCAACTCCACAGTGACTTCTGAAATCCTCTCAGCTAATTGCAGGAGCTAAACAACACCTCCCATTCTTCTGGTACATTTACAGTTCCCCCACATTTGCTGCCCTCGCACCTTCCTCCCCCCACAACTCCCAGCACCCTGGTACACAAAAGACTTTTCTTCATTCTATTTTCCACATGCTCTGAAATCAGTGTCCCTTCTGCATTCCATAGGTTCCCTCAGGATGGCTGTTTGGCTAGGATGGGGTCATTTAAATGCTTCCCTGGAGCACTCAGAATTTGAGCTGACCATTGAAAAATGTTCCTGTTCCAGTGAGAAAGGCTCCATCCCGGCCACTACCTTAACCAGCAGGATGACTGGAGGTAACAGCTGAGCAAAGCCCCTGCCTTGGGCTGACCTGCACTGGTCCCATATTCTTGGGCCAAGACGAGCATGCCTGACCTGCACCCAAACTTTCCATTTAATGAGAGGAACTTGCATCCTTTCCCAACCTGAAGCCCAGAGCTGGTTTGAAGATTGCATATGTTTACAAAAGAACACTCCCATCCAGTCTGTTGCCAAAGTCCAAACAGTGCCCTTGGTGAGATGCCAGTATGCCAATAACCCATGTATCGACCCACTGACTTCATTTCCTTATATGAATGATCAGGACCTAGTATTGCTCCTTTGCCAATCCAATCCTTTATCCTGGAATTCTATTTCAAGCACTTGGAAGACAGCTGCTTTAAGAATGGAGTAAAGATATTAATAACTGATGCACTGAGGGGAGGATGAGAGAAAACAGAGACAAGAAGTGTGTAACACTGCTTTGGTATCAGTTTGTTACCCAGCAAGATCTCATGGGGAGTGAATGATGCCACGAATATCTTTGGGTTGGCATTGGATGTGGCGATGTGCCAGGCTGGGTGGGAGAAAGCCCGGGCTTGGCAGTCATCAGGGTCAGGTTCAAGTCCTGCTCTGTCTTGCATTTGCCAAGGGACTGAGGGCACCTTGAGCCCCTAAGTCAGATTCCTTATCTGCCAACTGGAATTAATTAAACACTTTTTTGTACAGGACCTTATGAAGATGAAATGAGGTAATGTAAATACCTGGCATATAAGTATTAGATAAATGTCGCCTTTTATTCCTGAAAACATTATTAAATAAAATATCATTTAAAAATTCTGTTATCCAGATGATGGAATAGTATTCAATGCTTTTTTTAAAAAGTGCTATCAAGCCACAAAAGACATGAAGGAACCTTAAATGCATACTACTAACTGAAAGGAGCCAATTTGAAAAGGCTACGCACCATATGATTCCAAATCTATGACATTCCAGAGAAGGTAAAACTATGGAGACAATAAAAAGATCAGTGGCTGCCAGTAGTTGTGGGGAGGAAGGGATGAATAGGCACAGAACAGAGGATTTTTAGGGCAGTGGAAGTATTCTGTATTATACTATTATACTATAATGGTGGAGTTGTGTCATTACACATTTGACCAAACACACCAAGAGTGAACCCTCATGTCAACTATGGACTCTAGGTGATTATGATGTGTCAATGTATATAACAAACTTAGCACCAAGGGAGGGGATGCTGATAGTGGGGGAGGCTGTGCATGGGGGGGTGGTGTATGGGACCTTTCTGTATTTCCTCTCAGTTATTTAGAGTCAAAAGCTGCTCAAAACAATAATGTCTATTTATGAAAATCCTCTTAGAAGTGGACAGGATCTAAAATCACACTTTATTGTTAGAGAAAATGTACATGAAAGAACTTCCTCAGCGGGGCTTAAGCATAAGGAAATATTATTCTCAAGTGCCTGTATTGGCAATAATCTCACCTCTTTTTCGGATTTGTGTATATGTTTGTGCTAAGGCTTTAGGGCTTTGTCACCTCCAGACTCCTCCAGCCTGGTTTTCCTCCCTGGCTCCTCCACACGGTCTTTGTAAGGAAATCTTACTTCATTCTTTCGTTTGCCAGCCACATGACCTAACAGGCACAAAAGCCAAGTCAAGTCTTAACCCTACCAGGCAGGCTGCACAAGGCCTTGATTGTCTCCTGGTACCATCCTCTGGCCCAGGCGGGAGGGTGACAGCCTGCTGCCTCCTGCACTCTTCTATTCTATGAAGCTTATACAGAACCAGCACATCAAGGTGCTAACCTTGATATTGTTTCTTTTTTTTAATTAATTAATTAATTATTTTTTTTTTGAGAGACAGAGTTTCACCATGTTGCCCAGGCTGGTCTCAAACTCCTGAGCTCAAGCAATTTGCCTATCTCAGCTTCCCAAAGTGCTGGGGATTAGATACGAGCCACTGTATCAGGCCTAATCTTGATATTTGAAACACAGGATAGGCGTTCCTCAGTCTTGCTCTCAAAGGTACTCTTCATAAGCCCTGGCCTCTGAGTCAGTCTCCAATTATTGGGTTCTAAAGCCTCTTCTTCACGTTTATACTGACCCAACTTCCCTTTGCCTTGGTTGCTACAATTTTCTTCTCTAGCATAATGTTCTTCTATCCAATGATGTGTGGTATTGTGTTTTTTCTTTTGAGTTTTGAAGTGAAAACTGATAATCAGAGGTAAGAATCCACAAATGGGCTTGACATTCATATGAAGAAAGAGGGCCTTCCCACCTTGTGATTAACTAGAAAAACTGTGCTAACATCTGGCATGGAACCCTGTTCTTATTGTCTGTTCCAAAGCTTATGCTGAAGTCATTGAATGTATACATCCAACAAGAGTCCCAAGCCCTGGGCTAGTGCTGTAATTCGTATAGCAGCCCACACATTCTTGCCCTTATGTAATACCACAAATGAACACCCATAGTCACCCAATACATATTTTGAAAATTTAATGTATGCATATTTAAAATTAGGATATGCCACAGATTCAACTTCTATGATGGAAAAGAATATCCAATTTGACTGTGAGAACTTTGAATTATTTCACCAATACCTCTAAAGACTGATATAATTGACCGCAAAAAAGTTTTTATCCTCCGTCCCATACATTTGGATTCTTTGAAAAATATCTGGAGTTCCTGAATACATCAAGGCAACATTCAATCAGTAAAGCCATGTTCTTTTAAAGGCCCAATGACTGGAACCCAGTGAGAATGTCCCAAAACTGGCAATGCAGTTTTGAAATGGCTCTTTTGCTCCATGCTGCACATTTTGAACAATGCATGGATGATAATCTATTGTAGCTTGGCTTTCTTATTTGGTTAACGAAATATCCAAGTACCAATGTCACCTCTTCCAAGAAGCTTGAGTCCTTCCTCGGCACCCATGGGACATCTGCTTTTGGCTTGGAGGGCTTTTCTGGCCCTAGCCCTATTTGGCTCGTGTTTATGCCTGCCTCAACGTTGTAAACCCTTTGTGTATAGAAACTGCCTTAATGTTCCCTTGATCCCTCACAGGCTAAGCCCAGCCTGACTCATGGTAAGCCTTCAACAGATGTCAGCAAAAGGAACTGAACTGCCAAATGCATAGAATGAACATGGGGTCAACTCTCCTCTGTGGCTCTCTTCTGTATGTGGGGGAAAGGGCCTAGTCTAACTGGTTTCTGTGATGCAGAATCCACTCTGCCTTATGGTCAGATAGGATATGTGGCCTATCTTAGAGGTATCCTTCCCATCTGGGTGGGATTAACGTTAGGACACGGGATGGAGTTTGGAATAAATACAACAACCACATACACGTCATCTCCAAGACTAAAAAGGCAGAAACCACATTTAATAGGGGCATCTACCGGACAACAGAGAAAAAGAGACCACAGCAAAAATACTTTTTGCACTGCAGAATTATTTGATGAGTTATTACTACAGGACATTCCAGGTGTCCTAAAAGATAATTTAACGATTGTTCAACAAGTTCCCAAAAGGGAGTAGGAAAAGGGAGTTGGAATCTCTTCCAAAGCAAAAAAGGAAGGGAGGCGACTTTAAATTCTGCTTTAAAACCGGTTAGAAGTACACAATTTCATCCTTTAGTAATATTAGTCATGGCCACGCTCTAAAGGTGGGGTGAAACCTACTTGCCTGGAGGAAAAGGACGGGGTAGAAAAACAAAGCAAAATAAAATACATTAACCAAAAGTTTCTTCTTTTGGAAAGGGAGGGACTTCAAAATCATGACGAGCCAAATGCCTCCTCCTCTTTCTTGAAAAGCCCTCCAAGTCAGAAGCAAGCCCGAGAATAACAGCTGCTCTTAGGATGCTCAAAGCTCCTTGCAGCTGATTATTTTTCAGGAGGAGAATTAGACACAAATAATACAAGTGGGAAATAAAGAGAATGACCTACTTTACAGGGGGGGAAAAAGGAGCTCTGTGTGAGCATTTTGATCTAATTGACGGTGTGGGGTTGCATGCCCAAATAAGGCGCTGCTGGTCGGATCTGCGCGGGAGAGGGCACGTCTCAAACTCGAGGGAGAGGACGAGACAGCCAGAGGAACCGCGTCAGGGGCGACCCCCAGTCCACCGCGGGGGCCTGGCGCGCTCGGGGCAAAGGCCCTAGGAGACCCCTTCTGGCCACAAAATCGAGTATGACAGAAAAGGGCCAGCGGGGGCGCTTTCCTTCCAGGGCCACTTGCCGGAATGTAAGAGGGACGGAGAGACGTCCGGAAAAGGCTGCCACGCTCGGAGCGCTGCGCCAGGCCAGGCACCTAAGGCCAGGGAAGCGGAGACCTCGCGGGAGCGGGCAGGGGGACCTTTCCCCTCTCCGGGGCTTCCACCCAGGCGCCTCCCCGCTGTGAACGCCGCCGCCCGGGTGAAGGGGAAACCGGCCACGTTTCCGGACCTCGGCGGGGCACACGGTCTCCAGTTTTCAGCCGGCTCTGTCTTGGAGCCCCGAAGGGCATCAGACAGCAGCCCCGGCACCCGGGGACTATTCCTGTACCTCTGCCTCCCTCCGCTTGGCGTTTGCGGGAACCTTGGTAAAATCCTCCCTGTTTCTCGCGCGCGCCTCTCTCTCCAGCTTCTTTTTCTTGGATTCTCGCCTGTCTCCTCCCACAGAGGAAAAAAAAAAAAAAGGTCACGTATGTTTGGAAAAATATGTAGGTCAGTGGAACATTTCCTGCACTGGTGCAAAAGGAGAGGAGGGCAGCGGAGGAGGGGAGGGAGAGGCAGAATGGAGCTCCAAGTGCCCGCTCCTGGCCGCAGCCCCACACCCCACGTGCCCCTGCCGGGGAGGGGGGCAATTAGCCGGTTCCTTTGCATCCTTGACCCATTTTCCGGACCAGCTACGTTCGCCTTAGGACAGGCACTGGTTATTCCTCCCCAGCAGTCGCTGCTGTCCTCCGCCGACCACCGCTCGCCCGCATCTTCCCCGACCCCCGCCTCCCACCTGCCCCCGGGCCGCACCCCCGCCGCTCATTGAGAAATCGCAGTGGTCCCCGCAGAGACGCGCTTTGTGCCCTGGGTCGAGACCCGCGCGCGCAACCCTGCCTCTGGAGGACAGCGTGGAGGGGGTGACAGTCGCGTGCTCGTCCCCCCTCACCCCCTGTGCGGGACAGCAGGGTGGCGGCGCGGGGCGGAAGATTCCTTGTTACCCCCGAGTGACAACTTCAATGGGACCTCGGCTGGCAGCCTCTAGTCCACTTGCCTCTACACTGGGCCGGCTCACCTGGAAGCACAACCCGCCCTCCCCCAGCCCCAGCGCCCAACCCCGACCCTACGCCCCAGGCCCGACCCCGCCGCGCGTCCCTGGCAGCCCAGCAGAGGCGGCGGCGGCCTGGGGACTCGCGGGTGACTGCGCCGCCCAGGGAAGACGGGGGTCTAGGGGTGCGGGGGTCCGTCTCCCTGCGGCGCGCGCGGGGTGCTTGTCCCAGGCTGGGTCGGGGCCAGGAGAGACCCCGCAGGCGGAGGCAGGCGTGGGAAGAAGGAGGAAGAGGAGGAGGAGGGGTAGGAGGGGGAGGTGAAGAGGGAGGAGGGTGGAGGGTGGAGGGAGGAGGCAGGGGAGGAGGCAGAGGCGGAGGCGGCTCTCCCCGCCGGCTCTGCGTGCGGAAGAGTTTGCCGCGCGAGCAGCCGGCCTCTCGCAGGAGCCGAGGGACCTGCGCGGCTGCGGCCCAGGAGCGGCGGCCGCGGAGCCCGGAGACCCGCGGCGGCGGCGGCGGCGGCGGCGGCGGCGGCGGCAGCAGCTAGAGCAGCGCCTCCCGCCGCCGCCCGGGAGGAGCTCGCCGCGCCCGCTCGCCGCCTCGTCTCCCAGCGGCGGCGGGAGGCGCGTCTCCCCGGCCCAGTCCGCGCCCGGCCCCGCGGGGCCGCTCCGGCCCGCTCCGAGGTAAGGGGCCGCGCCTAGGGGCGCGGGGGACCCAGGGTGGGCAGTACGTGCGCGCGGGGTCGCAGGACTCGGTCACCTGCTCGCCAGCGTGGAGGACGCGCGTGGGCGGAGGGGCGCTTAGGCGCGAGGCTGCGCGGCGCCGGGGACCCCGGACGCGGGGGCGCGGAGAGGTGGATTCCCCCTCCACAGTTAGGCCGCTGGGGGCTTCGCGTCCTGCAGGAGGTAGCAACCGCTGGGCCGGTGGGCTCCGCGCGCGTCTCGACGCAGAAGACAGAGGACTGGGCACCCGAGCCTCGGAATTTGGGGGTCCTCGGGGTGTCCGACAGGGTGGAGAAGGATCGTGCCCCAGAGCAACAGCTTTGGGGATTGCCCGCGGTTGTCTTCGAGACCCATCGCGCGACCCTCCGAAACGTCGGGCGTCCTGGACCCCTGGAGAGTGCGGCGTGCGCGCCCTGGGCCCGCGGTCTCTCGGAGTGCCTGGGTCGGAACTGGTTCTGGGCCGGATTGGGTGCAGAGTCGGTGCCCCCAACCCCCGTGCGCGCAGACAGCGTGCAGCCTGGCTCCTCGCGTCGCTGCCGCCCCCCCACCCCAGCCCCGGAGCTCCCCAGGTTGGATGTATGCGTGTGGTTTTGTTGGGAGATGTGCCTCTTTCCCAGCCGAGGAGGGACGCACCTTTAACCTTTCTAAAGAGCTGGGCAGGTCGGTAACTAGGGAAGGGATAGGCACCACCGGGCTAAATTCAAAACCAGTCCCGCTCCTCTGCTTGCCACTCCTTAATTGCTCAAGGTAAGAAAGTTTGTTTCAGCCCTGTGATTCATAAATAATTAGTAACTAGTTTTGTTGATTAAGCAAGATGGAAACCTTGAATATACACACGCACTTCCACGAAGTCTAAACACTCCCGAGGTTGTGTCCGGGAGGCTTTAGTACGGAAAGTTGGAAGCCCTGGAGTTCAACAGGTGTTCAGGAGGGTCCCGGAGAGGAGTTTCATCTTTACGCGTTGCTTTGGCATCCACCCCAACTTCATTAAAGTGGTTAGCCTGTTTTCCTACAGGTAAAACATTGAGCACTTATTAAATTAACTTAATCAGCAGAGACGAGCTAAACCGTCTTGATCGTTTAGAACCCAAACCTTATTTTCCTTAATAGAAAGGTTTTACCTGTTTGGACTTCCCAGGTAATTAGTTCTAAAGTAGTTCCCAGCAAGACATCTCTGCCAGCATCTCTCTCTCACTGTAACCTGGTCCCCATCAGTGAATTGACCAACTAATTATGGCTTGCATTAAACACAGAGCTGCCCTCCTTGGGAGGCACTGTTCACATTCAAGCGCACACAGTAGCTCCATCTTCCTGCCACTAAGATGTCCTTAAAGGAAAAAGTTTGCCAAAAATAACCCCCAAATAAATAGTGTAATGTTTAAAAGAGTTATCCTGACCTGCGCCACTATTTTACAAAAGCAAAAATTCAGTGTTTCATTACAGCGCTAAACCAGGACCAGTAGAAGTATTGGTATCTCTCAGCAGTCTACTTAAAGATTTAGTTAAAAATAAAGTGTGCAACATAAAGACATTCAGTAATTATCTTCCATCTCACAGAGAGATGTGGAGTGTGGCTTAGAAGAATTGTAAATGCGCTGCTTTTAGCCGTTTTCTTCTTGGAAATCGATGCCTCTATTTATTTGCTGATCTGTCCCACTGTGCGTAAATGTAGAATCGGTTTTATTCTCACGGCTTCCCAGAGGGGCTCCTGTGGAGGTGAAAGAAGGAAATACATTCTAGAGGAAATATGTTATTAATAAAACGTTACCCCCCAAAGAGTTAAACACGCCAAAAAGAACCAAGTGAGGCTTTACTAATTAGTGGTCTGATGAGAGAGTGTTCAGATGGTGACTAAAGAATTGATCTTTATGTAGAAAACAACAATTGTTTTTAAGCTCATTTGGTTCTCTTAAAACAGTTTGGGCCCTTTAAAGAAATTTCTGGCTGTTTAATAATGCAAATGATGAAAATCATCAAAGATAACACATATAACCTGATGTGTGCCATGTTTAAGTTGAATTCACCTTATTTTTTTGAACAATCTTTCTTAACTCTTGGTAATCTTTATAGCTAACTCAACACTGCAACTTATTAGGTTAAAAACTGAAAGTTAATTTCTTCAGAATAAAATAATAAGGCATGTGTATACTTTTTAATTTAACCATCTTTATATGTTCATTTTTTCAGAGTCTTGCTTTTGAACCTTAAGAACCCAAAGGGCTAAGTCTTCTTTCTTAATTTTTAAAACAAGCATGTGTTTTGTTCTTTACATGAATCGTCGGTTCTCCTAGTGTGATCACGACACCGTCCCATGCTGATTCCATGCACCACGGTGCAACTCTTTCTCAAGAGAGGTCAGATTTCGAGGCGTTGAAAATAGCCCAGTGACTCAGTATTCTTGGCTGCTTTATGCCAACGGTTTAATTGGCTGCATCATAGCAAGCATCTAATTGAGTTTCACATTTAAATAGTGGATATGGTACTTGGTGCATTATTTGCTTACAGAAATGTCTGATTAGCATGTTCCTGATCCTCGTTCTATTTGTAGCAAAGATGGGAGGTCAGGGACTGTCACATTTCATATTCCCCACAGCATCTCATCCCGATGGGGCCTTGTTCAGAATAGATGCTCAGTAAATAGGTGTGGGAAATGAGCTGAATTGTTGGTGATCACTATCCAAAGGTTAGAAATTTCTGAATGCTAATGGAGTACTTAACTATGAGTAATTCTATTTTAAATCTCAAGGTGATGATGATTAATAGTATCTCAGGGCACTAAATAAACATGTATTAAATATGAGCGTATGTTTAAAGGGGGAATTTTTAATGCAGTCTTTAAGGCACTACTGCTTCTCACTTGAATTCTTTAACTGAGATTAGGGAGTCCTTGGCATTTTAAGCAAAGTCATTTCTTAGGTAAAGTTCCCCCAGAGACCACTTGAACTTTTGCAAGTCTTAAAACAATGGGTGGTTCCATTTGATGGTTCAGAATAGAAAGGAAAGTGTTGATCCTCTACCCTGGTGTGAAAAAAACTGTTTATAAGGAGATGGAGGATGCTGGATATCATAGTGCCCGAGAATCACCTGGGGCCCTTGGCAGACTCAGATTCTAACTCAGGACACCTGGGAGAGGACCTGAGCTGCATTTCTCACAGCTACCAGATGCTGCATGCTGGCACGGTTTTGGGATGCACTGAATCCAGTTCAGCGTGTTTACTGAGCATATACCACATAGAGAGCCCAGATGATACAAAAATAAGATGGGTTGTACCTGCCCTTGAGGAGCTAACAAGATGAGGTGGTGGGGAGAGAGAGAGGGATTGTAAACTGAAAACGAGGTTCTGGGATGCCATTCTCCGGGGTGGTGGCCGGAAAGGGGCCCAGGAAAGGAGAGTTGCTGGTAGGGCTTCCACATTGCTGACCTTGACCTGTAGTCATATTTGAATGGAGAGCCTTGGGACTTTGCAAGAAATAAAATAAAGATTTTGAAGTCAGACAGACCTGGAGTAGCCTCCCAGCTCAGCTATGGCAACTTTTAACCTCTCAGACTCAGAGTCCTTGTCAGAAAAACAGTGCAAATGATGCTTACCTTGCCAAGCTTGTAGGATTACCAGTAAAGGACGCATGTTAGCCTAATGAAAGTGATTGCTTTTGTTACTGTTGATAGGAGAGAGGAGGCTGGAAAGCAAGGAGGACGAGGAGGTTACTAAAATATGTTCCATGTAGTTCACCAGTTAGAGATTCAATTTGGTTAACCAGCAAACCCAAGGCCGGCGGTGGAGAACCGGGCCAGGGCCGGAGGGCAGGCAGCTGTGGAAGCTAATTAGAGGCAAAATGGCAAATTGTTGGGAGCATGCTTATCTCCACCCTCTCCTGCAGTCCCTGGCTTCTGGTTTGCTTTGTTGGTAGCCCTTCCTAGGATATTTTCATCTGAAGCTTTTCTTGGTACTTAAGCTGTAGGTTCTGTTGATCAAGACTGCTAGTGGCAATCAAGCGTTCTTTAAAAATGTAGTGGTGAGGACAAACACCTCTCCTCTTTGAGGGGCATTGTTCTAGTCTGTGGTGGGTCACTTTCTAGGATCAAAGCCATCAATCCGTCTTTCCACCATAGTACGAGTTACTTGAAACTAGTGTCGGGCGTGTTGGAATTCACCTGGGGTGCCTTTTATGCTTCGCACTCTGAGATGATTGCTTCCTCCTGCCGTCTAGGAGAGATGGATATTGCAAGGCAATGGTGTCCTTCACCCTGATATTAGGAGGGGTCACCTGGGTGGCCCTGAAAACACTTCAACCAACATCACTCTGATTTTTTAAAATACATTTTGGGATTCCGTTTATTATTTGCAAAGGCGATTTCTCTGCTACCATTTGCCTTCCACGCTCCCTAGAAGTAACTCTTGAAAATGAAGTTCTAAGAGAATGGCGATGGCAGTTTGATGTTTAGGGGGAAGGAAAAGTAGAGGAACCCCAGGAGCCAAGGCAGGCCTGGGTGAGGGTGGAGACGAGAGAGGGAAAGGAGGGCATCGTCAGGCGTGGGAGGACCAGGACAGAGATGGGAGCAGTGGTGGGGGCTGAAGCTGAGAGGTTGGGCCCTAGGAGCCAATTTGTGGACTTTGCTGCTTTGCTGAAGGCCATGACAGATAATGTTCCCAGACCACTGAAAATCATCCAGGCTTCCAGAAAACACAGGCCTATCTAAAGGCAGACAGGTGACAAGGTGACAGAACCTAGTGGCGTGATTCTTCTAGCCTCTTCTGAGCCAAAAATGACATGCACAATTTTATGAATGATATTTGTGTCCCTTGGTGATAAAATATTAAGAGCTCGAGGTCATCTGAAAAATTATTGGTTTTTTGTTGATAAAAGTACATAGTTTTTGGGAAAGATAGAAAAGAAGGAAAAAACCCTCAATTTCAAGATATATTTTCCGTTCAGTGTTTTTTCTATGATTGAAATATTTTTATATTAGTTTATCTTAAAAAGCACATGGATATAGTCTTGTAAAAATTTTCAAAGAGCACAGAACCATTTCTAGTAGAAAGAAAAAAATTCCCTTCATCCCTGCGGCCTACCCAATAATCATTCCCCTATCTTTTATTTGCCTAGCAGAAACTGGATTTTGTACAGTGGACTGCCAACCCACACCTGCCTCTGGAGGTTTATCAGATTGGCCACTCAACCCTGGTGAGGGTGGGGCTGCTGCCCTTGCCAGTGACTGGCTCAGGGTGAGCATGTGGACCCTATTCTAACCGATAAAATGTGAGGGTGGGCTACTGGGAGGCTTCTGGGAAAGTTTCCCTGATCTCAAAAGAGGCAAGGAAGGAAACAGTCCCTTCCTTCCACTGGATACTGTGATATGTGGCCATAATGCCTGAAAACTGGGCAGCCATCAGCCACCAGAGGGGCTGGGCCAGGTCTCAACTGACCTGCGGAAGAATGCAAAGGTGAAGAAGGGCAGGGGGCAGGGAGGTCTCCGTGGTGCCCTTGACCTGAATTACGCAAAGAAGAGTCTGTTTTTGAACATGTATGAGATCATGAAACCATTACCAGATGAAGCAAGCTGAGTTAGTTTTTTTGTTGTAGCCAAAAGCATCCCATAACTCTCCACCTTTCTCAGGAGGTAATGACTGATAACCATGGGGCATGTTCTGCTAGTCATTTTTGGTGCATTTACATATACACACACATATGTACACTTTTAAAAACTAAGGCCGGGTGCACTGACTCACGCCTGTAATCCCAGCACTTTGGGAGGCCGAGGCGGGCGGATCACGAGGTCAGGAGACCAGCCTGGCCAACATGGTGAAACCCTGTCTCTACTAAAAACACAAAAATTAGCTGGGCATGGTGGCACGTGTCTGTAATCTTGGATACTCAGGAGGCTGAGGCAAGAGAATCACTTGAACCGGCGAGTCGGAGGTTGCAGTGAGCCAAGATCCTGCCACTGCACTCCAGCCTGGCAACAGAGCAAGACTTTGTCTCAAAAAAATAAAATGAAATTAAAAAATAAAAACAAAAACTGAACTCATTTTATGTACATTATTTAACAACTTAATATGGCATGGATTTTTTATGACATATCTTCTTATTTTTAAAGGCTACAGAGTATATTCAGAAGTACAAATAGGACGTTATTTAACCCATCCCTGTTAATAAACAATCTATTGAGTTGACTATTAAGTTTTTGTATTAACTTCCTTATCTGTATATCTTTGTGTACATTTCAAGATTTTCTAGGTCAGGGATTATTAGGATTCCTGGGTAAAGGCACACCTGTTTGAAATATTGATAGATTCTGCCAAATTGGGGGCTAAAAAAGCTATGCCTGTTAACCTCCCCATCTACAGTGTGTAAGGCTGCCTTGTCTCCATATCTTAACTAACACAAGGTATTTTCCAGCTTTTAAATCTTTTTTATGCATTTTCACATGTTTGAGGTAGTACCGTTTATAGTTTTCTATTCTGGTTGTTTGTCTTAACCTGAACATAAGCATTTTTCCATGACATAAACAATTTAAATTAAATTTTATTGGCTACATAATAGTTATACTTGTTTTGGGAGTGTATCGATGGTACATGAAGACGCAAAGGGAAATATTTGAAATAGAGGTTGTCTATGAAAATTAAGTGGCTATAATCGACCTTCAGTAAACCTGAAAGATTTTCTGGAAATGGTGTTGGGAGACACACCCCTCCAGTGATATGTTTCCAAGAAAACCCTGAGGAGATGGCCTTCCAGGCCTTTCTCAATCCAGTCCGATGGTAGGCTGCCCCAAGCATTTCTAAGAAGCTTTGTTGCTTTTAGAATCCATCAGATTTACAGTCAGACAAGTTCTAAATTCAGTTCTCTGAATGTACAGTAGTGACGTAAACACTTCGTACATCACATGAGACATAGCTGAAAAGTAAATTTGCTGTATTCTTTTAATTTTTTTCAACTTTTATTTTAGATTCAGGGGATACATGTGTAGGTTTGTTACCTGGGTGTATTGCATGATACTGAGGTGTGGGGTATGAATGATCCTATCACCCAGGTACTGGTGTAGTACCCAGTTAGTTTTTCAATCCTTATCCCCTGGCTCCCTGCTCCCTCCAGTAGCCTTCAGTACCTGTTGTTGCCATCTTTATGTCCACAAGTACCCAATGTTTAGCTACCACTTATAAGCGAGAACTGCAGTATTTGGTTTTCTATTTCTGCATTAATTCACTTAGGAAAATGGCCTCCAGCTGCATCCATGTTGCTGTAAGGACATGGCTTCATTCTTTTTATGGCTGCATAGTATTCCATAGTATATATTTAACACATTTTCTTTATCCAGTTCACTGTTGATGGGCATCTAGGTCGATTCCATGTCCATGTCTATTGGACATGGAATCACAATTGCTCTTGTGAATAGTGCTGTAATGAACATGTGAATGCATATATCCTTTTGGTAAAATGATTTGTTTTCTTTTGGATAGATACTACTATCAGTAGTGGGATGGCTGGGTCAAATTAGTAGCTGTGTTTTAAGTTCTTTGAGAAAGCTCCAAACTGCATTCCACAGTGGCTGAACTAATTTACATTCCAACCAACAGTGCATTAGTGTTCTATTGTCTCCACAGCCTCTCCAGCATATATTTGTTGACTTTTTAGTAATAGCCATTCTGGCTGGTGTGAGATGGTACCTCATTGTGGTTTTGATTTGCATTTATCTGATGATTAGTGTTATGGAGCATTTTTCATGTTTGTGTGTCTTCTTTTGAGAAGTGTCTGTTCATGTCTTTTGCCTATTTTTAAATACGGTTTTTATTTTTTTACTTGTTCGGTTGTTTAAGTTCCTTATAGATTCTGGATATTAGACCTTTGTTGAATGAATAGTTTGTAAATATGTTCTCCCATTTATGTAGGTTGTCTGTTTACTCTGTTGATAGGTTCTTTTTCTGTGCAGAAGCTCTTTAGTTTAATTAGGTCCCACTTGTTAATTTTTGTTTTTGTTGCAATTGCTTTTGAGGACTTTCTTTCCCAAGGCCAGTGTCCAGAGTGATGTTTCCTAGGCTTTTCTCTAGGATTCTTATGATTGAAGTCTTACATTTAAATCCTTAATTCATCTTGAGTTAATTTTTGTATATGGTGAAAGGTAGGGGTCCAGTTTTATTCTTCTGCATATGGCTAGCTAACTATCCTAGCCCCATTTCTGAAGAGAGAGTCCTTTCCCTACTGCTTATTTTTGTCAACTTTGTTGATGCTCAGATGGCTATAGGTGTGTGGCTTTATTTCTGAGTTCTCTATTCTATTCTATTGGTATGTGTGCCTTTTTTTGTACCAGTACCATGCTGTTTTGGTTACTGTAGCCTTATAGTATAGTTAGAAGTTGGGTAATATGATGTCTCCAGCTTCGTTCTTTCTGCTTGGGATTGCTTTGGCTATTCAAGCTCTTTCTTGGTTCCCTATGAATTTTAGAAGAGGTTTTTCTAGTTCTGTGAAAAATGACATTGGTTGTTTGATAGGAATAGCATTGAATCTGTAGATTGCTTTGGGCAGTATGGGCATTTTAATAATACTGATTCTTCCAATCCATGAGCATGAAATATTTCTCCATTTGTTTCTCTCATCTATGATTTCTTTTAGAAGTGTTTTATAGTTCTCATTGTAGAGACCTTTCACCTCTTTGGTTAACTGTATTCCTATGTATTTTATATTTTAATGGCTACTGCAAATGGCTGCAAATGGAACTGTGGTGTTTTTTTTGTTTGTTTTTTTTTGTTTGTTTGTTTGTTTTTTTGAGACAGAGTCTCATTCTGTCACCCAGGCTGGATTGCAGTGGTGCAATCTCAGCTGACTGCAACCTCCGCCTCCCAGGTTCAAATGATTCTCCTTGCCTCAGCCTCCTGAGTAGTTGGGACTATAGGCACGCACCACCACGCCTGGCTAATTTTTGTATCTTTAGTAGAGACGAGGTTTTGCCATGTTGGCCAGGCTGGTCTCGAACTCCTGACCTCAAGTGATCTGCCCGCCTGATCCCAGCACTTTGGAACTGTGTTCTTGATTTGGCTCTCAGCTTGGATGTTATTGGTGTGAAATAATGTATAAATGCTACTAATTTTTGCACGTTGATTTTGTATCCTGAAACTTTATTGAAGTCATTTGTCAGTTCTAGGAGCCTTTTGGTGGAGTTTTTGGGGGTTTTCTAGCTGTAGAGTCATATCAGCAGCAAAGAGGGAGAGTCTGACTTCTTCGTTTCCTATTTGGATGCCTTTACTTTATTTCTGTTGCCTGATTACTCTGACTAGCACTTCCAGTACTATGTTGAATAGAAGTGGTGAGAGTGGGCATCCTCATCTTCTTCCAGTTATCCAGGGGAATGCTCTTAAAACATTTTCAATTCTGCTAGAGAAGAGAGGAAAGCAAATGAAATGGATAAAACTCATAATAAATGTTAATCACCCTTCAGGCAAGGACACATTTGAAAAGCACCACTCTTGGACATGGACCTCTGATCATCCTTCTACTTCCTCACTCCTAAGTGATAGTGCATAGCCCAGGAACACGCACCACCTGCTGTCCTCCAATAGGAAAGGAAAAGGCAAGATGACAAAATAAAAAACCTTCTCAGAGTCAACGGAGACCACACAAGAAAAAGATACCTTCAAAGCAAAAACAACCTATCAGTAGATTTCCTGGGGACATCATGAGGCAGCCAGCATAGCTCTTTGGTCTTTGTTGCATGCATGGTGACATCCCAAATATCCTAACGCGAATAGAATTATTAGTCATCAAACTACATGCAATAACATGACAGGTGGTAGCAGAAACTTTGAGACCCCCAAGAAATGAGAATGCCTCTATTTTTTTATTAATTTTTATGAATGTCTATATTTTTTGGCATACAAATGCAAACATTTGTTTTCTCCTTAATTCAGACAGGTTAACTCCATTTCTTTTTATTTTATTTTATTTTGTTTTTATTCTGTAAGTTCTAGGGTACACTGCACAACGTGCAGGTTTGTTACATATGTATACATGTGCCATGTTGGTTTGCTGCACCCATTAACTCGTCATTTACATTAGGTATTTCTCCTAATGCTATCCCTCCCCGCTCCCCCTACCCCATGACAGGCCCCGGTGTGTGATGTTCCCCGCCCTGTGTCCAAGTGTTTTCATTGTTCATTTCCCACCTATGAGTGAGAACATGCGGTGTTTGGTTTTCTGTCCTTGTGATAGTTTGCTCAGAATGATGGTTTCCAGCTTCATCCAACCCAGCAGCTAGTCATGGTTCTCTGACATGGGCTAGAGTCCTTTTGGAGTATTTTCACAAATAGTCCCTGTCAGTAGAAGTCAGACTGTCTTTAGCGTTATATAGAAACATCCATCCATTATTTTTTCAATCTCAGAACTTGATGGCTTCAATTTTCCATTATTCCATCATGGAGGGTGAAGACCTTTTAGAAGCAGACAGTATCATAGGTCCACATAGGTCACGGGACAAACAGTGCTGATCACTGCCTGTTGACAAAGTGTTGACAGTAAGGGAGGGGAGGAAACATTTTCTTGTAGCTAGAGAGGTTTTTTGAGGAGGTGGGTTGGAGTGAGGACAAGGGGAAGCCAGTCTGGCTGCCACGTTGATCTACCAAATCTTGTGTTTGGGCTGGGCACAGTGGCTCATGCCTGTAATCCTAGCACTTTGGGAGACTGAGGTAGGTGGATCACTTGAGGTCAGGAGTTCAAGACCAGCCTGGGCAACATGGTGAAACCCCTTTTCTACTAAAAATACAAAAATTAGCCAGGTGTGGTAACGGCTGTAATCCCAGCTACTCAGGAGGCTGAGGCAGGAGAATCAATTGAACCCAGGAGGCGGAGGTTGCGGTGGGCTGAGATTGTGCCACTGCACTCCAGCCTGGGCGACAAAGCAAGACTCTGTCTCAAAAAATAAATAAATAAAAATTAAATTGTGTGTTTGTCGTGTCAGCACTTCAGTTTGTGTTGTCTAGAAAAGACATGACATACAGTATCATCAGTTATTGCAAAAGATGCCCAATTCCCTGGAGAGCAAGGTCTAATAACAAATACGAGGAAAACTTTAAACCCCAAGTTGTGGGGTGTATGGTAAGGTGGGGGCGGATGTGTCAGCTGGAACCTTGCTGAGAATGATTGCTGTGCAGCTCTGTCATCTCAGCTCATCTAATGACCAAAACCAGATGGAAGTTTTTATGTGACCTCTCCAAGGCCTTCTTAATGGTCAGAGAGAATTTTCCTTTTATGGCCTCCCCCCTTTCCCCTTCATGGCACTGTGGGAGAGAGAAATTCATTCACAGCCAATTTGCATGGCAATTTTGTAGAGGTTTTATAATCTCTCAAGCAAAATAAAATCTTTACTTTCATTTGATCTGAAAAGGCACCACTTTTGGAAACTCTGTCCAGGGGAAGCACAGGACCCCTGCATTTGGAGTTCAAGGTGGCCTTGATGAAAATAGACCCCTATCCTGCATTTTACATCTCCTTCCTGGCTTTTCCATTCTCTCAAACCTGCAAACCCATACTCTTTTTGCCTTCGTTTGCTGTCATTTACCCCCTAGCATGCTGATTCTCAGCTGCCAGGGCCCCAAGTCCTTAACTTGCTCTCCAGTTATTCCTGGGATGCGTCCTGGCAAGGCTCCAGCTGCTGGCATCATTGCTCTTGTCCCAGTGTGTGTGTGTATGTGATTCTCATGACCAAGCTGGGCTCTGCCTGGGCCTGTGACCCCCGCTGAATCCCCTGCACCTCATGCAGGGTAGGCCCATCGGTATTCTATCACGTTCCATGGAGAGAATGAGAGAAGAACTGTGCTGGTTCCTGACTGCCAGACAACAGATATGAGCCCCTCAAAGAGAGTCTCAGGAAACTCACAGCACCCTGAGCCACTTGTATCTCCCTTCCCGCCCTGGGCAGGTCATTCATCATCCTTGTCCCCTGATTTCTGTAGAAACCTGCTCCAAGCACTTACCTGACGGTTGCCATGCTGCGCCTGCCCTGGCAATTGTTGGCTCCTCCTCAGCCAGGGCCTACTGCTATTGCTGTACCAGTTCAGGGAGTCATGTTCCTGGTGCTCTGTGAAAAATGGAGATTTCTTGGGCAGCAAGGTAGTGCGCTCCAGTGTGCGTCACATCTGTTTGGGCTTGTACTGTTTGGTATATACACAGTCCCTCGGTGGGAGTTGTTGGTTAGTCTTCCAACTGTGCAATAGGTTTCTCTCTTCTCGCCATGTCTGGTCTAGTAGCATTCTCACAAGAACGTTGCTGCTGGCCCGCTTAAGAGACCTGGATGGGCCCCTGCCTGGCAAAGACCCAGGAAACATTGGGGATGCCTAGTGCAGGAGACACCATGCTTAAAGTTTAAAAGTAGTAGTTAATTCTTCTTGGGCTCCCAGTTTCTGGGAAGCTGTGCTATGTTTGCCTGAGTTAGCTGTCCAAAGTGGTCAGCTATCTAACCTCTCCGTAGAAAATCTCCTTATGTTTCCCTGCCTTATGTGCCATGTGTCTAAGCACCTATCTCTATGAAGCAACGGCATCTCGTTGCCCATTTTGTACTTCTTTGGGTGGTATCATTCGGATGTGCTTCCCTGAGGCGATGTCTGTGTTTTCTAACAGCTCAGACTTTGGCAGCTCTTGCATCTATTACAGCCTGTTTATATGAGACACCTATAAAAACATTCAGCCTGCGCCACGGGTGTGCCAGCAGCGCCCTATGACCTGATTTTAAATCACAGTGTGTGAGTGGCCATTGCCGTATGGGCCAGGGCGCTTTTAAATGGTGTAACAAGGACAGCGCGTGGCCCATAGCAGAAAGCTTTGACACCGTGATATGGTCACTGTGACCAAGTGACCTTGGCAAGTTGCATAAACCCATGACTCAGTTTCTTCATCCGTGAAAGGGAGATATTGATACTCAGGATGAGAATCAAGAAGAGAGAATGCTTGTTAGAGCTTCATAAAAATGAAAAGTACTGCTATTGATTTATTTTGCATTGTGACCAGTTCACTCAAACTCTTGCACACGCAGCTGGGTAAATGCCAGCCTCAAGGTGTTTTCTTCTTGAATGAAGTACTTGGTTTTTTCAGACAAGGTACATTCTAGCAATTAAAACCCCAGCATATCCCAGTGTTCTCTTGAAAGCTAACGTAAAGTCGGGGAAGTGAAATACTTCAACTCTAGAAGCCAAACACTCAGAATGTCTTGGCAGTTGCTTGGGGCTGCACAGTGTGCTTTTGAAAGCTTTTGCCATTTATAAGAGCAAAGTACCCTGATAACCTTTTGTGTCTGGGATTTCAATCCAAATCAAATAGCCTCTGTGTATCCCATGGCTTCTGAGATTTTTATGGGATGTGTGGGGCTGTTTTGCCATGATGAATGTGACATGTGCTACTTCATGTGGCCTTTCGTTTTTTTTCTAAAGAGGCTTGGCTTGCAGAATGGAGGCTCAGCTCCCACAGTTCTTAAAGGATCCTATTGTTTGTCTCCTATGTCAGGATCCCCTAAAGAATAAGGATCACCTGGTTTTCAATGGAACCAGGAGTTTATTCTTCAGCTTGGAGACACACTCCCAATTCTGGTTAATAAGTTGGTTTTGAGGTGGAAGGAAAGAACCCTAGTGATCATCTGGTACAACGTGGTGCACCTTTTCCTCTAGTAAAAACTAGAGGCTCAGAAAGCAAAGAGGCCTTTGCTGAGTCCTGGAGCTTGCCTGGCACCGAACAGACCAGCCGACCCCTTCCTGGTGGCTCAGTGCTTCTCTTTCTCTGATGAGCCCTGAAGAGACTTCCTCACCTGGAGGATCAGGGGTTTCTCAGACCCTGCTTCCAGAGAGTCCGTGAGAATGAGGCTTTCTGGGCTCAGCCGGCGCACTCTCCACCCAGAGGTTTTGGGAGGGCCACGCCACAGGCCAACTACCCACTCTGCCTGAATTGCCTTATCTCTCTGCGTGCTCTCCACAATCTGCTCTCTGCCGTGAGTAGCATAAGATAAGGGAGGCTGGGTGCTAGAGGTAGCTGGGTACAGAGAGAAACAAGGACAAGGATGGACACGGACCGTCCACTTGACTTCTGGGAACCAGCTGACTCTTAGGCGCGGACATCTGACTTTTTTCAGATAAACAGACTGAACACACAGAGCTCATTCATGCCTATGAAGGAGACTAAACTGCCTACTTACTTGACCAACTTTTAATAGTGCTTCTCATGTATGCCAGGCGGAGTCAGGGTCAGCTGCAGGATTTTCTCACCCATAGTTTTTAATCCCATAACATTGCCATCCTTGGCCATCCCTTTATCATTTTTCTTTTCTTTTTTTTTTTTTTTTTTTTTTTTTTTTTTTTTTTTTTTTTTTTTTTTGAGATAGAGTCTCACTCTGTTGCCCAGGCTGGAGTGCAGTGGTGTGATATTGGCTCATTGCAACTTCCATGTCCCAGGTTCGAGCCATTCTCCTGCCTCAGCCTCCCAAGTAGCTGGCATTACAGGCATGCACCACCATGCCCAGCTAATTTTTTATTTATTTTTATTTTTATTTTTTTGTATTTTTCATAGAGACTGGGTTTCACCGTGTTGGCCAGGCTGGTCTCAAACTCCTGACCTCAAGTGATCTGCCTGCCTTGGCCTCCCAAAGTGCTGGGATTACAGGCATGAGCCACCGCGCCTGGCCCCTTTATCATTTTTCCATAACAATTTAGGCAAGGTAAAAATATCGTCAGGTCCAAGGATCATTTGGGAGGGGGGACCCTGTGTTCGACAATCATCGTTACAGACAGGAGTTTGCTCATTTGCTTTGACAGCAGTCACTGGAGGGAAGCACTATGCTCTTCCCATTTTCCGAACAGGCCACCGAGGCGCAGATAAGTTAAATGACTGGCATGAGGACAGTCAGAACAGGAACTTGAATTTCACTGTTTAGAGAAGAACCAGAAATAGAACAGCTCGTTTTTATTTACTTTTTCTGAAATGTTGCTTTGAAGAAAATAGGATGTGTGTAAATCAAATCCAGCATCTGAACCTGCCTTCTTTAGCTTCAGCAGGTTTTTCTTGAGCAGGAGGTCACCGTGTGGCGGCTGGGTGCATGCCAGGATAGGAAACCACTCCAGTTTGGTGTCCGTGCTCGACTCCACCCTTCGGAGGAGGAGGCTGCGTGTGAAAGGGTACAAAAGAGGAACGCTTGCAGGAAAATCTTTTTTAGGACAAAATCATTATTCTGTTCCTTGCTGTCTTTTAGTAGCGAACCAGCTTTCCAAAATTGTTTCTCTGGCTGTAATAAGGATTGTTAAATCAGGACACTCATTATGTCTCTCCTCATTTTGGAGTCAGGTACATCTTTCTTCAGCTGAGCTTAACCTAGAAGCCAGCATGGAAAGGTAGGGGTCACCTGGACCACATTTGTAAAACACCTTTTCACCTGGGTCTCATCATCCCCGGCCTGGAAAACCCAAGATGAACTGAATTTATGGGGAAGCCTCCTAGAAGTCACTCAGGGTCACCCCAAAACGTATCCTCCTGCCCCTCTTCCCCTCCACACCTGAGCACAGACCTCAGCGCTCAACGTAATGTAAAGGAAATACATGCAAGCAAGATATTACCGACTTTTGAGTAACAGGGTTTTGTAAGTCATTGTTCCTCAGTTTGACTCCTGGGAAGTATCTCCGTAGTGATCCACTTAACTAATTAAGGGCAGTTCAGAGCATCCTAACTCAACTCCCACCACCAGCCTTGGTTGTAAGCAGGGATGCCAGGCTCTCTTTGCGGGATGGCAGTGAGGAGCCCGGTTAGGTTACTTCCACTTTGTCTACCTTCCTGCTGCCACCTTTTATGAAAACAGAAGCAAAATGGGAACATAAACATCAATAAAGTAATTTGATTGACATACATATACACACACAAAATCAAATTTGCCCTAGCGACCTTACCTCGATGTGTACCACCCCCATACCAGAGAGGTGGGATCAGCCACCCAGTGCCTTCTCAGAATAAGCATATTACCCTGACCTGAGCCATTTCTGTTTTGTTTTCTTCTCCCCACTTGGAATCCTTGAAAAACATCTGTCTGAATTATTCTGGGCTGTATATCATTTCAGAGCGTTCTAGGAAACAACACTGAAACTGATTTAGGAAGGCTTTTCAGCTGGAAGACATGGCCACTCAACACCTGCGCCTGGGGACAGTGGTGGTAGGGGAGGGTGAGGTTGGGATGACCTGTTATAGGACCAACCGTGGAATAACAGGGTCAGGAGTTAACGATTCAAGGAGTACCTCCGAGCTCCCATTATGGAGGTCAGGGGTGGCTCTACTGAGTGAATGCCCTTCTTCTTTTTTTTTTGTACACACGGAACTGTTTTGCATCTTGGTTCCAATGCCTCCCTGGCTTCTATGGCATTGCAGCTTTGCCCCGTCGTGAAGGCAAGTCCCCGGGCCACATGTATAATGTTGGGGGAAAGAGGTATACAGGGTTTGGGAGGAATGGGGTTTTCCTCCATTTTCCCAGATAGGAAAATGTGTGGTCAGAAATATGAAAGAACTTTGTAAAGAACATGAGATGAGGTCTGTGAATTGTGAAACATGGTGCTCCTCTTAGTTCTGGGGCAGATTTTTCAGGATCAAGAACTAAAACCAAGAATACCTTTGAACACTTTAGTGTGGCTCATCTGGTGGCCACACTCACATTGCTATTTCCAGTAAATTACATCGCTTACAGACACTAGAGCCATACAGCAGCGGGTCCCCATCCTTCCGGAGTTATTAATGTTCTAGCACAAATCTAGTATCCCAAGGAGATTTTCTTTCAGCTAAAGCAGAAGCCTGAATTCACTTGAGTTCGGGCAGAATAGATAATTCATCCAGATTACTTGAGGCCCCAAATGGATCTATCTGACAGTCTAAAAGTTAGATTGTAAAAGGCCGTATTTATCCTCATATCTTTCTTATACCTAACTAGGGATTTCCATTTTTATTTATTTTGTTTCTTAAAGATGAATTTTCGCTCTTGTCACCCAGGCTGGAGTGCAATGGTGCGATCTTGGCTCACTGCAACCTCTGCCTCCTGAGTTCCAGCTATTCTCCTGGGATTACAGGCATGTGCCACCATGTCCAGCTACTTTTTTTGTATTTTTAGTAGAGACAGCATTTTGTATTTTTAGTAGAGACGGGGTTTCTCCATGTTGGCCAGGCTGGTCTTGAACTCCTGACCTCAGGTGATCCACCTGCCTTGGCCTCCCAAAATGCTGCGATTATAGGCGTGAGCCACCGCGCCCAGCCTGGATTGCCATTTTTAGACACACAGTTTACCTTTAATTTTGCACTGTCCTCTTTTGATAACTACCTGGAAAGTATTTGGGGTTAGCTTCTTATCTGATTGAAGATAAATGGAATTTTCCTCAGATTGGTCTTTTTGCCCTTTTCAAGCTGAAGTAAAGAACAGTTGGGCATATGCTGGGAGGAGGAGATATGGAAGAGAGACACTGTTGTCCTCAACTGTGATTCTAATCTAGGAAATGTCTTCTAGAGAGGAGGGTCAGGGAATGACAGAGCTGGATGAGACCTTAGAGGTCAGGAAGCCAGCACCATCATTTTACAGAAGGGGAAACTGAGGCTGGGGCTCAGCAGTGGCAGATCCCAGGGTGGGAACAGGTCTTCAGCCTTCTGTCATGAGGTCACCATCTTCCTTTCCACCTCATTCTCTGCAGCACCCTTTCTTTCTTGCCCTACCTGTCTTTCAGTGACAGTGTTATTTTAGACACAACGCGATTGTAGCTGTGACATCGGAAAACGACTATCTTTCAAGCCCTGAAATAGTCATCCTTGGGTTAGCTTTTTTTTTTTTAATAATTCCCCTAAGTCAGATGGGTTGTAATAAACATTTAAGATTTGCTTTTCATGAATATGTGTGCTGATTTAATTTTTCCTGAAGATTTTTTCTTTTTTATTTGAGACGGAGTTTTGCTCTTGTTGCCCAGGCTGGAGTGCTGTGATGCAGTCTCAGCTCACTGCAGCCCCCACCTCCTGGGTTCACACGATTCTCCTGCCTCAACCTCCTGAGTAGCTGGGATTACAGGCACCCACAACCACGCCCGGCTAATTTTTGTATTTTTAGTAGAGAAGGGGTTTCACCATGTCGCCCAGGCTGGTCTCGAATTCCTGACCTCAGGTGATCTACCTGCCTCAGCCTCCCAAAGTACTGGGATTACAGGTGTGAGCCACCGTGCCTGGCCTTTTTCTTGAAGATTGATTTGCATAGTCAGTACGCTGAGATGGAGAGAGCAGGACACTGGGGTCAGAAGACCCCTGGTCTAGGCCCTTTTAGTTGCAGGGAAGTGACTGACTTTACATCCTCTGAGAAATTGAGATAACAAGGCCTGCCTTCTCAAAGGGGTGTTCATAATAATCGGAGGAGGTAATGAGGGTGAATTTGCTTTGAAAATTTTTAGTACTGCTTAGAAAGTTTAAGGGGTGCTTTTGCTCCATTGCTTTGGATCAGTTATTTTTTAATATACAGAGAAGAGATTAAATTTTAGAAATAGATATTAAATGTATATTTACAGTTGACCCTTGAACAACAGAGGTTTGAACTGTGTGGAATCACTTATATGCAGATTTACTTTCAATAAAAGTTATAGTGAGTGTGCCTGACTCTCCTGCCTCCCCTTCCCTTCCTCCGTCTCTCCCACCCTTGAGACAGCAAGACAAACCCCTCCTTTTCCTCCTCTTCCTCCTTCTTGGCCTACTCTACATGAAGATGATGAGGTTGAAGACTTGTTTTGTTGTTGTTGTTGTTGTTGTTGTTGTTGTTTTTGAGACAGTCTCTCTCTGTTGCCCAGGCTGGAGTGCAATGGCACGATCTTGGCTCACTGCAACCTCCACCTCCCAGGTTCAAGGGATTCTTCTGCCTCAGCCTCCTCAGTAACAGAGACTACAGGTACCTACCATCATACCCAGCTAATTTTTGCATTTTTAGTAGAGACAGGGTTTCAGCATGTTGGCCAGGTTGCTCTCGAACTCCTGACCTCAAGTGATCCACCTGCCTCGGCCTCCCAAAGTGCTGGGATTACAGGTGTGAGCCACCGCGCCTGGCCTGAGAATGAAGACCTTTATCTTGATGCACTTCCATTTAGTGAAGAGTAGATAGATTTCCTCTTTCTTATGATTTTCTTAATAACATTTTTTCTCTAGCTTAGTTTATTTTAAGAATATGGGGTATGATATATATAAATGAAATACGTGTTAATTGACTGTTATCAGTAAGACTTCTGGTCAACAGTAGGTTATTCATAGTTAAGTTTTGGGGGAATCAAAGGTTATATACTCAGATTTTCAACTTCATGAGAGTTGGTGCCCCTGACCCCTGCGTTGTTCAAAAGTCAGCCATATTTCTATACAGATTATTTTTGTAATCCTTCGAATTTTTTATGCTTTCATTTTATTTTTATCAAAAATTGCTGCCAGGCATGTCTAGAGGTTTTGTTTCATATCAGTTAGGAATATTTGTGCTTCACTTTTGAAGTCCATCTTCTTCTATAGATACTGTTAGAACTGTAAACAGCTACTCTATGTTTAAATAACATTTTTTTCTTTTTGATGGAATTTAGGATTAACTCAAATTGCTCATGGTTAGTAGATGCAGAGTGTGTGAAAGCAGATTTTTCTCATCTATATTCAGGGAATTTTATGCTTTACACGAACAGCAGATGTTAGTGGCATTACTCCGTTCACCTCTCCAGGCCCCAGGGCCTTTGCCCATACTGTTACTGCTGCCCTGGAATACCGTTCCTTCCATCGTTGCTTGCCAATTCTTGTTCACCCTTTCGGAAAGGACAGCTCTGGCTTCTAAGAGCCTGCCCACAGGGGTCAAATGTCTGTCCTCTGGGCTCTGACAGAGACTCCTGCATGTCTGTTACATGGCAGTATCTAGATTTTACAGTTCCAAGGTTACCGGTGTGGCTGTCTCCTTCACTTAACTACAGCGAAGACTGTAGGTTCCCCGGAGTGGGGACCACGTGTTTTTTTCTCCTGTCTTTTAGGAGCTGCTGTAGAGTAGACTTTCTCCATCCATGTTTATTGAACTGCACTGGAGGACAGGAAGCCTCTATTCATTTGAATGGAGACCCATCTTTTAAAATTATTCATTTTTAGGTCCTTGAGATGCACCATTTTATTAAATCCACTGTGTTCACAGACCCGGGTTCCTCACAACCCTCTAATGCAACCTTCTGGTAGCCGCTTTATACCCCAGACAATCTTCTCTCCACAGCCCCCATTTTTTTTTTAATCTTAATCCACAACAACCTGATGTTCCTGAGGCTTTGTTTGGGGTTTAGAGTCTGGAATTCCAGAGTCGATCTGTCAGAGAACATCAGATGCCTGTGAAGTCATCAGTTTCACAGTGGTGGAGCAGGGAACATTGAGAACCATATCCATCAGAGACAGTCACATGTGCGAAGGGAAAGAGCAAGGGGCAAACAGCAGTTTGATTCCATTTTAGTTTAAAAAAATGGAAAAGTGAAAAGAATGATCTGTCTAAAAATAAGCACAAGGAAGTCTAGAACACTATGCTTACCAGTCAAGTTTGGAGTCAGGCAGCCGGGGTTTACATCTCAGCTCCACTTCTGATTAGCTGTGCAACTTAGGAAAGTGGCTTCAGTCCAGGGTCTCCATTCCTCCTCTGTACAGTGGGGATAATTGTAGGATCTGCTTCAGGATGTTGTTCTGAGGATTCACGGAGACAACATATGCAAAGCCCTGCAGTTGTGCCTGGCATGTAGTAAGCAAACAGTGCCTATTACTTGTTACTGTTCAATTTTCTAGACTGGGCACGATGGCTCACACCTGTAATCCTAGCACTTTGGGAGGCCGAGGCAGGTGGATCACCTGAGGTCAGGAGTTCGAGAACAGCCTGGCCAACATGGCGAAACTCTTTCTCTACTAAAAATACAAAAAAATTAGCCAGGCGTGGTGGCAGGCGCCTATAATCCCAGCTACTTTGGAAACCAAGGCAGGAGAATTGCTTGATGAACCCAGGGGGTGGAGGTTGCAGTGAGCCGAGATTGTGCCACTGCACTCCAGCCTGGATGAAAGAGCGAAACTCCATCTCAAAAGAAAAGAAAAGGATTTTCTACGGTGACTGTGTATGCCCATGCCAAATATACCTATGAAAAATTTGGAGAAAGTGTTAAAGAAAACAAGCATAATCCCTATTTGTGTGCCTAAGATCTTGCTGTGGGCCTGTGTAGAGTGGCCAGAGGGGCTGGTGACTAGTTGATGTGACCAATGACTAAAGGTTAGAACATTCGATAACCAGACCGACCCTCCAGAATTCCACCTACACACACATACACACACACACAAATACATTTACACATACACATATACAAACATGCATATACACGTACCACATACATACCTGCATATGTGTATATACATGCACACATATACATATGCACACATGCATACACACACGCATGCACAATACATGTATATACCCACAGAAAGACATACATATGCACATACATGCAAAGCATATACACATGCACATATGTGCATGTACACAAATACATGTAAAGGTGCACACATATAACTGCACGTGTATGTATGCATACCATATACATAAGTGCATGTGCACATACACATGCACACACATGCATATGCACACACAAATGTAGACACACAGAAATACACATACACATGCATGCACAGCATATTCACATCCACATATGTATTCACACAGTACATATATACACACATGCATGTATGCACACCATACACGTGCACGTGCACGTTCATGTGCGTGCACACGCACACACATACACACACACTTAAGCCCCCAGGTGCCAGGAAGACTGGAGCACTGTCTTCCTAGGTATTTACATGTCCAAAGGGATGAAGCTCAGATCTTAGAGACAATTCTAGGTCATAAAAGCCCAGACTCATGAGGCTTTCTGACCCCTGGAGGTATTTTATTTATATTTAAAATGTCAGGGTAAGAACCCAGGATCCTTTCCATCCCATCTCCAAGGAGGTAAAGGTTTCTCTCCCTTCTTTCTACTTGGGGAGGGAGGCAGCTACTCCTGCCCATAGACAGAATGCATTGTGCGCCATCCCTTGTCAATGGGAGATAGTCTGTGCCCACATAGAAAGTTTCCTTCGACTGCCATCACTTCGCCTGTGGTCTGGGTGTGGGGGCTGGTGCTGCAGTTACTCTGGCTGTTAGTCAGGGCGTGAGTGTCGGTAAAGAAAGGGCCCTTTTCCCTGACCCAGCTGCCTCCCTTTCTGCAGTATTCACTTATATAAAGTCCTTAGTCGTGCAAGGGGGGCAGCATCTCAGACCCTACACAGTTTCACAAAGCGGGTCCATACAACTGAGCACTTCACTGGCCTAGAGAAACCTGTGTCCTTGTCTCTGGGATGTGTTTGAGGAACCGGACGACAGGTCAGTACAGCCCACAGGTGCGTCGTTGAGAGGAGGCTCCATGTAGTCCCACCCGTGTTCCTTCTTTTAGCAAAGACATTCAGTGCCTCAACAAACAGCCAGTTTTTACACATTGTAGCTGGATTCTTTTTACAGAAAAGTACAGTCCTATTATAATGAAGTGATTCTGTCCTAAGCTATTCCTGAGAGGAGTAGAAAATGCTGGGATCGGCCAGGTGTGGTGGCTTATGCCTGTAATCCCAGCACTTTGGGAGTCTGAGGCGGGCAGATCATGAGGTCAAGAGATTGAGACCATCCTGGCCAACATGGTGAAACCCCATCTCTATTAAAAATACAAAAATTAGCTGGGTGTGGTGGTGCATGCCTGTAGTCCCAGCTACTTGGGAGGCTGAGGTAGAAGGATCGCTTGAACCCGGGAGGCGGAGGTTGCAATGAGCTGAGATCGCGCCACTGCACTCCAGCCTGGCGACAGAGCGGGACTCTGTCTCAAAAAAAAAAAAAAAAAAAAAGTGCTGGCATCTGTTCCTTGGTGTCCCCACTTTTGGTCAGCCTCACCTGGGAATTTCATACATTTTCTCATCAAAGTCCAAAGTCTCTGCTTTGCTTGAGCTTTAATCATTGGCCATAAAGCCTCCCCTGCCCCCAACATTGCACACACATTAAAATCAGATTACAGCCAAACAGCAATATAGTTTTGGGGGTTGAGGGGGCAGGTAAGAAGCACATTTTTAGATAAATAGGGAATCAGAACCTCCATTATGGGAAGTGTTTTGATAGTCTCAGGTAAAAGTCTGCTTAGAAAAATTTTCACTGTAAGTTTTCAGTATGTTTTGAGATAGTTTGTCCTATATACTGATATTTGTTCATTGTTGAAATGGCTCTGACCCTTGTTTTCTGTTATTTAACACTTATGTTAAGCAGAAGAAACATAAAATGCTTTCCACACTTCAGTGTTTACTTTAACATTTTCTTGATTAAGAAAAATTTCCATTTATCTTAAGGAAGTAGATGACATTTATAAAGAGATCTAAAGGATCCCTTTATAAAGGAAAATGGATGAGGTTTAGAAAGAACTCTGGCATGAAGGAATAATTCCTTTCCAGAGTGTCCTTTATCTCACCTATCAATCAATTGTTCAGATGGTTTGGAAAATGAGAAGATGGTGTCCTGATAAGCCATTCCAGAACTAAGGAATTCCAGCACCCGTGTCCTCAGTTTGCTCAGAAGGAGACAGAAATGGAAGATTCCAATAATTAGATACTCCAAGAAGAGATGAGAAGAGAAATGGTGGTGAAGATGCCTGCCCTGACAGGGCCAGGCTGCCCATAGTACAAAGACTCCAAGGGCCATGTCAACTGTCACTGTCTGCAGGCTCACAGCCTGGCCACCCGATTTCTCCTTCAATACTGACCCAATTAATATAGGGTTTGTGTCATCATCCCCATAGTTAGTGAAGTAATTTATCTACCCAGAAACCACCATGCCCACCTCTGTGCTGGGTGTGGGGTACCACTGAAGGGGGACTCCATGGGGTCGAGGGGAGGCTCTGGGCTCAGAAGGACCCTAGGGACCCTTACCCAGGATATTGGGAGAGTCGGGGGTTCTGATCAACAAGTATTTTGATAAATCTCCTTAACCATATATTTTATACTTGGAACACCAATTTTCAGAGAATTAGAAGAAATAAGTATACGTAAATGTTACAGAAAAGTTCACCTTTCTTTGCTCAGTTAGCCTCCAGTGGTACCGAGGAGGAGGGGTCCATGATTCTGAACAGTTTTCTGCATGATTCCCCACCAGCTCTGCAGGTATAGAAGGTGTAGGGTACCACATTGATATGCATCGACGGCAGAGTGCATTTCAAAACAAACCCTTAATATTAATTTTTTCTTTTTCATTTAGCTCTTATGTCACCAGATGAATATAGGCGAATGTTTGGTTGTTTGAAATCTAGATCAGTGAATATTTCATATTGATGCTGTCCGGATGAGTCATACTTACTACTAGAAAGTGAGATGAGAGTGTTTTGTGATCGTTCGTACGGGTTGTGTATAGTTGGACCTCTTTCCAGAGCAACAGTTGACTCTTTCACTGAAATTAATTACTTTTCCTTGTGCCACTTACATTAGAGAAAGAGATAGAGAGTCAAGGGTGAGGAAGGCACGAGAGACATTGTACTGTGGAAATAAACAAAGACCACCCAAGTGAGAACAAACAGAGGCCATTTATCCAGAGCTTGCACTAGTGAGGGTGTTGGCCACCAGCACTTGTGTTTGGCAGAGACTTAGAGGCAGGCAGGGGGTGGGAAAGCCTCACAGTGGAAAGAAGGGAAGGCTCCAAGCATGCCCTGATTGGAGGCTGTTGGCATGGGGGAGCTGCAGGTAACTAACTAGAAATGGGGCATCCTGTGTGATCGGTTAAGGGAGCATGTTTGGCTCTGTCTGGTTGGTTCTAAGTTGGAAGCAGTGAATCGGGGTGGAATTAGGGCAGCTGTCATTTATTAATCAACTCCTGGCCATTTGGGGCTGATCATTATAGTTTGGCTTCGTGGATGGTGGCTGGAAATAGAGGTCTGACTTCTTCCAAGTCTGACTTAGAGCAGGCTGGCTCCATGCTGACTATTGTAGATGAGGGGCTGGCTCCCTGTACAGGTTGCTGCAGGCCGGGGATCAGGTTCTGTTTTTACATATGGTCTGCCCATTGTCCATTTGCACATTCAGTCTCTCAGTGCCAATGCAGCGCTGGCTAAGAACAAACAATAGACCCAGCACACCGGTTGGCATAGGTTAGCATGGGAGCCACCCAGCCAGGTAGCTGACTAGATGCACTCAGGCACCCGCACTGCTCCAGGTGGACGCCAGCTGGGGCCACACTGCAGCCATCCAACGTCAGCCCTGGTGGGCAGTTTCATACTTGGCCATGGGGCTTGTTGACAGTGCAGTGTCTTTGTGCTGTGAGCTCCTAGCTGCCTTCCTTCAATTTGGGATTCACATCAGAGAACTGCTTCTCTGAGAGGCATGCTGTTTTATTGGGCAGGGCAGCTCTAGCTCAGATTTTAGCCCATTTTTGGTAGTGACCAGCTGTCTTTGTCATCTAGGGACTCCCCTGACAGTAAAAGATTCTCCTGCATGTCATCATGCACCTGTTCTCAGCTCTGACCTGGTTCCTCACCATGGCAGAGGGTTTTCTGGCCAGGAATGGATTATTCCAAACCACTCTGGAATTTCTGTAGGAACTGACCCCTCCTTCAGTCAGTTTCTTGCCACCCCTGCAAGTTCAATGCTGTGGCTTCCCTGCCCTGGGTGCGGTGTCAGGGCCTGAGGTGAACGGAGACAGTGCCCAAATGGCTTGGCCGTGTGGACCAGCCCTTGGTGCCCACGATTTCAGCACCTGCAGGCCCACATGTGGTTTTCTGAAGGTGGTGCCCCTCCCCCATGGTTTTCTGCTTATATGTTTCTTGTGTGTTTTCTCCAACATTTAGGGAAAATTCTAGGGTGGTAACATCATTGGTAGTCAAGGGAGACACTGGAATCTTTTGTTTTGCTAGAAGATACGAATAAAAAGTTTCCAGAGTTTAAGGCATTAAGTTTTACATAAAATGTCTTTAAAGTATTAAAGTTTTATAAATAAACTCTAAAAATGTGATGTGGGGTTTTGAAAGACATCTGTAATTTTTGAAGAGGGGATGGTTTTAAAAAAGCATTTCTTCTCTTGTCTTTGTGTGTATTTGTACGTTTAAATTAAATGACATCCGCTGTGTGTAGGAGTTAAGTCAAAGCTGTCAAGAGTATTTTTTTCTCCTAATAACAACTCTTGTGCCATTGACTAACAAGAATAACAATAAGCCTTCTTTTTAAGTTAAAAAAGAATATTTATTTTTGTCACTGAAAGAACAATTATTCATGTCTTTAAGTTATTTACAGTATTTTTATGAATTCTAAAACATTTTGATGTTTAGCTGCACACAATAAAAATGCCATATTAGTGGGTCCTTCAACTAAAATATTTTGGTTGCAGGATCTTGGCCTTTCAATAATACTAGGTATCATTTAATGAGGACTTATTTGTGCCATAAAGTGTTGAAAATGCCTTACATATGTTAACTCATCTACTCATGCTATTCTCATTTTATAGCTTGTAAACTGAGGCCCAGAAAGGTTCAGCCATCTACCTGAGGCCACACAGCCACAGTTTGGACCTGAGCCATCAATCATCCACCAAAAGCCTGCATTGACCATAGAAGATTCCATTGCATGCTGTCAAGGCGCTTAGTTTCTCTCTTGTGTCTTCCTAAAACGTAAACCTGGAATGGAAGAGAACCACTTACTCTATAGATGCTTTTAGCTCAGAACCCTTCAAGCTTTTGGAGTATGAGAAATAATAACAATCATTCCATTCTTTCCTGGAGTTTGATCTCAGCTGTTGGTGATATTGTTGGGACTGATTTGCTATCTATAAAGCCAAATTTGAGAAAAGACAGGTTAAAAATAAACAAGGAGGATGATGGTAGTAAAAATAACATGATTATCTTCTTATCTTGGAATTCTTTTTTAGTTTTTAGCAGAGTTACATTTCTTCGTTGTGGTAAAATACCTAATGCCACTGAACTGTCCCTTAAAACGGTTAAAATTGTGTACTTTAGATTATGTATACTTTACCACAATAAAAATAAATACTTTTCTTTTTTCTTCGAGACAGAGTCTCGCTGTTTCGCCCAGGCCGGACTGCCGTGGTGCTATCTCGGCTCACTGCAAGCTCCGCCTCCCGGGTTCATGCCATTCTCCTGCCTCAAACTCCCGAGTAGCTGGGACTACAGGCACCCACCACCATGCCTGGCTAATTTTTTTGTATTTTTAGTAGAGACGGGGTTTCACCATGTTAGCCGGCATGGTCTTGATCTCCTGACCTCGTGATCCGCCCGCCTTGGCCTCCCAAAGTGCTGGGATTACAGGTGTGAGCCACCAAGCCCAGCCATAAATACTTTTTTTATAAAGCCAATGAGCTGATGGGGAACTCGGCAAGGTGTGACGTCTGTAGGACTCAAAGGTTGTAATGAGGTTTTCTCCTAGCACGTTAATGTTCTGTGTTGATGACACATGTAATCAGAATGCCTTCGCCGTATATGAAGACCCTTAGGAAAAAGCCAAGAACAGTGTAGAAGGGCCTTCTTTTGGTACTAGAAGTGGCTGATTTAGTGGCCTCAAGAACCACTTTGGTTTCTGCTGTGTTTGGGGAAGCTACAAGTACAGATAAGGACGCTGTGAACACATGTCCTCCTGTGTTTAAAAGAAGAGGAAAGAAAAGAGTTGATGCAGAGGGGGACCCCTGGACCTTATTTTTAGTGTTGACAAATCTGGTGTCATTTAGAAGTGGATGTTTTCAAGGACTTTCCCCTTAAAGGAGGAAGCAGAGGCCCAGGGAAGGAGCCTGCACTGGGTGGGCCATCGTGATGCTGTGGCTGGGCCCGGGAGATTCGACTGGACTCATGTTTTTATTGGGATTGTTTTCGATTTTGCAAAGACCCTGGTTACAAAATCCAGTGGGTCCTCAGTGGTCTGCCCAGCCCTGCTTTTCCCATAGGCCCAGTTTTTCTTAGGGTGTGATCTTCCGGGATCATATGGTATTCTAGAAGAAATTCCTGTATCATACTTGGGAGGTAATGTGAATGGGAAGTTCTTATAGACAGAAATCTTATAGGCAAGATCTGGATGAAGCCTGGAGTGTTTGCCTTTCTGGGATCCAAGGAAACTCATAAAACAGGGAGGATTTAAAGGAGGAGGAAAGGGAATTAAAAAGAGAGTTTCCAAAGCCTCAAATTGACCCACACAGTTTGGCATGAAATGGTCACTTCTGCATCTAGAGCACACATTATTTTTCTGAAGCACCCCGTTGAATGAGAGGAATATATACGTGCCGTCATAGGTTGAAAAAGTGATCTTTTCAGCATAAATTGGTGGGTGGTTGAGAGCATTACTTGCACAATTCAACAATACAGAGCTGGAGATGCGTAAAGAGGACATTCCCCGCTAGTCAACAAATACATAGATCTGCAGCTGGAAATCACTTTAGTTTTAACTTTCAAGTAATCAAGAAACTTTTCTTTATGTCCAATAAGACTCTCTCTACGTAATTTTAGGCGGTACACTGGTTAAAATAATTCTGTTTGGGGAAAATCTTGTGGTTGTTTGTCCCAAATTACTCTGACATGTTCTCTGCCTTGAGTCCCCAAATCCCTGCCGTGGGGCGCAGCCTGTCATGCGTGGGGCGCAGCCTGTTATGCGTGGGGCGCAGCCTGTCATGCGTGGGCCAGGAGGACAGCCAGCGCACAGGGCAGATGCCGCTGGTCATCCAGCCACCTTTTCTGTGCGTTCATCTCAGGAATACAGGTTTCCCTGCACACTTAAATCTATGTGTAACCCAAGTTTATAGACCTGCTGGGAAGTGGAAGGCAGTCGGTTGCCTTTCTCAAAGGCTGCTGCACGAGCAAGATGCCTTTCATCTAGACCATTCCGCTGTAAGCATCTCTCAGACCAGAGTAGTGCGTTGGTGTAAGTCAGCTCTCTCTTCTCTGGTTTAGGGTGGTAGTTGTGTGCTTTGGTTTTGTGTAGCTGAGTGTGTGAATGAAAGTAATTAAGATACCCTAAATAGGGTCTTTAGCTAAATGGTCACCTCCCTGCCTAATTGCAACACCAATAAATCCAAGAAAGGGGAGGACAGTGGCAGCAGGTCACAGTGGGAGGATCATGGCTTGGAGCAAAGACAAGGGCTGTGAGTTCCAGCCCTGCCACCATTAGCTGCAGCGTTTGTGCAGTTGGTTTCACCTCCCAGGTCTTCAGGTTCTTCATAGGGTCAGAACTCCAGGTAGATCATTCTTGGGCTTCCTTCAACTTGAAAAATCTCTGCCTCAACCATATTCTAATCACAACATTATTATAAAATGATAGGCATGACTTCTGTATTTACAAAAAGCCATAATGCATTTCCTCACCTCTGTAGGAAGACATTTGAATTGTTACATTCTTTACTTTTCTCTAAAGCAAGGTTGTGGAAGGTTTCAGGTGCCAGCAGGTTTCTCAGGGCTAGAGTCTGTAACAAAGAGATCCTGGAAAACTGGAGAGAGGTTGAGGAGGAGAGGAATGGACACAGCGTGATTCTGGTCCCACAGAGGTCCTATTGTCTGTAAGAATTCGATGTTGGCTAAAAGAAGCATCAGGAGTCACTGGGGAGGGAGAAATTATGCTGTAATGGTCAGGGAAAGTCGTTAGACTTTTTCAAAACCAAAATATAAAATTTTACATCTTCACTTTACCCTATATAGCCAACTTAAACTCCAGAGAGATCTAACAGTAACTCTTCTTGTAAAAAAAAAAAAAAAAAAAGCAAGAGAAAATAGAAAAAGAAACATTTGTGAAATTCAGAGTGTACAGAATTTTCTAAGATTCAATGAAATCACTAAAGAACGTACTGACAGATTTGAGTTAAACTCATATACTTCATAAAAGGTAATCAAAATGTAAAGATCGTTAACCTTTAGAGGAATTTGCAGAAAAGAATTAACATCTTCAGTATAAGGAAAATAAACAAATTTTAAAACTAATACTGTAATCGAGTTCTCATATTCTGGCCCAAGAATAGGTTGCATCAGATTTAGTTTCAAGTGTAGATTCCTGTCCTCTGTCAAACTCTTCTGCCAAGTCTTCAGCCTCCAAAGGTTGGGATCCTTTCTCTTCTCTGGCAGAGGGCATTCATTCATGTGAGGGTACAAAAGAGGAAGGAATGGTATATGGTTAACAGGAAAGTGGAAGTCAAGAATGTGCAAAGAAAAAGGATGAGATCATTTTGTATCAAGGTATCCAAAAAAATGTTACAGGGCTGTACATCCATGTTCATATCAACATTATTCACAGTCACCAAAAGGTGCAAGCAACCCGTGTGTCTGTCACTGGATGAATGGATAAACAAAATATGGTTTATAGGTACAGTGGAATATCCTTCAGCCTTAAAAATGAAGGACAGGCCAGGTACAGTGGCTCACGCCTGTAATCCCAACACTTTGGGAGGCCGAGGTGGGAGGATCACTTGAGGTCAGGCATTCGAGACCAGCCTGGCCAACATGGTGAAACCCCGTCTCTACAAAAAATACAAAAATTAGCCAGGCATGGTGGTGGGTGCCTGTAATCCCAGCTACTCAGGAGGCTGAGGCAGGAGAATCACTTGAACCCAGGAGGCGGAGGTTGCAGTGAGCCAAGATCGCACCATTGCACTCTAGCCTGGGCAACAAGAGTGAAACTCTGTCTCAAAAAAAAAAAAAAAAAAGAAGGACATTCTGACCCATGCTACCACATGGATGAATGTTGAAGACACTATGCTAAGTGAAATAAGCCAGTCCCAAAGGACAAACACTGCATGATTCCACCTAGATGAGGTATTCAGAATAGTCAAATCCAAAGACGGGATGTAGAATGGGAGTTGCGGGGGCTGGAGAGAGGGAGGAATGGAGAGATATCATTTAATAGGAATAAAGTTTAAGTTTTGCAAGATTAAGAAGTTCTGGACGTAGCTTACACAACAGTGTGAACAGTACTGAGCTGTACACTTAAAAACGGTTAACATGGTAAATTCTGTGTTATATGTCTTTTACCACAATTTTAAAAAATCAGAAATCCTGAAAGGTACTTCCTGTGGATGTGCAATGGGCTTTCCGCAGCATTGCTTATGGCATGAGCACAGGGAAAGCCTTCAGCAGTATACATCAAGGCACTTGACGTGTTCACACCCTGAATGCCATCACTCTGCTTCGGGGACTGCTCCCAAGAGAATAAGCCCAACTCAAGGAAAGGCTTTACTAACCAGCATTGTTCATGTTAGCAAAAAGTTGGAAGCCAAGACTCTTGAAAAGCTTGGTGTGGTTAAATAAACCCTGAGCACCCACTGGCTGGAAACACATGCACCTATGGAAAGTGTTGTTTCTGGAGACTGCAGAGTGACATGCGGAAATGCATATAATGTTCAGTGAAAAAGAGAATATGCCAAATTATATCCATAGCATGATCTCAACTATGCAAAATGCTCCCATGCCCAGGAATGAAAACACAAAATATTAATAGTGGTTGTCTGGGGTCATGAGTCCATGGAAGATTTTTATTTTTTACTTGTCTGGGTCTTCCAGGTTTTTGAATGAGTGGGTAGTCTTATCGGGAAGGTGCATGGTAAATGGGAACACAGTAAAAAATGATCTTTAGTGAAGGAAAAGAAAGGAAAGCAATTGCCTGCTACAGGTAGACCCTGGTGGAGGAGGCTGTTCAAGGAGTCTCATGTTAGCTACATGGTTCTTGCAATAACCAAATCAGGCAGCTGGTGTTGTGCTCCCATTTTGAACAGGAAAAAGTGAGGTTCTAGCAGGTTAGATAACTTGCCTTGGGTTTAGCAAATAAAAGTTTTTGGCTGGGCGCTATAGCTCACGCCTGTAATCCCAGCACTTTGGGAGGCCGAGGAGGGCGGATCACGAGGTCAGGAGATCAAGACCATCCTGGCTAACACGGTGAAACTCCGTCTCTACTAAAAAATACAAAAAATTAGCTGGGTGTGGTGGCAGGTGCCTGTAGTCCCAGCTAATCGGGAGGCTGAGGCAGGAGAATGGCATGAACCCAGGAGGCAGAGCTTGCAGTGAGCTGAGATCGCACCACTGCGCTGCAGCCTGGGCGACAGAGCGAGACTCCATCTCAAAAAAAATAATAATAAAAAAAGTTTTGAAAGCCTCGAAGAATGGGTGTCTGGCTATTTTGAGGCAAGAATTTTCCCCCATGGAAGTCTGCCCACCCGCATAAGAACAGGACTCGTTTTACAGATGTTTGCATCTGTCAATGCAGGGATCCCTGGCTAGCACAGCATACCCCATTTGGCCCCACAAACCTGTCCTTGTCTAGCTAGAGTGGAGAGGAAGGGAGACAATGAGACCACTTGCGATGGAGCACCGCAGGAAGGGATTCATGCACTCACAGTGGAGTCACCGCCTCTACATTGCAGGAGAGGTGGGAGGCACTGATCCTTGCGCTGGTGTCCTGCACTGTTCAGAGCTACAGGAGGAAAATGAGCAAAATACCAATTATGGACCCTTTCTGCCTGCACCCTGCACAGGCACCAGACTCAGTAGGTTAGCACTAGTTCCTGCAGGGGCATTCAGTGCTTTCTTTAAAAAAAAAAAAAAAAAAAAGACAAACCCGCTAATGGCTCGATATGAATTTCACTCATTATCTTCCCATAGCCCTTAAAACATTAAGCATTGAATTAGCACGCTGAACTTCCTAAGAGGAGCAAGAATAATTTGAACTGTGGATTTTAATTACTTATCTTATAAACTTCTATCATGTGAGGTAGAGTGAAGAGCCCTGTCCACACCCCTGTGGACTTTCAAAGCAGCTATTTACGATTTCATAAGACTATCCATTGTCACTACGGTGAATAAATTGTTGTCAAGGGAATGTATCGATCAAACACCAGAAGGCTCCTCTCAGCTTCTGTCGGAATCTTGCATAGGAGAGAACTAGACCTAAACAGGAGGAAGAGTTGATAAGCATTAAGCGAATGAATCTTGGTTCCAAAAAGAACAGCATTGTATGTAAATTTAAATTTACATTTATTAGAATTCGCCCAGTAAATCGTGCTCTACAATGGGGTCAAGGCCAGATTGGGCTTTATTTCCACAACCCCCTAAGGAGTAGCTCACCAGCGTCCTAAGTGGCTGTTTCCTGGGTAAACATAGTACATATTTGCTGTCATGCCGGGAATACCAGTGAGAATCTCATGCATGGACAGAGGACATGATCATCTTTATGTTTGTAACCTCGGGCCTGGAACAGTCTCCTTTTGTGTTCACTTGATTCTAAAAGGTCAGTGTTTCAGAATAGGCTTTTCACATGGTTCACAAGGAGGCCAGTTAGATCCTGTAGCGAAAAGGCAAACTCATGGCACCCTTCTGCTTCTCAAGGCAGGATGCTGGAGGGGCAGTGAGGTAAGATGGTGGCCTCGTGGAGGAGAACAAAGGGGAGCCCCAGGGGCGTCTGCAGCCAGGTGGAGCCGTTCAGCCTTCTGGCACACATCTGTTGGCTGGGTGGAGGTGTGAGGGCGCAGATCTGAAAACCAAGTGGTGACCTAGGGAGGGAACAAGCGCTGCGCAGCATTGATGAAACTTAAAAGATGAAGTCCTGGTCTGGGCGCGGTGGCTCACGTCTGTAATTCCAACACTTTTGGAGGCCGAGGCAGGCAGATGCCTTCAGCCCACGACAAAAAAAAAAACAACAAAAAATTAGCAGGGCATGGTGGCATGTGCCTCTAGTCCCAGTTACTCGGGAGGCTGAGGTTGGGAGATCAGTTGAGCCTGGGAGGTCAAGGCTGCAGTGAGCAGAGATTGCACCACTGCACTCCAGCCTGGACAACAGGCTTTTGGACATAGCCTGCCTCAAAAAAAAAAAAAAAAGATGAAGTCCTGCCTTTGAATCTGGCTGGTGACCTCTCTGTGGCCTGGCATGTAGCCTTAGAGACAGGCTCCTAGGCATGGAGTGGGAGGCCATGGCCATGGGCTGGAGTTGTGGGAATGGCTGAAACCCAAGCCTAAGTGGCTTAAGGAAGCGAGAGCAACTACTGGGAAGGAAGTGGAGTAGGTGGCTGAATCCAAGCAAGAGAGAGAGAGACCTGAACCAGGGCCTCAGGGCATGGAACTAGGGTGTTTCTTTGCCTTTTCATGACCCCATCCTGAGACAGACTATGATTCTAGGTCTCTATGATAGGGAGAGACCTAGAATCTATCCCAGCAACCCCAGGGGAAAGAGAAAGCATCTTCCCCCCACTTTTATACATCAGTCCTAGGGACAGATTCTAACTGGCCTTGCCTGGTCACAAGGCCCTTCTCTTGGACTCCAGCATTAGCCTGAATTATGATTAGGAGGCCAGGGTCAGGTGGTCACCCTGCGAGTGAGGTGGCAAGTACTACGAGTGACAGCCTTGTTAAAACTGTATGGCAGGAATCCGCAGGAAATAAATGCAGACCAAAATAACTGAAGCCCCACAAAGGGAGTACACTCCAAACCTGCTGCTTCGTTTGATGATACCCATTGTTGGTACATGCATTCACCTGTCTCTACAACTATGCACAGTGTGGCTACTGAGATGCTGAAATGTTGAGTGCTGGACCCTGAAACGCTGTGTGAGATGTGCTGTCAGTGTAAAGTGCATACTAGCTTTAAAAGATTTAGTAGGAAAAAAGAATGCAAGCTCTGCTATTATTTTTTAAAATTGATTATATGTTGAAATAACATTTTGTGTATGTTAGGTGAAATAAAATGTATTTTCAAAATTATATTCACTCATATAGCTTTACTTGTAAAAATGTGGCTTGTAGGTATTTGAAATTACATATGTGGCTCATATTATATTTCTCTTCACATCGCTGTTCTAGACTGTGTTCATATTTCTACCTTGGGGGTATTAATCCTTAAGTTCACTATCCACTGGGTCATTAATTTTGTTTTCCTTGACATTATCTCCTCAGACTTCAATGTGCATCCGTTTGAGTGTTGAGGGTTTCAGTGAGTCATTGTTTGCCCTTCGTGATTCCTAGACAATTCTCCTAACTTGTTTAGCCTGTCTCACGAAGGCCTTGACTGTGGGTAGAGCTGGAACCACCTGAGATTCAGGGGGAAAAGAGTGAGTGATAGATGTCACAACTTTTGGAATCTCATTCTTGGATCCTATTTGTGAAGGTTTGCATGTCTCCATGAAAAGCACTAGCATTCCGAGTTGCTTGTGTGTGTTCTTACACATTTTGTTTTTACCTCCTTGTTGACCCCTCATGCATTTATTCCACAATCCAGATGTGAGAAAGCACTTCAGAGCCTAATCAAAATGGAAACTCTTCGCCCTCTTGTTGGTCTCATGTTTATCTGCCTCCATTCAGCCTTCTGTCTGTCCTTCCATCCATTCTTTTATCAAGTTGTGACAGCCCCTGGTATGTGCCAGGCATGGGGCCGAATTCAGCAGTAAGGCAACCAGGCCCATTCCCCAAACTCACAGGGCTAGCAGATGGTGGCACCAGCTTCAGCTTTCCTGCATGTCTGATGAATCACTGGCTCTTAACCAACTTTCCCCAAAACTCTTGGAGGAAAAGTGCACAATGCCTAGTACAGAGGGTCTCAGCCCACTCAGCTTGAACGGAGAAAGTTCAGGTAAGGGTTGGAGTCCATGCTGCTTTCTCCCAAGGACTCCTCTGAGAAATAACCCCTTGAAATAACCCCACTCCCTCCAAACACATTCTGCTTATCACGTCTTCCAGTAATACATTTTGATTAGAGGGATTGGAGCTAAGAGCCCTACTTAAGCAAAATTAAGGAGCTTTGTCTAAAATTGACATATTGAGAGAAACCCATCCAAAACCAGAACAGAAAAATGGATCCAGCTCTCTCTGGCAATTACAGGTAACTCTCCCTATGGCATGTAACTGCCCAGTAAAAATCAGACAAGACCATCCATTAGGATTTCTTTTAAGTGTCACATGTTTAATTCTGCTTGCTAATTAGTAACCTTTCTTTTCCGGAATTAAATGTGTAGTTAATTTTGGTTGAGAACTGTTTCGTTATATGACTGTCCACATTCCTGAGCACAAGCTCCCAATGCTGTGTGCTTTCTCACAAGCCCCCGGTCCTTGGTGCAGATCCAGTTCGAGGGTACCTGTGTTACCTGCTGGTTGGGTGTGGAAGAAGTGTTCTTTGATAAGCATTTAAATGTTCATTTAGATCTAATTGGAAGTAAATTAGTAAAGACTCAGGGTAAAGAAAAGAAATTTTTCATTCAGACTTTGAAATTGATTTTTCAAAATTTGATGTTTATAAAGAAAAGAAATGGAAATAATGCTCACAGAATTCAAGCCACGTGGCACACTCCGAGTGCATTGCATCTGCTTTAGCAGCTCAGACGTCGGAAGCAATGTAGAGAGAATGTGTGTGTGTGTATATGGGGTTGGGGGGGCATGTGTTTAGCAGAATCATAACCCCTGTGAATCAAAAGGAAGCACCTGTGGTGCCAGGGAAGGACCACAACGTGAGAAGAGAGAGAGGTGTCCACCCTGCTTGCACCTTGACCTTTTCAGATGAGCTATGAGTCATTTAAAAATTTCAGAGCAGGGAGTGAGGTGGAGCCAAGATGGCCGAATAGGAACAGCTCCGGTCTCCAGCTCCCAGCCCCAGCGACACAGAAGATGGATGATTTCTGCATTTCTGCTTGAGGTACCGGTTTCATCTCACTAGGGAGTGCCTAACAGTGGGTGCAGGACAGTCGGTGAAGCGCACTGTGCGCGAGCCGAAGCAGGGCGAGGCATTACCTCACTCGGGAAGTGCAAGGGGTCAGGGAGTTCCCTTTCCTAGTCAAAGAAAGGGGAAACAGACGGCACCTGGAATATCGGGTCAGTCCCACCCCAATACTGCGCTTTTCCAACGGGCCTGGAAAACGGCACACTAGGAGATTGTGTCCCGCACCTGGCTCGGAGGGTCCTATGCCCACGGAGTCTCGCTGATTGCTAGCACAGCAGTCTGAGATCAAGCTGCAAGGCGGCAGCGAGGCTGGGGGAGGGGCGCCCGCCATTGCCCAGGCTTGCTTAGGTAAACAAAGCAGCCAGGAAGCTCGAACTGGGTGGAGCCCACCACAGCTCAAGGAGGCCTGCCTGCCTCTATAGGCTCCACCTCTGGGGGCAGGGCACAGACAAACAAAAACTCAGCAAGAACCTCCACAGACTTAACGGTCCCTGTCTGACTGACAGCTTTGAAGAGAGTAGTGGTTCTCCCAGCACGCAGCTGGAGATCTGAGAACGGACAAACTGCCTCCTAAAGTGGGTCCCTCACCCCTGAGCAGCCTAACTGGGAGGCACCCCCCCAGTAGGGACAGACTGACACCTCATTCAACCGGGTACTCCTCTGAGACAAAACTTTCAGATGAACTATCAGACAGCTGAATTTGTGGTCTCACGAAAATCCGCTGTTCTGCAGCCACCGCTGCTGACACCCAGCCAAACAGGGTCTGGAGTGGACCTCTAGTAAACTCCAACAGACCTGCAGCTGAGGGTCCTGTCTGGTAGAAGGAAAACTAACAAACAGAAAGGACATCCACACCAAAAACCCATCTGTACATCACCATCATCAAAGACCAAAAGTAGATAAAACCACAAAGATGGGGAAAAAACAGAACAAAAAAACTGGAAACTCTAAAAAACAGAGCACCTCTCCTCCTCCAAAGGAACGCAGTTCCTCACCAGCAACGGAACAAAGCTGGATGGAGGATGACTTTGATGAGTTGAGAGAAGAAGGCTTCAGACGATCAAACTACTCTGAGCTACGAGAGGAAATTCAAAACAATAGCAAAGAAGTTAAAAACTTTGAAAAAATATTAGAAGAATGGATAACTAGAATAACCAATGGAGAGAAGGGCTTAAAGGAGCTGATGGAGCTGAAAGCCAAGTTTCGAGAACTACGCGAAGATTGCAGAAGCCTCAGTAGCAGATGCGATCAACTGGAAGAAAGGGTATCGCTGATGGAAGATGAAATGAATGAAATGAAGAGAGAAGGGAAGTTTAGAGAAAAAAAGAATAAAAAGAAATGAACAAAGCCTCCAAGAAATTTGGGACTATGTGAAAAGACCAAACCTACGTCTGATTGGTGTACCTGAAAATGATGGGGAGAATGGAACCAAGTTGGAAAACACTCTGCAAGATATTATCCAGGAGAACTTCCCCAATCTAGCAAGGCAGGCCAGCATTCAGATTCAGGAAATACAGAGAACGCCACAAAGATACTCCTCGAGAAGGGCAACTCCAAGACACATAATTGTCAGATTCACCAAAGTTGAAATGAAGGAAAAAATGTTAAGGGCAGCCAGAGAGAAAGGTCGGGTTACCCACAAAGGGAAGCCCATCAGACTAACAGCTGATCTCTCAGCAGAAACTCTACAAGCCAGAAGAGAGTGGGGGCCGATATTCAACATTCTTAAAGAAAAGAATTTTCAACCCAGAATTTGCTATCCCGCCAAACTAAGCTTCATAAGTGAAGGAGAAATAAAATACTTTACAGACAAGCAAACGCTGAGTGATTTTGTCACCACCAGGCCTGCCCTAAAAGAGCTCCTGAAGGAAGCACTAAACATGGAAAGGAACAACCGGTACCAGCCACTGCAAAAACATGCCAAATTGTAAAGACCATCGAGGCTAGGAAGAAACAATAGCAACTAACGAGCAAAATAACCAACTAACATCATAATGACAGGATCAGATTCACACATAACAATATTAACGTTAAATGTAAATGGGCTAAATGCTCCAATCAAAAGACACAGACTGGCAAACTGGATAAGGAGTCAGGACCCATCAGTGTGCTGTATTCAGGAAACCCATCTCACGTGCAGAGACACACATAGACTCAAAATAAAGGGATGGAGGAAGATCTATCAAGCAACTGGAAAACAAAAAAAGGCAGGGGTTGCAATCCTAGTCTCTGATAAAATAGACTTTAAACCAACAAAGATCAAAAGAGACAAAGAAGGCCATTACATAATGGTAAAGGGATCAATTCAACAAGAAGAGCTAACTATCCTAAATATATGTGCACCCAACACAGGAGCACCCAGATTCATAAAGCAAGTCCTCAGTGACCTACAAAGGGACTTAAACTCCCACACAATAATAATGGGAGATTTTAACACCCCACTGTCAACATTAGACAGATCAACGAGACAGAAAGTTAACAAGGATATCCAGGAATTGAACTCAGCTCTACATAAAGTGGACCTAATAGACATCTACAGAACTCTCCACCCCAAGTCAACAGAATATACATTTTTTTCAGCACCACACCACACCTATTCCAAAATTGACCACATAGTTGGAAGTAAAGCTCTCCTCAGCAAATGCAAAAGAACAGAAATTATAACAAACTGTCTCTCAGACCACAGTGCAATCAAACTAGAACTCAGGATTAAGAAATTCACTCAAAACCGCTCAACTACATGGAAACTGAACAACCTGCTCCTGAATGACTATTGGGTACATAATGAAATGAAGGCAGAAATAAAGATGTTCTTTGAAACCAACGAGAACAAAGACACAACATACCAGAATCTCTGGGACACATTCAAAGCAGTGTGTAGAGGGAAATTTATAGCACTAAATGCCCACAAGAGAAAGCAGGAAAGATCCAAAATTGACACCCTAACATCACAATTAAAAGAACTAGAAAAGCAAGAGCAAACACATTCAAAAGCTAGCAGAAGGCTAGAAATAACTAAAATCAGAGCAGAACTGAAGGAAATAGAGACACAAAAAACCCTTCAAAAAATTAATGAATCCAGGAGCTGGTTTTTTGAAAAGATCAACAAAATTGATGGACCGCTAGCAAGACTAATAAAGAAGAAAAGAGAGAAGAATCAAATAGATGCAATAAAAAACGAAAAAGGGGATATCACCACCAATCCCACAGAAATACAATCTACCATCAGAGAATACTACAAACACCTCTATGCAAATAAACTAGAAAATCTAGAAGAAATGGATAAATTCCTCGACAAATACACCCTCCCAAGACTAAACCAGGAAGAAGTTGAATCTCTGAATAGACCAATAACAGGTTCTGAAATTGTGGCAATAATCAATAGTTTACCAACCAAAAAGAGTCCAGGACCTGACGGATTCACAGCTGAATTCTACCAGAGGTACAAGGAGGAACTGGTACCATTCCTTCTGAAACTATTCCAATCGATAGAAAAAGAGGGAATCCTCCCTAACACATTTTATGAAGCCAGCATCGTCCTGATACCAAAACCTGGCAGAGACATAACCAAAAAAGAGAATTTCAGACCAATATCCTTGATGAACATTGATGCAAAAATCCTCAATAAAATACTGGCAAACCGAATCCAGCAGCACATCAAAAAGCTTATCCACCATGATCAAGTGGGCTTCATCCCTGGGATGCAAGGCTGGTTCAACATACGCAAATCAATAAATGTAATCCAGCATATAAACAGAACCAAAGACAAAAACCACATGATTATCTCAATAGATGCAGAAAAGGCCTTTGACAAAATTCAACAACCCTTCATGCTAAAAACTCTCAATAAATTAGGTATTGATGGGACGTATCTCAAGATAATAAGAGCTATCTATGACAAACCCACAGCCAATATCATACTGAATGGGCAAAAACTGGAAGCATTCCCTCTGAAAACTGGCACAAGACAGGGATGCCCTCTCTCACCGCTCCTATTCAACATAGTGCTGGAAGTTCTGGCCAGAGCAATCAGGCAGGAGAAGGAAATAAAGGGTATTCAACTAGGAAAAGAGGAAGTCAAATTGTCCCTGTTTGCAGATGACATGATTGTATATCTAGAAAACCCCATTGTCTCAGCCCAAAATCTCCTTAAGCTGATTAGCAACTTCAGCAAAGTCTCAGGATACAAAATTAATGTACAAAAATCACAAGCATTCTTGTACACCAATAACAGACAAACAGAGAGCCAAATCATGAGTGAACTCCCATTCACAATTGCTTCAAAGAGAATAAAATACCTAGGAATCCAACTTACAAGGGATGTGAAGGACCTCTTCAAGGAGAACTACAAACCACTGCTCAATGAAATAAAAGAGGATACAAACAAATGGAAGAACATTCCATGCTCATGGGCTGGAAGAATCAATATCGTGAAAATGGCCATACTGCCCAAGGTAATTTATAGATTCAATGCCATCCCCATCAAGCTACCAATGACTTTCTTCACAGAATTGGAAAAAACTACTTTAAAGTTCATATGGAACCAAAAAAGAGCCCGCATCGCCAAGTCAATCCTAAGCCAAAAGAACAAAGCTGGAGGCATCACGCTACCTGACTTTAAACTATACTACAAGGCTACAGTAACCAAAACAGCATGGTACTGGTACCACAACAGAGACATAGATCAATGGAACAGAACAGAGCCCTCAGAAATGACGCCGCATAGCTACAACTATCTGATCTTTGACAAACCTGACAAAAACAAGCAATGGGGAAAGGATTCCCTATTTAATAAATGGTGCTGGGAAAACTGGCTAGCCATATGTAGAAAGCTGAAACTGGATCCCTTCCTTACACCTTATACAAAAATTAATTCAAGATGGATTAAAGACTTATATGTTAGACCTAAAACCATTAAAATCCTACAAGAAAACCTAGGCAATACCATTCAGGACATAGGCGTGGGCAAGGACTTCATGTCTAAAACACCAAAAGCAATGGCAACAAAAGCAAAAATCGACAAATGGGATCTCATTAAACTAAAGAGCTTCTGCACAGCAAAAGAAACTATCATCAGAGTGAACAGGCAACCTACAGAATGGGAGAAAATTTTTGCAACCTACTCATCTGACAAAGGGCTAATATCCAGAATCTACAATGAACTCAAACAAATTTACAAGAAAAAAACAAACAACCCCATCAAAAAGTGGGCA